>NC_134559.1:20822200-21422200 GCF_025594145.1 Primulina tabacum | reverse complement strand
TGTCGGAGCGTGAACCTCTTCCTGGCAAGGTTGAGACTCCTCATCCCCTTTATTGACGTTTTCTTTCCTTCTTGGCGGCATAACGGTCCCACTAGGCGTGCCAAAAATTGTTTGCAAAATATTTGAGATTTGCGAGCGTGCCAGGTGCAAAAATGCACCGATTTGTGTAAAAACAATGAAATCTAACTTTTAACTATTCAAACAACGTGAATTCTAAATTCGACCGTCGGTTCTAATCTCCTAAAACAAATATAACGCCAAAACAAAGAAAACTATTGGAATTTGAGAAATAAACCCCTGACATTGTTTATATTTTCAATAAACGGTAGGAATTTACAAGACATAAAAATTAAAAATATTAATTTGTTGGAATCTAAAACGACAAATTCTAGAATGCTTAGAAATTATACTGGAATGTTTGAAAACTAGTGCTTGAAGATTGACATCTATTAGAGGGTATTTGCAGATTTGTCTGTGCAAAGTTGTTGTGTCTGTTTTCTGTGTTTGCCGATCTCTTTTCTTCTGACTACTGTGCAGTTTTCTCCCACTCCCCAATGATCTCCTCCTATCTGCTCCATTATCTCCTCATGTTTGCACGTTTTTTAACTTAATCAAACTAATATAAATTATTGATGGGTTCATTCTTTTTTCCCTTTGCCTTGGGCTTGTTTATTTTGGGCATAATTTGTAAGGCCCGAGAGTTTGATTATCGTAATCTGAAATGAATTGTGGATAAATTGAAGTGATTATAGATTAAACGGATCATACCAAGATAGACGAAAAGAAGACCGAATTATGTGCGAGGACAGAGCACCTCGCGCATATGCGCGACTGGGCAGGGCGCATATGCGCGAGGCAGGCAGAGAACCTCGCGCATATGCGCGAACCGGGCAGGGCGCATATGCGCGAGGCAGGCAGAGAACCTCGCGCATATGCGCGACGTGTATTCGCGCATGTGCGCGAGGGTACCCAAGAGTTGTGAAGGACCTCGCGCATATGCGCGGAAGAGGTGCGCGCATATGCGCGAGCTGCCAAGGCTTACACGCGCCGAGACATAGTGTCTCGCGCATATGCGCCGAGAATGGTCGCGCATATGCGCGAGACGTGCTATGTTAGGGTGAAGCCATTTGCCCCTTACATGCAAGATATATATATATATATATCAACACTTTTAATTCCTTCATTCAGAATTCCAGAGGAAGGAACCGAGAGTATTAAGAATTCCAAGCTTCCATATTTTAGATTGGTGATTTTGTGAAATCCGAACGTTCAATTATCGATCCGAGCTTAGATTCTTGCTCCTCTTGTCACTAGCTTCCAAAGGATGTAAGTTTTATTATGTTCTTGATTGATTTGGGAATATCCTGTTGGGGAAATCAAATTTTGAGCTATATGATGTGTTCTTGATATGATGAGATAAGTATAATCGAAACCGGATCGAAGAAATGTTATCGTATGCGAGTGTTATGAATTTTCAGCATATATGTGAGTGGGATTATACAGATTTTGTGACTTGTGTATATCATTGGTTGATGAGATGAGTTGTGACATTGAATCTATTGATGAGTGAGTTGTCGGTATATCGAAATGACGCTGTTATGCCGTTGAAATAAATCTAGACCAAATAGTAAGCCTATCACGTAAGTAAATTGAGTTGTATGTGATCTCATGCCTCTCAATTGTTATTTCAGATTGGTATTGAAGGTTTTGAATATTGAGATTGATTTCATCCAACCAAACACCGAACAAAGAAAGGTATAAATCAATGTTGAACCGGGAGATACGACTCGAGTCAGATTGGACTGGAGTTTTCCTAAACCACATACTAGATTGTTTATGTTTTGAGATGTTTATATTTTGTCTATTGAATTATAGAAATACACTTGAGATAGATGAGTCATTGGCAGAGCGGCCAATGACTTGTTACGTCTTATTCACACCGCCACCCCTAGATTGGGAGAGTAGATGGGAGATTTGTTACGTCTTATTCACACCGGGATCCCTAGATTTAGATGTGAGTCGAGTCAAGAGTTTTATCTGTATTCACTAATGTGTCATAAAATCATGATTCATGTTTTTGATACATGGTTTATGTTTTGTATATGATCTTATGCATTGCATGTATAAATGTTTTATACTGCGATTATTCTCACCGGAGTTTCCGGCTGTTGTCGTGTTTGTATGTGTGCATGGCAACAGGTGGGACATGATCAGTACCGAGAAGAGCTTGAACGAGTGATGATTAGCGTGGTGATCCGGGCCTAGATACGAAACTGGTGGTTTATTCCTAGACGTGTAGTTATGGAAAACAAACACTAGTTAGATGGTTTGTAAATGGAATAAATTTGCAAGTTGATCATGTATTGTAGACTTTACAATTAATCTTGTATAATAAATAAACTAAACTTGTTGTATGCTTGTATACACTTTCGATTAGCTATTCTTTGATATTATAAAAAAAAAAATTATCAAAGAAGCATACACAGTTGATCCAATTAGTCCCAAATGATTAAAGAAGATGAGTTAGCACCCGGATCCCCACAACAGGAAGTATCAGAGCATTAGGTTCCTTACCCTGAGATAGAAGAGGGTGAGCGGGGTAGATTGAGTCTTTTCCTTGCTTACTTATTGATACTAGCATGAGAATATTGTATTGTTCTTATACTTATGTTCTATGTTAGCATGAAAGCATGTTTTATTGCTTTAAAAGTACATGTTGCTTGAATTATTTAGTTGATTGCAATGTGTACTTGTAAAGAATGAATCAGAACCGATTCTGGATCAGAGGTAAGATGATCCGAGGAGAACTGAGACAGAATAAATATAGTTGAGAACTAATACTTTTGATAATCAGATATGCCTCCTCGAAGAGCAGCAGTCAGAGTGCCAGAACAGGGCAGTACATCCAATGATCCTATGGATGTGACGGCTACACCAATGGAAACATTGCTGAAACGGTTTCAGTCATTCAGACCACCGACACTGAAAGGCACCGAGAATTCTGTTGATTGTGAAAGCTGGTTAGATGATATCGAGATGTTGTTTGATTCCCTCGACTATACAGATGAACGAAGAGGAAACTGATTGGGCATCAATTACAAGAAGTTGCAAAGAATTGGTGGATTACAACTAAGAGGGCATTGGAACAGAGAGGTACAGAAGTTACTTGGAAAGTTTTTAAAACTGAGTTTTATCAACTTTTCTTTCCAGTGTCATACCGGAAGGACAAAGGGACAGAATTTGCAAACTTGAGGCGAGGGCAATTGAACAATGAAGAGTATGTTGCCAAATTCTCTACATTGCTACGTTTTGCGCCGCACGTGGCCGAGAATGATGAAGTCGTAGCTGATCAGTTTATCAACGGCTTGAATCCTGACATTTTTACTTTGGTGAATACGGGACGACTCAACAACTTTGTTGATGCTTTGAACAGGGCGAAAGGTGCTGAAGCTGGCTTGATTAAGCAGCGAGGAGCATCGTATATTGCTCAGACCCCGAGACCTCCACAGCCTATCGAACAGTTTTCACAACCTTCTCCTCGATTCGAAAGTGGTGGTACCAGTAGTGGTAAGAAAGATTGGTAGAAAGCCAGAGGAAAACAGTTCAAGAAATCTGGCAGCACTTCATCCAGTTCCAGTGGTCCGAGACCGAGTGGTCCTAGTCAGAGTTACACAAGTGTGTATTGCACTACTTGCGGTGGAAGGCATCCCACAGAGCAGTGCCAAGAAGTGACTGGTAGATGCAACATCTGCAAACAACCGGGACATTTCGCTAAAGTCTGCCCATAGAGAGGTGCACAGCGATCTCAGATTGTGGGATCATCCGGTTCAGTAGCTCAAACGGAGAGACAAGCATCTTCTGTACACTCTTTTCAGCCAGCACCTGCACAGTCCCAGTCAAGGTCAGGAGGAAGCCAGACGGTGAGCCAACCTCCGAGACAACAGGCCCGTGTGTTTGCATTGACTAAAGAACAGGCTCAGGACGCACCGGATGATGTTATTGCAGGTAACTGTTTCCTTTGTGGTTTCCCTGCTCATGTATTAATAGATACTGGTGCATCCCATACGTTTATAGCTGAACGATTTGCATTGATACATGCATTGTTTGTCGAGTCATTATCTACTGTAGTATCGGTTTCTTCTCCTTTGGGGAGTGGTTTGATATCAGTGACTTATGTTAGAAATTGTATGCTACAGTTCGAGGGTAATGAGATTGAGTTAGATTGCATTGTACTTGGGTTGTCTGATTTTGATTGTATTATCGGGATTGATATGCTAACCAAGTACAGAGCTACCGTAGACTGTTTTCATAAGATTGTCCGGTTCAGACCGGAGATGGCTGATGAGTGGAAATTCTACGGTAAAGGTTCTAGATCTCGGATTCCTTTGATATCAGGGTTAGCCATGACTCGATTACTACAGAAGGGAGCGGAGGGATTCCTAGTATATTCAGTAGATGTAGTGAAATCGAGCCCCTCATTGGCAGATTTGCCAGTGGTGTGTGAGTTTGCTGACGTTTTTCCGGATGAGATTCCAGGATTACCTCCAGCTCGAGAGATAGACTTCAGTATTGATCTTATACCAGGTACTGTTCCTATATCCAGAGCTCCGTACAAAATGGCGCCAATAGAATTAAAAGAATTAAAGACTCAGTTAGAAGATCTTCTGGCCAAGGGGTACATCAGATCGAGTGTTTCTCCTTGGGGCGCTCCAGTATTATTTGTTAGAAAGAAAGACGGTTCCATGCGGCTCTGTATAGATTACCGACAACTGAACAAGGCTACGGTAAAGAATAAATACCCTTTACCTTGTATAGATGATTTATTTGATCAGTTGCATGGTTCTTCGGTTTATTCCAAGATTGATCTGAGATCGGGATATCATCAACTGAGAGTCAGAGGTTCTGATATATCAAAGATAGCGTTCAGAACCAGGTATGGACATTATGAGTTTATTGTCATGCCGTTTGGTTTGACGAATGCTCCAGCTGTGTTTATGGGTCTGATGAACCGTGTTTTTCAGAGGTATCTCGATGATTTCGTAATTATTTTTATCGATGATATTTTGATATACTCAAAGAATATGATTGAGCATGTTGAGCATTTGAGAACTGTGTTGCGAATTTTAAGAGCTGAGAAATTATATGCAAAACTGTCGAAATGTGAATTATGGTTGAGACAGGTTGTATTTTTGGGTCATATCATATCCGGAGATGGTATATCAGTGGATCCTAGCAAGGTTGAAGCCGTGATTTCTTGGCCGAAACCGACATCCGTGCCGGAGATTCGTAGTTTTATGGGTTTGGTAGGATACTATCGACGATTCATCAAAGATTTTTCCAGTATTGCGAAGCCGATTACTCAACTGACTCAGAAGAATACTCCGTTTGTTTGGTCTGAAGATTGCGAGTCCAGTTTCCTTGAATTGAAGAAGAGACTAACCAGTGCACCGATACTGACTATCCCCTCAGGTACTGGTGATTTTGTTGTTTACTATGATGCTTCTCACAGAGGATTGGGTTGCGTGTTGATGCAACGAGGTCATGTTATCGCTTATGCCTCACGAAAACTGAAGACACATGAGACTCGCTACGCAATTCATGATCTTGAATTGGCGGCCATTGTTTTTGCTTTGAAGATATGGCGACATTACCTTTACGGTGAGAAGTTTGAGATCTATTCTGATCATAAAAGCCTGAAATATTTTATGAGACAACGAAGATGGCTTGATTTATTGAAGGATTTCGATTGTGAAATCAAATACTATCCAGGAAAGTCCAATGCCGCAGCTAATGCATTAAGTCGTAAGGTATGTTCTTTATCCTTATCGACTATTGGAGTTTCAAATTTGATAGAAGATTGCTGTTTGTTTGGGATGGTATTTGAGACAGATCGTAGACCAGTGCAATTATATGCTGTTCAAGTCGAACCCGAGTTGATATTGAGAATTAAAGAAGCACAGAAAAGTAATCAAAATATTCAGAAATCAATTGAGATGGTCAGATCAGGGCATCAATCTGAATATCAGATTCGTGATCTTGTATTATATGTGCATAACCGTCTTGTAGTGCCAGATGTGTCAGACTTGAAAGAACAGATTTTGACAGAAGCGCACTGTAGTCGATTTAGTATTCATCCTGGGGGCAGGAAGATGTACAATGATCTGAAGAAACAATATTGGTGGAAACAAATGAAATCAGACATTGCAGAGTTCGTGTCTAGATGTTTGAATTGCCAACAGGTGAAAGCAGAAAGAAAGAAACCCGGGGATTTACTACAAAGTTTATCCATTCCAGAATGGAAATGGGATCACATTTCCATGGATTTCGTTACGAAACTACCACGTTCTTCCCGAGGCTGTGATGCGATTTGAGTTGTGATTGACAGATTGACCAAATCAGCATGCTTTATTCCGTACAGAATGATGTACAGATATGATCAGATGGCAGAAATCTATGTCCGAGAGGTAGTTCGATTGCATGGAGTGCCGAAGCCTATCGTATCAGATCGTGATCCACAATTTACTTCACATTTTTGGCACAGTTTGCAGGAAGCTCTAGGTACGAGATTACATCTGAGTACCGCATATCATCCACAGACCAATGGACAGTCAGAGCGGACTATCCAGACACTGGAGGATATGCTTAGAGCTGTAGTGCTAGATTTTGGCACTAGTTGGCAAGATTCATTACCTCTTTGTGAATTTTCGTACAACAATAGCTATCAGAAGAGCATAGAAATGGCATCATTTGAAGCGTTGTACGGCAAGAAGTGCAGATCTCCTCTGTATTGGGATGACATCTCTGAGGTTCCTGAGATTGGACCTGACATGATCAGAGATATGAATGAGAAAGTGAAGCTGATTCAGCAGAAAATGAAGACGGCTCAAGATCGACAAGCCAAATATGCAAATATTCGACATAGACCGTTAGTGTTTGAGCAGGAAGATAGAGTATTTTTGAAGATTTCTCCGTTTAGAGGCATTGTCAGATTTTGCAAGCGAGGAAAGTTGTCTCCTCGTTATATCGGTTCGTATGAGATTCTCGAGAAGATAGGAGATCGTGCCTATCGACTCGCATTACCGCCTTCTTTATCTGGGATACATGATGTCTTTCATGTATCAATGTTACGGAAATATCCCCCTGATGCTTCACGTATTATTCATCCAGAGGAGGCAGAACTTGACCACACTTTGAGTTATATGGAAAAACCGATTCAGATTCTTGATCAGAAGGAAAAACAGCTCAGAACGAAGACTATTCCGCTGGTGAAAATTCAATGTAGTCGTCATGGCATTGAGGAAGCTACCTGTGAGACTGAGTCAGATATGAGACAAAGATTCCCGGAGTTATTTCACTGATGTGAATATTCTTATTTAACTTCTATTCTCCATTTCTTATGGTATCTGATTGATATATGATTTGATTACCTGTGATTTCGGGGACGAAATCAGATCTTAGGGGGGGAGAAATGCAAGGCCAGAGAATTTGATTATCGTAATCTGAAATGAATTGTGGATAAATTGAGGTGATTATAGATGAAACGGATTAGACCGGGATAGACGAAAAGAAGACCGAATTATGTGCGAGGACAGAGCACCTCGCGCATATGCGCGACCGGACAGGGCGCATATGCTCGAGGCAGGCAGAGAATCTCGCGCATATGCGCGACGTGTATTCGCGCATGTGCGCGAGGGTACCCGAGAGTTGTGAAGGACCTCGCGCATATGCGCGGAAGAGGTGCGCGCATATGCGCGAGCTGCCAAGGCTTACACGCGCCGAGACATAGTGTCTCCCGCATATGCGCCGAGAATGGTCGCGCATATGCGCGAGAAGTGTTGTGTTAGGGTGAAGCCATTTGCCCCTTACATGCAAGATATATATATATCAACACTTTTAATTCCTTCATTCAGAATTCCAAAGGAAGGAACCGAGAGTATTAAGAATTCCAAGCTTCCATATTTTAGATTGGTGATTTTGTGAAATCCTGTAATGCCCGAGATTTCGATTCCATTAATATGAGATTATTAATTATGTTTTAATGTAATTATAGCCGGGCCTTTCCGAGACCAGATTGGACAAAGAAATATGAAAAGCTAAGATGTAGGCCGGAAGTGTTGCGCCCGGGCGGAAGTCTTTGTCCGCCCGAGCGCCAATGAGTGAGCAAGAAAGTCGAACACTTCGCGCCCGAGCGGAAGTCCTTGTCCGCCCGTGCACGACTGAATTACGCAGGAGGGCCGAGAGTTGCACGCCCGGGCGGAACTTTATGTCCGCCCGAGCGCGAGACGTGGTTTATGAAAAATCATGCCACGTATCTTATGGTTGCATGCAATATATAAATATACGTATCAAGCTTCAATTCTTCAGAAATCCTCAAAAGATAATCGAGAGAAGTTGCCGTGAAAGTGTTGAAAATCCTTACGCCTTTTGCGAGAAATCCGTCCGTCTGATTTTGAATCTGACTTCGGTACTGTGTTCCTATCGACAAAGGCTACAACTGGACGTAAGTTTTACTACGTTTTGACATGTTTTGAAATTATGATGATGTTAGAATTGAATACACGTCATATATGCTATTCTTGACATGTTAGACAGCGTAGAATCGAAGTCAGACTGAGAAATGGATATCATATGGAATTATTATGATTTTCAGAATGAGATTGACTAGAATTGATATCAGATTGTACGGTGGTTGATTGTAAACGTTTGGAATTGATATAGACTGATATAGTATTATCAGTATCGCAAGATTGTACTGTTGTACTGTCAGAATTTGATAAAACAGAGATGTTGTGATTTGATTAGAATATTGATACAGAATATTGATATTGTCATTGCCAGATTGAACCGTGACAGACTTTGAATCAAGACTTTGATTGTATCAGATCGACAGCAAGAAAGGTATAAATAAATGTTGATTCAGGATTGCACAACTCGAGTTAGGTTCGACTTGAGTTTCCCTAAATCACATACTTTATTTATTGCATTGATATTTGCAGATTATCAGATTGATATGTTAATGTATTGACTTAGAACAAAGTCAGAGTCCGAGTCTAGGGCAGATCAGCCTAGCTAGGGCAGAACCGCCGAGTCTTTCTCAGAACCGATAAGACTCTAGACTTACGGTGTATCGAAAAGCTTTAGATGTAGATCGACGTCTATCGTAGACACTCGATACAGAATACCAAAGTCTAAATTAGATTGGGATCCCTAAATTTGAGATAAGATAAGATTAGATCACGAGTCATTGATTCATGTAGACAGATTAGATACATGTTTTGATGTTTGTTATGCTTTTATATATGTTTTATATGAATGCATTTAATACATTGTTTATACTGGGATATTTATATCTCACCGGAGTTATCCGGCTGTTGTCTTGTTTGTATGTGTACTTGACAACATGTGGGGCAGGTACAGGGTCACAGAGGTGAAGACAGATCGAGATTAGAGTGGAGACTACGGACTTGGACTAGAGATAGGGTTTAAACACTTGATAGTAGTTGTTGAACCTGAGTGTGTATGTTTGTATGTTTTATCAGATTTATACTTTTATACTGATATGTATAGGAGTTTGATTCCATTACCTTCCGCATTTTAAAAAAAAAAAAAATTAGACCCTGTTTATTATGATTGATCAGATTAGTCCCAATGACGATTTAAAAGATGATTAGCGTCCGGGTCCCCACAAATCCGAACGTTCAATTATCGATCCGAGCTTAGATTCTTGCTCCTCTTGTCACTAGCTTCCAAAGGATGTAAGTTTTATTATGTTCTTGATCGATTTGGGAATATCCTGTTGGGGAAATCAAATTTTGAGCTATATCATGTGTTCTTGATATGTTGAGATAAGTATAATCGAAACCGGATCGAAGAAATGTTATCCTATGCGAGTGTTATGAATTTTCAGCATATATATGAGTGGGATTATACAGATTTTGTGACTTGTGTATATCATTGGTTGATGAGATGAGTTGTGACATTGAATCTATTGATGAGTGAGTTGTCGGTATATCGAAATGACGCTGTTATGCTGTTGAAATAAATCTAGACCAAATAGTAAGCCTATCACGTAAGTAAATTGAGTTGTATGTGATCTCATGCCTCTCAATTGTTATTTCAGATTGGTATTGAAGGTTTTGAAGATTGAGATTGATTTCATCCTACCAAACACCGAACAAAGAAAGGTATAAATCAATGTTGAACCGGGAGATACGACTCGAGTCAGATTGGACTGGAGTTTTCCTAAACCACATACTAGATTGTTTATGTTTTGAGATGTTTATATTTTGTCTATTGAATTATAGAAATACACTTGAGATAGATGATTAATTGGCAGAGCGGCCAAGTTACTAGATGTTCGGTGGTATCGAATGGCATATGAGAAGAACGATTCCTTTTGTAGATGTTCGATACAGAAAGAACCGAAATCTAGGAATAAGACGTACCGCCACCCCGATTGGGAGAGCAGGTGGGAGATTTGTTACGTCTTATTCACACCGGGATCCCTAGACTTAGATGTGAGTCGAGTCAAGAGTTTTATCTGTATTCACTAATGTGTCATAAAATCATGATTCATGTTTTTGATACATGGTTTATGTTTTGTATATGATCTTATGCATTGCATGTATACATGTTTTATACTGGGATTTATTCTCACCGGAGTTTCCGGCTGTTGTCGTGTTTGTATGTGTGCATGGCAACAGGTGGGACATGATCAGTACCGAGAAGAGCTTGAACGAGTGATGATTAGCGTGGTGATCCGGGCCTAGATACGAAACTGGTGGTTTATTCCAAGACGTGTAGTGATGGAAAACAAACACTAGTTAGATGGTTTGTAAATTGAATAAATTTGCAAGTTGATCATGTATTGTAGACTTTACAATTAATCTTGTATAATAAATAAACTAAACTTGTTGTATGCTTGTATACACTTTCGATTAGATATTCTTTGATATTATAAAAAAAATTTTATCAAAGAAGCATACACAATTGATCCAATTAGTCCCAAATGATTAAAGAAGATGAGTTAGTACCCGGGTCCCCACATAATTAAAATACTGCTCTAACAATACCTTAAAAACATTTTTCATCCATGAATTGTTTTTCCATCAATAGATTTGATGAGAAATGAAAACTTTGATAATCACTAATGAAATCATCCATAATTTTCTAATTCTTGATATATATTTAAAAATTTCCAAAATGTAATATTTTGAATTATTTTTATTAAATTATATGCAACTGTAAAATATTTTTCTGATGAATCATTTTTTTTTCGTCGACAAAATTGATGAGAAATGAAAGATTTGGTCATCGATGAATCAAATCATCCACAATTTTCTAATTATTGATTTTTTCCCTTTTATGTTAACATATTTATTAGTAAATCTTTTGTGAGACGATCTATCTGTGAGATGAGTCAACCCGATTCATATAAATTATGAGATAGATAAATTATTATATTTTATATTAATTATGTGCACATAGATAAATTATCATATATAAGTGTAATATGTATTTATAAATTATATATATGCATGTGATAGATGTGTATAAATTATATATACACAATATTACATGTAATTGCACTCCCCCGCCTGTTGGAGAGGCGGGGGAGAAGAATATAAAAATATAAAAAAAAAATATTTTCCCCGTCTGTGGATAATTTTTTTTTTCAAAATTTCAAATTTTTTTATAACAATTTGACAAATTGTCACAAAACACGATAGTTTGATAAGATGGAAAAAAAAAATAAATACCCGAAGTATTCATGTGTTTTTTTTAAAAAAACTAAATCCAAACAAATTAAAAAATCATGCAGTAAATGGGCCAAAAAATATTGGCCCAGTTTTAAAAGTTGTGGGACGTTATGATCCAATGTTTGCAATTGAAGGTCAGCCTTTGCTCCCATAGACCAGCACATTTACTGGACCCTTACATATACTTAACTTGAGAGACGTTTTATAGATTGCACTTTATTTATTTTAAAATAAATTATTAATGATATATTAAAAGCAAAAGATTAATCAAGATATATAATTTAACAAATTTCAAAGTGGGATGTATCTTTCTTGGAAAATCTCCAAATCTCAAGCTCCATCGAAAAGATTTGAATTTGAAGAAGTATTAATTTTTTTAAAAAAAAAAATTACCTTAAATCTGGATTGATTTAAAATCTAGTACAATTATACAAGAAATAACTAGTCGATAAATAAAATATCCTTATGGAAGTACGAAGAGGAAATATTCTCAAAATCAATATTAAATTGTAACGTCCCGAAAATTTAAAGGTCCACGCGAACCACATGCATTTGAATTATTAATTCTCAAGTATTTTAATTATTTGTTTTAATTGCATTAATTAATTATTTTGTGCATAATTGCATGTTTAAATTTAATTTTCTACATGGTTGCATTAAAATTGTATTTTCAAGGAATATTCAAGTTTCGATCGAGGAACGGAGACCGAGGGCTGAAAAATGTAAATGTTTTTATTAAATAATTATTTTTAATTATTTAAAAATATGGTTGATGGTTTTTCATATTTTTGAAAATAAGAGGGTTTTGAGGTGATTTTATACGCCGGGACGTAAATTTTATCGGTGTTGGTTTTTCAAATAAAATACGAGCTTTTTGGCAACCCGGCTAATAAATTCACAAATTTATTTAAACAAAAACTTTGTTAATATTTTATTAAATCCTAATCAAGCACTAATGGGCCTAATTTACATACTTAATGGGCCTAAACCTTGTTAGTGTTTTATTAGCTATTTAAAGTGCAAAACTCTTTTCCCCACACCATTAACCCACGCCCCACACCCCCTGGACATTCAAACTTTCCGATCAACACCAAATTCACGGCTCACACACAAACACACTTTGGGAAGAAAAATTCGAAGGGGTTCAAGGAGAAGATAGCCAAAGGTTTCGCTCCGTTCTTCGTCGTCAACGGTTTTTCGTGCGTATAAAACGCAAAGGCACGCCATACATCTCCTTTTCTCATCCATAACATCATATTATTGTTTTAATTATTGTATGCATGAAGAACATGATTTATTTTTTCAGTATTTTCGAATTATTGCATGCACACTTGAGGAAACATGACATTTTGATGCAAATTCTTAAAGTTTTTATGAAGAATGGGGCTGCCATGAACTTAGGTTGGAATCATTGGTGTCTATACATGAATTAAGGCCCTAAATTACTCACCATAATCACCAAAACACGTTGCACAATCAAGAAACATGCAAGCTGGAACTACCTTACTGTCATAGTTTTAAGGGGCACGGTTTTGGGGCTTGGTTGGCTTGGCTTGGGTTTGGTTGGGACCAGGGCCTGGCTAGGGACGTGGGTGAGTCAAGGGAAGAGTCCTAGCCATGCTAGGGCTCGAAAATCAGGGGCTCGGCCAGGGGGCTTGGGCTGGGCTAGGCTAGGTCCTTAGGGTCCTAGAAGGGTGCTAGAAGGGTTTTTTCAGGGCTTGGTTGGGTTGGCTAGGTCCAAGAAACAGGAACAAGAGTCCTTGTCAAAGTGGGTTTCTCGGCTGGTTATTGTAGCTGCTGTTGTAGCTCCGGTTTCAGGAGCTGTGGTCGAGTCCTTAGGTCCTTAGGGTCCCAAGAGGGGTGCACTAGGGTCTGGGTATGGGCTGGGCCGGCTGGGTTGGCTGCTGGCTCGAGAGGAAACATGAGGATGTGAGGGAGGCCCTTGTGCGCGCAGGTTGGTGTTTCTGATCTAGGAGGTTTGTGCGTAGGTTCTAGGGCTTGGGCTGGTCTGGGCTTGGTCTGTGCATGGTCCAGGGAAGGTTAGTGTCAGGTGGTGTAAGGACCGTGTATCGTATTATCGTAAATTTTATGTGATTATCGATAATTAATGAATTTGATATGTGATTATGCATTTGATGTATATTATGACAATGAAATTGAGAAAATAAGTATTGAATATGAATTGACGTTGTAAGAGCTCGAGTGGGGAAGCCGGACGCCAATAAGTACAAAAATCAAATAATTGTACAGAAAGTGTGGCGCCCGGGTGGTAAAAAATGACCGCCCGAGCGCCAGGATATATAGAATTTATGTTCTCGGACAGAACATGCCGCGCCCGAGCGGTGCTTTATGACCGCCCGAGACGGTGCAATTTTTACTCGGGGCAGAATGTCTCGCGCTCGGGCGCGAGAATTCTACCGCCCGAGCGCGAGAGAGATGAGGATAAGAATAACTTTTTCCTTCTTTCTTTCTTCATTTCATTTACCGAAAGTTCGAGAGAAAAGAAAGAAACTCGATCCTCTTCCGTCCAAATCGACTTTGAAACGCTGTCTAAACGCGAAACAAATTATATATTTGTGATCTTCGCGTCGAAGGCTTCTGACTGAGGTAATTTTCTTCTGGTTCCAGCAGCTCTAAATATCAAAGTGCTGAAATAGCATGTATTTGAAGTTTAATTTATATGTTGTAGAATAACCGACAAGAAACTCATAATCAAAGTCGGAATTGAATTATGATCTGATTTGGATTTGATATGAATTTTTGAAGTTTCAAATGATATTTGAAACTCATATTAATGATTTTGAATTATGTTATTGATTGGAATGATTATGTTATTGATGTAGATAAATTGTTATATCAATATCTTCAGACTACATCAACTGGAAACGAAGAATTGAGGTATGTTGCGACCGGGTAACATACGACAGGTATCTGTATTATATGATATATGTTGGATTGATTTGAATGATTGGAATGAGATACATGTCTATATGCCTTATTTGTTGATTGATGTGGCATACTTGACATTGAGATTGAGATATCGATGTATAAAATAAATGTTTTGTTAACACACATCGTTTGATGCATACATCGATACATGACATGCACGTTGAGCTATGATCCTTGTATACCCTGATATGATTTGATTTGATTCTGGGGTTTGTGAACACAATGCTATGTTTGGTATTACATGACCCTTAAAACATTGACATTTGTGGCCCCGACGATTGATATGAGATTTGGGATTTGATGGCGCTTTGTCGACGCTATCATACGAGTATCCCTTATTGAGGCCGGTGTGCCAGCTCGCGCATTGATTTGATAGCGATTCGTTTGATTCTGACATGTGCTCAGTGGATGGGCATTTGACCTGATACCTCCACGACATACATGCATTGCATACCATATATCATTGTCTAGATATCTGTGGTATATATGATTGGTTGTTCCATACGGAGCTTTGCTCACCCCCAAGGGGGGCTGTTGTTGTCTTTGTGTGTGGACAATGGCAGGTACTCCAGGATATCAGGAGATCGGAGAGGGTACTTCTGGAGGGAGCCACAGCTTGGGCTGAGGTTTTATGTTTATGTCTTGTTCCCAGTATATATGTATATATATCTATATACCGGGGCATGTCCCGAGGATATGAGTTGTTTGTATATGATTGGGTTTGATTACGTGTGGGCATTTTATGATGTGAGATGAAATACTATATTTAGTATTCAAATAAAATGATTTGGGCTCATTGTAAAGAAAATTTTAAACCCGTTTTCCACTGTAATTAGTTAACCCTAATCAAAGTGCATTGTAATAACGATTAGGAACTAAGGGCCCCACACTAGATGGTATCAGAGCATAACTGGGAATGCTCGATTGAGTTTTGGGTACACTTGAATAGGCACAAATGAATTGTGCGCATGTGTTTGATTTATTTGTATTACTTGCTCTTACTTGATTTGATTTGAGTAAGTATCTGATGAGATTAATGATATGAGATGATGGTATTGTGAAATTGATATTTAATTGTGATATTCATCTTTTGATTTGTAGATGGATCTCACAAATGAAACTGCGAGTAGCAGTACTGAGAGAATAGTTGGGCAATTTGAAGGATTGTCCATGGATGTAGTGATGGCTCGATTCCAGGATTTAAACCACCGAGGTTCTTTGGCACTGAGAGTGCTGAAAGAGCAGAGGCCTGGTTGAAGGATATTGAGCATTTGTTTAATATTGTTTAGTATTCCAAGGCTCGGAGACTGAAACTTGCTCTCTATCAGTTGAAGGACCGAGCTAAATCTTGGTGGAAAGCCGCTGAGATTGGATTGAAAGAGGCCGGGATTGAAGTCACATGGGATGTCTTCAAGGCCCAGTTTCTGGAGCAGTATTCCCCTCCTTCCTATTATACTGCTCAGGAGAATGAATTTAATAACCTGCAGCAGGGAACGATGACTGTTGCAGAATATGCTTCGAAATTTTCTACTCTGTTGAAGTATGCACCTCACGTAGCTGGGAATGCGAAGGCAAAATATAACAGGTTTGTGAATGGATTGCATCCTGCTATATATACTTATGTTGTTTCTGGATTGCCTACCAGCTACGCAGAGGCAGTTGAACGAGCTAAGGCAGCCGAGGCTGGACTTAGGCGAGGAGGTTCACAGTATACTCCTCCACCTCCAGTGTCAGTCTAGCAGCCTACATTGCGGCCGAGAGGTAAGAAGTTTAAGAAGACTGGTTCTGTTTCTTCGTCTTCTTCGAGTTCGAGTGGATCACAGAGAGGTAGTCATGTGATTGCTCCTTACTGTAGCCATTGTGGGGGTAAACATACTATCGAGCAGTGTCGAGGTATGTTTGGTACTTGTTATAAGTGTGGGCAGGAAGATCATTTCTCTCGAGTATGTCCGAACAGGGGTACGACTTCTTCCCAACCCCAGCCAGGATTTAGAGGTGGCCCCAGTATGATGAGACCTACTGTTCCTGCTCCATCCTTTCAGCAATCGAGTGTCCCACGATATCGAGGACCGAGTGGTCAGAGTGCCCAAGTTCCTCCTCAAGTGAGAGTGTACGCCATGACCGAGGATCAGGCGAGAGAAGCTCCTGGTGGCGTGATTGCAGGTATTTGCACGCTTTGCGATTATCCTGCACGTGTTTTATTTGATACATGAGCATCTCATTCATTCATATCTCATGAATTTGTTGCATCTCACGATATTGAGAGTACCCCGTTGTATGATACTTTATCGATAGCCACGTCAGCAGGGAAGATTATTTTGTCTGAGAAAGTTATGCATAATTGTGTATTGATATATGAGGATAATGTGGTATTTTTGAGTTTGATTGTCCTCCCAATGAACGACTTTGATTGTATTGTTGGCATGGATATCTTGATGGCAAATCGAGCTACTGTTGATTGTTGTCATGGAGT
Source organism: Primulina tabacum (assembly GCF_025594145.1). Classification (NCBI taxonomy): domain Eukaryota; kingdom Viridiplantae; phylum Streptophyta; class Magnoliopsida; order Lamiales; family Gesneriaceae; genus Primulina; species Primulina tabacum. The sequence continues at coordinate 21,405,019 of NC_134559.1, read as the reverse complement.
GGTTCGATTTCGACCGATTGATGGACCCAAGTGGAATTTTTATGGCAAGGGTTCCCAAGCCAAAATTCCATTGGTATCTTCCTTGGAAATATCTCGACTTTTGACTAGCGGAGATGAGGGTTATCTTATCTACGCTATTGATGTCTCTAAAAAGGAACCTTCTTTATCTGAGATTCCTGTTGCAAAAGAATTGCCGGATGTATTTCCCGATGAGATTCCTGAGTTTCCTCCTCATCGAGAAGTTGAGTTTAGTATTGATCTTGTGCCGGGGACTGCGCCTATTTCTAAAGCTCCTTATCGCATGGCACCTCTGGAATTGAAAGAATTGAAAGAACAATTACAGGATCTTCTCGATAAGGAATATATTCGACCGAGTGTATCACCTTGGGAAGCTCCAGTTTTATTTGTTAGAAAGAAAGATGGTACGATGCGAATGTGTATCGATTATAGGCAACTGAATCGGGTTACTGTGAAAAATAAGTACCCACTTCCTCGTATTGATGACTTATTTGATCAGCTTCAGGGTACTTTTGTTTACTCGAAGATTGATCTTCGTTCTAGGTATCATCAAGTACGAGTTCGAGATGAAGATGTGCTCAAAATTGCTTTTCGTACGAGGTATGGCCACTATGAGTTTTTGGTTATGCCTTTTGGTCTCACGAATGCTCCTGCTATCTTTATGGATTTAATGAATCGTGTCTTTCGAGATTATCTTTACCGATTCGTTATTGTATTTATTGATGATATTCTTGTGTATTCGAAATCGAAAAAGGAGCATGCTGAACATTTGAGACTGGTGCTTCAAATTCTTTGTACTAGTCACTTATATGCTAAATTGTCCAAATGCGAGTTCTGGATAGACAAAGTGGTATTTTTGGGCCACGTCATTTCGAGACATGGCATATCTGTTGATCCTACGAAGGTCGAAGCTGTATTAAATTGGCCAAGACCTACGAATGTTCCTGAGATCCGTAACTTCATGGGTTTGGCTGGATATTATCGTCGTTTTATTGAAGAATTTTCGAAAATAGCTAAACCTATTACTTAACTGACGCAGAAGAATCAACGATTCATTTGGTCAGATGAATGTGAAGCTAGTTTTCTTGAATTGAAGACGAGATTGACCACAGCACATGTACTTACTATTCCCTCAGGTACCGGAGGATTTGTGGTGTGTACAGATGCGTCTGGTAAAGGTTTGGGCTGTGTTCTGATGCAACATGGCAAAGTGGTTGCTTATGCGTATCGTCAATTGAAATCTCATGAAACACGTTATCCTGTTCATGATCTTGAATTGGCTGTCATTGTATTTGTTTTGAAGATTTGGCGCCATTATTTGTACGGAGAAAAGTTTGTTATCTATTCAGATCATAAAAGTCTGAAATATCTCTTTTCTCAATATGATTTGAATATGAGGCAACGCAGGTGGATGGATCTCCTGAAGGATTTTGATTGTGAAATTCAATATCACCCTGGATCTGTGAATTTTACTGCGGATGCCCTTAGTCGGATTGTAGAACCCGTAAATCAGTAGACGTATAAGCCATGCATAATTCTAGATTTCTAAATTTAATTGACTTCATTGCATAATTATTTTAAATGCATTTATTTGAAGTTAATTATTTTATTATTTCAGTTCAGTAGTTTGATTTTTAGCATTTCAGTTATTTCAGTGAGGCCGGACCGGAGTTGGAGTTTTGAGATAGAATTTAAGATTCGAGAAATATTTCCAGAAGTTAATTTAGCTAGCAACCAAGTTCATTTAAGTTAGTAAGGGAGGTTTGAGGATTTAATTTAATTATTTGAGGTGATTAAGAAATGAGCTCATTTAAGTTACTTAATTAAGGGGTTAGTTCACTAAATTAATTAAAAGATTAGTAAGGCTTTTAAGGGTTATTAAATTACTAGATAATCAATTTTTCCCTACCATTTATCATGCATTTTCGGCCACACCCCTAGAAGAACAAACTAGGGCTTGCCAACTCACCTTTGACCCATTCTTGGTTGATTAGCATGCTAATTCTTTTAGCTATTTTTCCACCTTAATTAATTAATACTAGACCACTATCATAACCCTTGTTTGGCATGATAAAATCGTCCAATATACTCTAGAATCACCCAAGAGATCATTTGATAGCAATTCAAAATTCAAAATTCAAATGAAATGAAGACTTGGTCTTGATATGATCCTTATATCTTGCACCATCCTCCTCACCCCTCATAACCACTCCATCACACTCCCTCCCCACCGAAATCAGACCCATTTTCAGTAGAAAAAACGTGAATAACAGCTAGGGAGAAAGGGAGAAAAATCGAGAACTAGAAAGAACAAGAGAAGCGCTCCACCTCCTCCGTGCCGCGTCGTCGTCGTTTCATTCGTTTTCTTTCGAAACGAAACCAGGCATGTCTAGATCTCTTTCAAACCTCAATCAAGTCATATTATTAATTATTTTTCAGTACATGATCAGATTTTATCATTTCAAAAACCAAAATTTTCAGCAAAACAAGAAAGAAAATTCTGCACAGATTTTATCGACTTTCATGCTTCACGTTTGGGTATGTTCCTTTTGATTTCATGGATGGATCGTTCCAGGGGCTCGAGGCTACATATAGACATGTACTAGGACATGTTAGGGCCATGATAGATCGTGAGTTTCAGTTCCATACATGCTGGAACGAGCACATGACAGCAACCTCCCCATTAGTGCAGAATCTTGTTCGAAAAAAAAAATTCAGTTTGTTGTCATGGAGGAAGGATCTGATCTTGACTGCCCCAAGGGCCTATAGCCATGGTTGGATCACTCCCCTAGCAAGTCTAAGACGTGACTAAGTCACCCTTTTGGTGGCTTGGTCCATGGCTCATCGGTTTTTAAATAATCAACAAGAACAGCCCCTTTCCCCATTCGGCTTCTTCCTTTGTTCAGCATATGGTTTCGGTTTGTGGTTGCTTGGTGTGGATCTTGGTTGGACTAGGGCCCTTAGCCACGGTTCATATCATGCTCCTAGATGTCTAGATCGTGCCATGGTCAATCAAATGGCCACTGGAACGACGCAAGACATCGATCTAAGCAAAACACTACACACGCATGCACGTTGGCTCTAGGTTGGACCCTTCGGTTGAGTTATGGTGTGATGCGGATTGTGGCTGGCCTAGGGCCCTTATCCATGGTTCAAATCATTCCTTGGGATGTTGGTAAGAGTCTCTGGTCGGTGGTTCACGCCCCTAATGGCCGATAGTCTTGAAACCAACGCAAGTCTTGTAGTTGCGCAGCTGCTGGAAATTACAGCAAGTTGCTGTGTCGTTTAGAAGGCTCGTTTGAGTTCTTGGTTGGCTTTTAGCCCATGGCCTTGGACTGGACAGTGCCTCATTGAGTTGGGAAGGTCATGTTTTCAACCGTTTGTGATTTGGATCATTTTTAAGGTCGTACGAGAATTTACGGTGCGATGTGCCAAATTGACTCTCGAAAGAGCGTTTCGTGTTTTGGCCTCCATTCCACCTAGATTTCGACCCTATCATTTTAGGAGCATTATTTTATGATTTTTCAGCGTATTTTAATCATGACTATGCGTCGGTTCGGTGTCGGTTCAGGTTGGCTCGGAGTCATGATTAAATGCGAAGTCATTAGGCGTCATAGTCGCATCTTTTGAACGTAAATTGCATAGTTGGTCAAGTTTTAGCATTTGCATGTTTTTCATGGCACAGTTAAGTTGCAGCGAGCCTGGGGACGATCCAATCCAATCCAGTTGGTAAAATTACAGGAATTTTCATTACGCCAGTTAATTATTTTACGTGCATTAAATAGAAAATGATTATTTTTGAGATTTATGCGATATGGCTTGTGGTTCATTCACTATGTGGGAGTGTTATTTTATACGGTTGCCAGTGACCGATCAGTTCAGTATGGTACCACCCGATCGCCAGTGACCGGCCAGCTCAGTTCAGTTTCAGCCTCCCCGGTAGCCAGTTACCGATCAGTTCAGCTTAGTGCAGTGGCCACAGGCGTAAAACATAATCTCAACAGAAAATTTTATCAGTTATTTCTGTACAGGCTCCAAGGAGCAAACATTTTTACTGTGATTATCAGTTCAGTTATGCACGTATTATAATTGCTCAGTACAGATTATTTTCAGTATGCCTCAGGACAGGATATGTTAACTCATGCATATTTTAAATTCAGATTTTTACTCGTTACCTGCGATATATGCATGCTGAGTCTTTAGGCTGACTAGACTTGATTGTTGTAGGTACTGATGAGGCCAGGGCCAAGGGCGGGGACCAGTGAGCCAGCTTGGGTCGGCAGTAGTGGCACTCGAGGACCTCAGTGCTGCAGTTGTTATAAAATTCCGCAAACATTTTATCAGTCGTTGAATATTTTTAAATTGTGATTTTTGGCAAACTTTATTTTCTTCCGCTGCTATTATTTTAAACATTGAACTTGATTCACCAGTGATTTTATGAATGAGGCCATTTAAGTTCTTTTAAAAAGAAAATTTTTAATTTTCCGCAAATTTCAAGAAAGGAGTTTTAGGCCCTTTACAGTTGGTATCAGAGCGGTGGTTCTGTATAGGGTTTCACTACTACTGACCGCGAGAAGCTCACGAAGCCACGTCTTCGGTCTGTAAGTTTTTCAGTTCAGCATTTTGTTCAGCATTTTAGTTAAAGCATGAATTATTTTGTCAGCATGCTTCCAGATTTTCAGTATTTCAGTGTTCATTTAAAATAAATTATGGAATTATGCATGTTAGTTACGTATGGGTTATGTTGGAACAGTATGCCCCCTAGACGCATTTTAGAGCGCAACAGAGAGGAGGAGCCTCGCCGAGAAGACAGGGAGGAGCGTAGACCGGAGGGAGACCTACCATCTCCTCCACCACCCCCACCGGACATGAGTGCCCAGATGTTAGCTGGGATGGCACAGTTCTTCGCACAGTTTGCGGGGGGCAATGCCGCAGCCGTAGCCGCAGCCGCAGCCAGGCCGACAGGGCCCGAGGCTTTTTATGAGCGATTCATGAAGATGAGCCCGAAGGAATTCTCTAGGACATCTGACCCCATGGTTGCCGAGGGATGGATCAAATCCCTCGAGATTATCTTCGAGTTCATGGAGCTGGGAGACGCAGACCGAGTCCGGTGTGCCACCTACCTGTTCACTGGAGACGCCCGCTTATGGTGGGAAGGAGCTTCGGTAGCCCTGACCTTGGCTACGCTTTCTTGGACCCGCTTTACGGAGGTTTTCTACTCCAAGTATTTTGCTGAGGAGGTTCGCACCAGGCTGACCACCGAGTTCATGAGCCTGAGACAGGGGGATTTGACGGTTACGGAGTTTATCCGTAAGTTTGAGAGGGGCTGTCACTTTGTGCCCCTGATCGCGAATGATGCCAGAGCCAAGCTGATGCACTTCCTGGTGGGTTTACGGCCGATCTTGCGCCGGGATGTTAGGGTATCTGTGTGAAGGGCCTAAAACTCCTTTCTTGAAAATTTGAGGAAAATTAAAAATTTTCTTTTTAAAAGAACTTAAATGGCCTCATTCATAAAATCACTGGTGAATCAAGTTCAATATTTCAAAATATTGCAGCGAAAGAAAATTAAAGTTTTGCCAACAACAACGATTTAAAAATATCCAACGACTGATAAAATTGTTTGCGGAATAACATAACAACTGCTGCACTGAGGTCCTCGGGTGCCACTACTGCCGACCCAAGCTGGCTCACTGGTCCCCGCCCTCGGCCCTGGCCTCATCAGTACCTACAACAATCAAGTCTAGTGAGCCTAAAGACTCAGCATGCATATATCGCAGGTAACGAGTAAAAATCTGAATTTAAAATATGCATGAGTTAACATATCCTGTCCTGAGGCATACTGAAAATAATCTGTACTAAGCAATTATAATACGTGCATAACTGAACTGGAAATCACTGTAAAAATATTTGCTCCTTGGAGCCTGTACTGAAATATCTGGTAAAATTTTCTGTTGAGATTATGTTTTACGCCTGTGGCCACTGCACTAAGCTGAACTGATCGGTAACTGGCTACCGAGGAGGCTGAAACTGAACTGAGCTGGCCGGTCACTGGCGACCGGGTGGTACCATACTGAACTGATCGGTCACTGGCGACCGTATAAAATAACACTCCCACATAGTGAATGAACCACAAGCCATATCGCATAAATCTCAAAAATAATCATTTTCTATTTAATGCACGTAAAATAATTAACTGGCGTAATGAAAATTCCTGTAATTTTACCAACTGGATTGGATTGGATTGGATCGTTCCCAGGCTCGTTGCAACCTAACTGTGCCATGAAAAATATGCAATAGCTTAAACATGACCAACTATGCAATTTACGTTCAAAAGATTCGACTATGACGCCTAATGACTTCGCATTTAATCATGACTCCGAGCCAACCTGAACCGACACTGAACCGACGCATAGTCATGATTAAAATACGCTGAAAAATCATAAAATAATGCTCCTAAAATGATAGGGTCGAAATCTAGGTGGAATGGAGGCCAAAACACGAAACGCTCTTTCGAGAGTCAATTTGGCACATTGCACCGTAAATTCTCGTACGACCTCAAAAATGATCCAAATGACGAACGGTCAAAAACATGACCTTCCCAACTCAATGAGGCACTGTCCAGTCCAAGGCCATGGGCTAAAAGCCAACCAAGAACTCAAACAAGCCTTCTAAACGACACAGCAACTTGCTGTAATTACCAGCAGCTGCGCAACTACAAGACTTGCGTTGGTTTCGAGACTATCGGCCATTAGGGGCGTGAACCACCGACCAGAGACTCTTACCAACATCCCAAGGAATGATTTGAACCATGGCTAAGGGCCCTAGGCAAACCAAGATCCATACCAAGCAACAAAAGAAACGAAACCATATGCTGAAAAATGGAAGGGGCCGAATGGGGAAAGGGGCTGTTGTGACGCTTTGATTAAAAACCGATGAACCATGGACAAAGCCACCAAAAGGGCAACTTAGTCACGTCTTAGACATGCTAGGGAAGTGATCCAACCATGGCTATAGGCCCTTGGGACAGCCAAGATCAGATCCTTCCTCCATGACAAGAAACTGAATTTTTCGAACAACATTTTCTGCACCTATGGGGACTTGCTGTCATTCTGAATTTCCAGCAAGCATGGGGCTGGTTTGAATGGACCAACATGGTCCTAATGCATCCTATTACGTGTCTAGGAGTTGCCTTGGGAGCCTGGAGTCGATCCAATACCTGAAACTCACAAACCAAAAGAAATCGTGAAGCTTGCCAAGGAAATCGAAAATTCTGCATGTGTGGTTTCAAAATGTTTTGACATGGATCTCGATTTTTACTTGAATAAACATGATCATGTACTGAAAAATAAATGATAATATGACTTGATTGAGGTTTGAAAGAAATCTAGACATGCCTGGTTTCGTTTCGAAAGAAAACGAACGAAACAACGACGACGCGGCACGGAGGAGGTGGAGCGCTTCTCTTTTCTACCTTACCTTGCTCTCGATTTTTCTCTCTTCTTTTTTGGCTAGGTACCTCACGATTTTTCTACTGAAAATGAGTGTGAATTCACTCTGAATTTTCGAAAAGGAGAGGGGGGGAAAAATGGTTATGAGGGGTGAGGAGAAGGGTGCACAATATAAGGAAGAATCAAGACCAAGTCCACTCCCCTTTGAATTTTAAATTTTGAATTGATATCAAATGAGTTGGTGGATGCTTCTAGGAGGTAGTGGCCGAAATTTCTCTTGTTCTAGACTAGGATATGTCCATTTATTTAATTAAATTGTGCTCCCAAAAATCCTAGAATTATCCTACTAATTACATGCAAAGAATTGGTCAAAGTTGATGAGTTGGAAAATGAATCTTCTAGCACTAAAGGTGGCCGAAAAATGCATAATAAAATAAAGGGGAATGTTGATTATCTAGTCAACTAATAATCCTTGAAAGCCTTACTAATCCTTTAAATAATTTAGTGAGCTAACCCCTTAATTTAATAACTTAAATGAGTTCATTTCTTAATCACCTCAAATAATTAAATTAAATCCTCAAACCTCCCTTTCTAACTTAAATGAACTTGGTTGCTAGCTAAATTAACTTCTGGAAATATTTCTCGAAATCTTAAATTCTATCTCAAAACTCCAACTCCGGTCCGGCCTCACTGAAAATACTGAAATGCTAAAAATCAATCTACTGAACTGAAATAATAAATAATTAACTTCAAATAAATGCATCATGCAATGAAGTCAATTAAATTTAGAAATCTAGAATTATGCATGGCTTATACGTCTACTGATTTACAGGTTCTACAATCCTCCCCCCTTAAATAAATTTCGTCCTCGAAATTAGAACTCACCGAATAACTCAGGGTATCGACTTCTCATCTCCGGCTCAGACTCCCACGTAGCTTCCTCCTCTGAATGGTTGAGCCATTTGACTTTGACTCGCTTAACCAACTTGTTCCGAAGTTTCTTCTCCTGTCTGTCTAGGATCTGCACGGGTCTCTCCTCATAAGATAAGTTCGGAGTAAGCTGCAACGGCTCGAAATTCAGCACATGCGAAGGATTTGCCATATACTTCTTCAGCATGGAGACGTGAAAGACATTGTGTACTCCGGCCAGATTTGGCGGAAGAGCCACACGATAAGCAAGCGTCTCAACTCTGTCGAGGATCTCAAACGGTCCAATGAATCTCGGACTGAGCTTCCCTTTCTTGCCAAATCTCATGACACCCTTCATAGGTGCCACTTTCACGAAGACATGATCGCCCACTGCAAACTCTAACTCTCTCCTCCGCTGATCGGCATAACTCTTCTGTCGGCTCTGAGCAGTCCTCATTCTATCACGAATCTTGACTACTACCTCTGCTGCCTGCTGAACAATCTCTGGACCCAACTCTGCTCTCTCTCCTACTTCATCCCAATGAACAGGAGATCTACACTTGCGGCCATATAGCGCTTCATACGGAGCCATACCTATAGACGACTGGAAACTGTTGTTATAGGTGAACTCTACCAATGGTAAGTTCGACTCCCAACTCCCAGAGAAATCAATGACGCAAGCACGGAGAAGATCCTCTAAGATCTGAATAACTCGCTCCGACTGTCCATCTGTCTGCGGATGGAAAGCTGTGCTAAACAGCAACTTCGTACCCATAGTCGAATGCAAACTCTTCCAAAACGAGGAAGCGAATCTGGGATCTCTGTCGGATACGATAGAAACCGGAATACCATGGAGTCGGACTATCTCTCGGATATACAGCTCTGCATACTCAACCATGGTGAAAGTCGTCTTAATAGGCAAGAAGTGCGCTGATTTGGTAAGACGATCTACAATCACCCAGATAGCATTCGATCCTCTGGCTGACCTCGGCAATCCGGTCACAAAGTCCATGGTAATGTTCTCCCACTTCCACTCGGGAATAGGAAGAGTCTTGAGCAAACCTGCTGGTCTCTGATGCTCGGCCTTCACTAACTGGCAAGTCAGGCACTCGGATACAAAACGCCTGGTGTCCTTCTTCATTCCTGGCCACCAATACAATAGCTGCAGATCTTTGTACATCTTCGTACTCCCAGGGTGAATGGAGTACGGGGACGTATGGGCCTCTGATAAGATGTCTGCTCGGATAGAATCACTACTAGGAACCCATATCCTATCTCGGTATATCACAATACCGTTGCTGACTGCATACAAAACACTGCCCTTGGCTTCATCTCTCTTCTTCCACTGTGCCAACTGCTCATCTGCTGCCTGATCGCTGCGAATACGGTCCAAAAGGGAAGACTGAATGGTCAAGGTAGATAGACGAGGAACTCTACCTCGAGGATAAGTCTCAAGATCAAACCTCTGCATCTCAATCTGAAGAGGTTTCTGCATCGTCAAATGAGCCATCACTGCGACTTTCCTGCTCAAAGCATCCGCAACTACATTAGCTTTACCCGGGTGGTAGCTAATGTCACAATCGTAATCTTTCACAAGCTCCAACCAACGCCTCTGACGCATGTTCAGCTTCTTCTGCGTAAAGAAATACTTGAGGCTCTTATGGTCGGTAAAGATCTGACACTTCTCCCCATATAGATAGTGCCTCCAAATCTTCAAAGCAAAAACTACGGCCGCTAACTCCAGATCATGGGTAGGGTAATTCTTCTCGTGGATTTTCAGCTGTCGAGAAGCATACGCTATCACTCTCCCATGCTGCATCAAAACTGCACCTAAACCAAGCTTCGAAGCATCGGTATAAAGGACAAACTCACCAGATCCTGACGGTACAGCCAAAACGGGTGCTGAGATAAGAGCTTGCTTCAAAGTATCGAAGCTCTTCTGACATTCCTCGCTCCACACAAACTTCACATTTTTCTTTGTCAGTGCTGTGAGTGGAACGGCAATGGATGAGAATCCCTGAATGAACTTCCTGTAATATCCTGCTAGCCCAAGAAAACTGCGGATTTCCGATACATTCTGAGGCACAACCCAATCTCTGACTGCTGCAACTTTCGCCAGGTCTACCTCAATGCCACTGCTAGAAACAATGTGGCCCAAGAACGCCACCTTCTCTAACCAGAATTCGCACTTACTGAACTTTGCGAATAGTTTGTGTTTCTGCAATGTCTGCAACACTGTGGTCAGATGCCTGTTGTGCTCCTCCCGATTCTTGGAGTAGACGAGAATGTCATCTATGAACACTATCACAAACTGGTCGAGGTACGGCTGAAATACGCGATTCATGAGATCCATGAAGATCGCTGGCGCATTCGTCAGACCGAACGGCATCACAAGGAACTCGTAGTGACCATAACGAGTCCTGAAAGCTGTCTTCGAAACATCAGCACATCTCACCCTCAACTGGTGATAACCAGAACGCAGATCTATCTTGGAGAAAATCGAAGCTCCCTGCAACTGGTCAAACAGATCCTCAATCCTCGGCAGTGGGTATTTATTCTTCACTATAACCCTGTTCAACTCCCGGTAGTCAATGCAAAGCCTCATCGAGCCATCCTTCTTTTTCACAAATAAGACTGGCGCGCCCCATGGAGAAAAGCTCGGGCGAATGAACTCCTTGTTGAGAAGTTCCTGGATCTGCTTCTTAAGCTCTGCCATCTCTGTCGGTGCTAGTCGGTATGGCGCTTTGGATATCGGAGCCGTACCTGGCATAAGCTCAATGGAAAACTCCACCTCTCTCTCGGGTGGCATACCAGAGACGTCTTCGGGAAAAACGTCTAAGAAATCTCTGACAATCGGAACATCTGAGGCTGACTGGCTGGGTTCCTCGGGGACAGATAAAAAGGTTGCTAGAAATGCCCGACACCCTCTATGCATGAGCTTCCTAGCCTGAACATATGGAATAATGCGCGGTAAAGAAAAGTACTTGTCCGGCTCAAATACGAACTGCTCCATTCCAGGCGGTCGGACAAGAACGGATCTCCGCTGGAAGTCTATCAACACTCTGTTCCTCAATAGCCAGTCCATCCCTAGGATGATGTCAAATTCCGGCATCGGTAACATGATCAGATCCGCATAAACAAGATTACCGTGCAGCTCAAGGTCTATATCTCGGATAACATTGGTAGCTGCCATCTCCTCGCCTGACGGCAACACTACTGAAAAGGCTGTATCTAGCCCAATGGTCTGGATCTTGAGAAAGTTTGCAAAGACCTCCGAAATAAATGAGTGAGTGGCCCCTGAATCTATCAAGGCCTTGGTAGCGGAACCAGATATAAAAATTCTCCCTGTCAACAACATAGTCTCCGGGTTGGTTTCCGCGGCATGGAGAGCAAAAACTCTGCCTTGGGTAGGCAGATTCCTCTGAGGGCACTGCAGCAACATGTGGTCTGGACTGCCACACTTAAAACACTTTCCTGAGCCAGCCATACATGCTCCAGGATGGCGACGTGAGCACCTGGGACAGACTGGGTGCTCCTGAGTCCTCGGGGCTGGGCGTCCCCGCTGCTGCTGCTGCTGCTGCTGGCCTCGGTTCCTGGGCGGTCCATGAAAAGGCCTCTTATTCTGCTGCTGATGCTGATGAGGAGGAGGGCGGTGCGGTGCCTGGACTGGGCGCTTGCCCTGGCGATCCCTCTCGATATCCCGCAGATCCTGCTCTGCGGCTAAGGCCTTGGAGACGGCAATCTCATAATTAGCAGGGTCAGATACCCTAACATCCCGGCGCAAGATCGGCCGTAAACCCACCAGGAAGTGCATCAGCTTGGCTCTGGCATCATTCGCGATCAGGGGCACAAAGTGACAGCCCCTCTCGAACTTACGGATAAACTCCGTAACCGTCATATCCCCCTGTCTCAGACTCATGAACTCGGTGGTCAGCCTGGTGCGAACCTCCTCAGCAAAATACTTGGAGTAGAAAACCTCCGTAAAGCGGGTCCAAGAAAGTGTAGCCAAGGTCAGGGCTACCGAAGCTCCTTCCCTCCATAAGCGGGCGTCTCCAGTGAACAGGTAGGTGGCACATCGGACTCGGTCTGCGTCTCCCAGCTCCATGAACTCGAAGATAACCTCGAGGGATTTGATCCATCCCTCAGCAACCATGGGGTCAGATGCCCCAGAGAACTCCTTCGGGCGCATCTTCATGAATCGCTCATACACAGCCTCGGGCCCTGTCGGCCTGGCTGCGGCTAGCGGCTACGGCTGCGGCATTGCCCCCCGCAAACTGTGCGAAGAACTGTGCCATCCCAGCTAACATCTGGGCACTCATGTCCGGTGGGGGCGGTGGAGGAGGTGGTAGGTCTCCCTCTGGTCTACGCTCCTCCCTGTCTTCTCGGCGAGGCTCCTCCTCTCTGTTGCGCTCTAAAATGCGTCTAGGGGGCATACTGCTCCAACATAACCCATACGTAACTAACATGCATAATTCCATAATTTATTTTAAATGAACTCTGAAATACTGAAAATCTGGAAGCATGCTGACAAACTAATTCATGCTTTAACTGAAATGCTGAACAAAATGCTGAACTGAAAAACTTACAGACCGAAGACGTGGCTTCGTGAGCTTCTCGCAATCAGTAGTAGTGAAACCCTATACAGAACCACCGCTCTGATACCAACTGTGAAAGGCCTAAAACTCCTTTCTTGAAAATTTGCGGAAAATTAAAAATTTTCTTTTTAAAAGAACTTAAATGGCCTCATTCATAAAATCACTGGTGAATCAAGTTCAATATTTCAAAATATTGCAGCGGAAGAAAATTAAAGTTTTGCCAACAACAACGATTTAAAAATATCCAACGACTGATAAAATTGTTTGCGGAATAACATAACAACTGCTGCATTGAGGTCCTCGGGTGCCACTACTGCCGACCCAAGCTGGCTCACTGGTCCCCGCCCTCGACCCTGGCCTCATCAGTACCTACAACAATCAAGTCTAGTGAGCCTAAAGACTCAGCATGCATATATCGCAGGTAACGAGTAAAAATCTGAATTTAAAATATGCATGAGTTAACATATCCTGTCCTGAGGCATACTGAAAATAATCTGTACTAAGCAATTATAATACGTGCATAACTGAACTGGAAATCACTGTAAAAATATTTGCTCCTTGGAGCCTGTACTGAAATATCTGGTAAAATTTTCTGTTGAGATTATGTTTTACGCCTGTGGCCACTGCACTAAGCTGAACTGATCGGTAACTGGCTACCGGGGAGGCTGAAACTGAACTGAGCTGGCCGGTCACTGGCGACCGGGTGGTACCATACTGAACTGATCGGTCACTGGCGACCGTATAAAATAACACTCCCACATAGTGAATGAACCACAAGCCATATCGCATAAATCTCAAAAATAATCATTTTCTATTTAATGCACGTAAAATAATTAACTGGCGTAATGAAAATTCCTGTAATTTTACCAACTGGATTGGATTGGATCGTTCCCAGGCTCGTTGCAACCTAACTGTGCCATGAAAAATATGCAATAGCTTAAACATGACCAACTATGCAATTTACGTTCAAAAGATGCGACTATGACGCCTAATGACTTCGCATTTAATCATGACTCCGAGCCAACCTGAACCGACACCGAACCGACGCATAGTCATGATTAAAATACGATGAAAAATCATAAAATAATGCTCCTAAAGTGATAGGGTCGAAATCTAGGTGGAATGGAGGTCTTTAGGGTCCTAGAAGGGTGCTAGAAGGGTTTGTTCAGGGCTTGGTTGGGTTGGCTAGGCCCAAGAAACAGGAACAAGAGTCCTTGTCAAAGTGGGTTTATCGGCTGGTTATTGTAGCTGCTGTTGTAGCTACGGTTTCAGGGGCTGTGGTCGAGTCCTTAGGTCCTTAGGGTCCTAAGAGGGGTGCACTAGGGTCTGGGCATGGGCTGGGCCGACTGGGTTGGCTGCTGGCTCGAGAGGAAACATGAGGATATGAAGGAGGCCCTTGTGCGCGCAGGTTGGTGTTTCTGATCCAGGAGGTTTGTGCGTAGGTTCTAGGGCTTGGGCTGGTCTGGGCTTGGTCTGGGCATGGTCCAGGGAAGGTTAGTGTCAGGTGGGCTCGGTGGTTAAGGGCTGGAAGTGTCCTAGGTTGGCTAGGAGTCCTCATGTGCTTAGGAGTCTCACACTTGCACACATGCATGCAATAGGGTCACGGGCAGGAGGTTTTCGAGCAAACTATTTTCTAGTTCTTTGGGCTGGGAATGGTCTGTAGGGTCCCTAGATGGGTTGGCTAGGTTTTGGCTCTAGGTGGCTCGGGCGTGGCTCGAGTAAATTGGGAGATGGCTCGGGTGGTTCGATAATGTGTCAAAAACGAGATTATAATAAAGTTAAAATCGAATCCATGGGTCCACGGGTGTGGCTCATGACTTGGAAGGGTAGAATAAATCATAAAAAGGTTATGTTAAAAATTTGGGATCAAAATAACGAGTTTTGGATTTATTCGGGATTTAATCGCCGCACGAAACGCTAATTAACGAGTTAATTTAAACGTCTAGTTTTAGGCTTTATAAAATTATGAAAATTTATATTTAAGCTTAAATAATTATTATAAGTCTAAGTTTAAAGTTTAGGAATTTTATAATAAATTTTTGGATTTTTCGGGATTAAAACACCGTCAAAACAATTAATTAAAGATAAATAAAAAAGTTTAATATTTAGGCTAAATAAAATTATGGAAGAATTAATTTAGCCTTAAATAATTATTTGGGACATGCTAGAGTCAATGAATTCAAGAAAATGTCGAAAACGGGAAATTTTACGTCTAGGGGTAAAACGGTCTTTTTGCATCTAGAAAATTAGTAAACATCATGGCAGTGCCCTGAATGCTGTTTTATGTGCTAATATGATTATTTTCTATAGTTATGGATGTTTGTGGAATTTTTTTTATGTTAAAATGATATTTTAAATGTTTATGGGATTTTATATGTTAAAATGATATTTTAAATGTTTAGGGAATTTTATATGTTTATGATTTAATATGTCAAAATGTTATTGTAAATGTTTTGAGGTTAAAATGTCATTTTAAATGTTTATGAAATTTTCATGATTAAATTATGATTTTTAAATGTCTATGAGATTTTTATGATTTAAGGTTGAAACTTAAAAGACATGTTGCATGCTTGGTTTCAAAAATAAAAATATATTTTATGCACGATTTTATAAAGTGATGAGAATGTAAAACGTTGAAGGAAGAGAAGTGATTGTGACTAATTCGCTAATTGGAGATATCGTGATGGCGACGGTCCTAGTGGGAGCCCGACGATCGTGTTTCCATTATTACGAATATGAGGATATGAGGATATGAGGTTTGAGGTTTTAATGAGAATATCTTGAGGGGAAAAGGCCCCAGAGAGAGCCCCGACGATCGTATTTCTATTCGATCATGATAGGCCAGGGCCCAGTTGACCGGTGAGAGTGTTGGTGGTGTCCCCCGCCGCCAAGTACTGTGGTTACATGTAGATGGATCCATCGACTTTTGAGGTTTGAGGAAAGTCACAATTAATGATCTGAATTCAACAAAGGAAAAAGAAAAGGAAAAGGAAAAATATTTATAATCGTGTTAAAAAGGTTT
Organism: Primulina tabacum; assembly: GCF_025594145.1. Lineage (NCBI taxonomy): Eukaryota > Viridiplantae > Streptophyta > Magnoliopsida > Lamiales > Gesneriaceae > Primulina > Primulina tabacum. Next base: position 21,389,027 of record NC_134559.1, on the reverse strand, counting down.
TATGTCATGTCATGTTGAGGAAAAAGGAAAAGGTTAAGGTTTATGTTATACATGTCATGAAATGTTTATACTTAAGGTTGATGCATCATTTTGAAAATGTTTCTATTTAAAGTTAATGCATCATAAAAGGTTTACGAAAATGTTCATGTTTGAAGTTTATGCATCTTCATGAAAACGATATTTTAAGTACAAATATTTTTCACTGTTATATGTTGACTGTATTACGTATTACTCGTTATCAAGATTATGGTGTATTGAGTCTTTAGACTCACTAGGTGTGATGGATGCAGGTGAGGTTGAGGGAGGTCTTGACGAATGATTCGACTGGACTGAAGGCGCACACAACCCGAGGACCAGCGCTACTATTTTCCGCATTACGTTTTATGATTACTGATTTAAGTTAAAGATATTTAAGACTATTTATTTATGCTTTTTAGAGATTTTGAGAGATTTAGTATGAGCTATTCTTTTCAAATTATTGTTTTTTTTAGGTTTGGTACAACAGTTGACGATTTCATTTTATGGCTATTGCACTTGATTTTTAAAATGCTAGATGGTTGGTATTTTATTTTAAAATGGTAAAATATTTTAATATTTTCATGTGGAAAATGTATATGTCCGAAATTTGAGTGTTAAAAAAAAATCTAGTACTTTTAAAACAATAAAAAAGACAAAACGTTTCATAAATCATATTAATTTCTCATATTTTATAGAAGACTCGCGAAATTAAACCGCCTGACCACATGTTTTTTTTTTTTTTTTGAAAAGATGAGCCACATGTTAAAACTATAAAAAAAGGTGGTCCACAAATTAAATTGAAGACTGTCTTCCTAAATCCCACCAACGGACTAAATTTATTGCAATTTACATGAAATTAATTCTTCCAAAACTTTTTTGTGAGACAATTCATATATCAATTTTATGAGACAAATTTTCGATGCGAACTAATTAACGAGAAAATATTACTTTTTATGTCAAAAATATTACATTTTATGGTTGATATGGACCAGATTTACTAGTCTCACAAACATAGATCCGTGATCAATTTTGTGTGAGGAATACCCGTTTAACGAGAAAACATTACTTTTCATGTCAAAAAATATTATTTTACATTGTTGATATGGATCAGATTGACTTGTCTTACAAATATAGATATGTGAGATTGTCTCACATAATGTTTACTCTTAATTATATGAGGTTAACGGAGAAAAAAAATATTGCAATGTTTCGAATTTGATATAAGTGACAAACAAAGATGAATATTATAGCGAATATAATTGCATGAGAAATGTTGTGGATGATTTTTTCGGGTTAATTTAACACTATATTCATTTTCAATTTGTTAGTCAAAGTCCATTTTTCTTATTTATAGAAATCATATATTCATATTGTGTGAACAAAGAATTTAATTGTTTACTAACCGACTCTACCTTCTCTGAAATTTCCCAGAAGCGCGGCGGGACAATCCCAACTTACATACTATTTTTTCTTTTGCATGAAAAATTAAATTCTAAAAATGGAAAATTTTGATTTTTTTTAAAATTTTTTATATATAAAAAAAAATTAGACTCGATATGCACAATGCATACAGAGGCTAGTATTATATGATATTAATTTATGTTGTACAATTAATCTTACCACCAGTTTTGTATTTAAAAAGAATTAACTAATGATAATATTGCCAACTCTAATTATAATAAAGTTTTACGCACTATTATTATTCCTTTCACAATGTCGGCGGTGGCACGACCTATGAGTGATATTTTAACATTAATCTATATTATAATTATAAGATTTAAAATTTAAGAGTAATTATTATAATAAATTTTATCTCGAAATTTCAAATTTATAGTGTTATATATTTGAGTTTTTATATTTGGAACTAATAGATAGGTCAATAAATTTGTAGGTGGTGAGAAAGTTACGCATGGAACGAATTTGGTCAACCTTTCATTTATTACTAATTTATGAAGAAGAATACTGTTTTTTTTTTCCCATGTAAATTAGGTCTTTAAGGTTATTACTAATTGATTCACAACCAAAAATCAAATCTTTTAGATTGGAAAAACTATCTTACATTTACTCGGATTAACGCTACATCGGTACGGCGATTATTTACATCAGTATCGATAATTTTATTCGAGAGATATATTTTCATATAATATATATATATATATATATATATATATATATATATATATATATATATATGTTATATAATATATAAGGTCACACATGAACTTTGCATAATCTAAAGTGTAAGCAAAATTATTATATCCTTCAATACATAGCATTAAGTTAAATGTCACGATCGAGGTCCAAAGTCTAGGCAAAATTATCAACCTTCAATTACATTCTAGGCAAGTAATCAACCAAAATAAAACATTAATGGAGCTTCTTAAAGACAAACAAAGTAAAAAAAATTTCAAGTGGCACAACTACACAAATTCAATGCTTAATTTTAGTTAAATTGAAAGCAAACTCTATTTTTTTAATCTCAAAGTTAAAACTTGTGACAACCCGCCGTCTCTAATTTCAACCTATATGATCTCTTATTTCAACCCTAGCTCACATTTCATTTCTATATCATCTCATTTTTATCATCTTATTTCTCGTTATCTTTAAATTCACGATCGATGAAGTCGCAATCCTATATGTTGATAATATATCGCGTCTAAGTTTCACTTGAGAACAAAAATCGCTAGCTAGCATTACAAGGTGTGTTACATATTATATACATGTTACATATATTATATATACACGCACTACAACAATATATGGATATTGTGACACTTTTTTGTAGATACTTTTAATTAAATGTTGTTACAAATACTTAATAATGACACTTGTAAAAAATTAATAATGTGTAAAATAAAAAAACATATTAGATTAGTTATCATGACATTTTTAATTGATGTCATCTTTTATATGGAGGGGAACAATTACTTTTCCCACGTAAAAAATCATTAAAAAACTTAAAAATTTCACTATAAATAAGTGTGAGAATATTTGGGTTAGATAAATATTGGAGGAGGGAAAATAATTGTCTCCCTCCATATAAAAAAATAACATCAATTAAAAATGTCAGGATAACTAATCTAATATGTTTTTTTATTCTCACATTTATTTTATCTAATTTTCCCTCCTCCTATATTTATTCAACCCAAATATTCTCACATTTGTTATTGTCACTATAAATAACATACACGATAGTTTTAGTTGTCATTATAAATGATTTTAACTGGCATATAAATTTGCTATTATTACTATAATAACAAGGCATCTATAAATGTATTTAAACATGAGTTTTCCTGACATTTAAAATTGTCATTATATGAATAATTAGTAACACGTATGAAGTCATTAACATCTTATAATGACATTAAAAAATGTCAGTAAGTTTAAGACGACATTGGATTAGATGACATTTGTTGGAGGTGTCACTAAAACTTAAATGTCACTAAATATTGAATATGATGACATTTATGAATGTCACCATAAGCATTTATTCTTGTAGTGACGCATCGTGTGTACCAGGACGATTACATTAGACGAATATAAGGGGCGGGGATGCAAAAATTGGGTTTAATGAGGAAACAAAATCAAGAACGTGTTAGATTAATTAGTTATGAACTCGTCAACATTATGTCCGAAGCTTCCAAATGTATGAAACTTCAAACGTGAAGACATCCCAACACGTCTCTATAATATCGAGGAGTCAACTATAAATACCAACCAATAAATTGGAATATAATCAAATTATAATATTTTCAAAGTAGGAAAATATTATTAAAATTAATTAATTAAAAATAATAAATATTCTAGCCAAAGATTTACGCGTGGGCTCCACTTCTACGAACAGACAACTAACAAGCGCCACCCTACATTTAGAGACTTGAACTCGTCAAATTTTACATGCATGCAACCAAATTAATACTGTTGCATTTATGATTTAGAGTTGAAAAAGTCACAGTTTGATTTTATTATCGTAATTTATGAAAAATCAAACTTAGCAAATGTAATATTTAGAAATAGATAAAGATAATATTCAGACAACAAAACTCGTTATATGCATTGAAATAACACAAAAACTTATATCACATATATAAATTCGTGAGATTGTCTCAGAAGAGACTCTCTTGAAAAATTTATATATAAATTCTGAAATTTAGAATTTTTTCTTGGTAACATACATTAAACTATTTGTAATAAATTTCTAAATTTAGAATTGATCTTCATTCTTCTACATAAAATTTGGTTTTCTATATTTGTTTATTATTATTACCATAACCTAAAAAATGACAAAATGTCTTATGTATACCCGTATCTTCTCTCTCCACTAAACCTAATTAAATACAAATCTCTCATTTCTCATTTACATCAAACAATCTTTTGATAGTTCCCTTGAAATCTAATATCTCTAACCCGAAAAATATCAAAAGGGAAAAGGAAACAGAAAACAAAATCGCAGCACCAAGAAATCCAACAATGGCTTCTTCTTCCTCCATGAAAGTTCCAGTGATTCTCTTCTTCCTCGGCTCTCTCTTCTTCCATGCAACTGCAGGTACGTACACATAACATATATATTCTTTCTCTATGTATGTTCATAATCTCTTTTTCTTTTATGCATTTATTTTATGATTATTTTTTTTGTCGTTACAGCCGAGGTTACGTGCGAGAATTTGCCAAAGAATCTCTGCTCTTTCGCCATCGCATCGTCGGGGAAGAGATGCCTGCTGGAGAACTACAGGAATCAAGAAGGGAGCCTCGACTACACGTGCAAGACATCGGAGGTGGTTGTGGAGAGATTGGCTGGATACATAGAGAGCGATCAGTGCGTGAGTGCTTGTGGCGTCGACCGCGAGTTCGTCGGAATTTCCTCCGATGCTTTCTTCGCCCCGGAGTTCGCCGCCAACCTCTGCTCGCCGGCATGCTACCAGAACTGCCCGAATATTGTTGATCTTTACTTCAACCTCGCCGCCGCTGAAGGTGATTAGATTTTACAAATTTCGTTTCCATCACCAAAAACTATATAAATTCTTACAAAATGTTAACGAATCATGTGCACGACTAATTATTTGTCTTTGTTATATATTTTTCAGGAGTGTATTTGCCAGCTTTGTGTGAAAAACAGAGGTCCAACCCCCACCGCGCCATGTTGGAGCTTCTGAGCAGCAGTGGCGGAGCCGCCCCAGGCCCGATGGTGGGCGAGCTCGCTACGGCGCCTGCCCCTGCTATGTTCTGAATGATTTGAACCATTTCCGATGGAGTTTTGGAGCTCGCGGATCGCGATTCTTATGCTATCGCTGTAAAGAAGATAAAGGATCGGAGGATACTATTTAGTAGATATGTTGTATTGATTTTGAAAGGAGTTGTTTGGATTCTTTGCTTTGGATTGGGTTTTGGTTCAAGTTCTTTTTGTGTGATACAATCATTCAAATTCTATTTTAATAATGATATTAATAAACAAATAACTTTTTTTACATGCGCCCCGGTGTGTGTATATATATTAACTAGGATTAATGGTTTCTTATCTATCTTGCATATTTCATATTTCATATTTCATATTTCTACTTGCTCGATTCTGGGCCGTAGCTCTATGTTCAATGGGTCTCATGAGAGAAGTAAAACATAGGCCTTCTTGGTGTAGTACATAAATGTAAGATAACAAATAACAAAAACTACAAACAATATATAAATACATCATATACAAGATATTACATTAATAACAAGTCCACAAATATTTGAAATAATTACATAAATAGTACTCGTCTAACTATTTTAGATCTGTATAATTCAGTTGTCAGAATATTTCTTCGTAAATAAACAACATGGCTTGTCCATTTAGTCTATCTCGTGATATTATTAGTGATTAAATTCAACTTTCTGAAGCTTCTTTTTTATTAATACAACTGTTGATGATAATCTTACAGGAAATATAAATAATTGAGAATTAATTATTTACTTTAATTTGCCAAACATTGTAGCGTATAATGAATTGCTCTTTTTTCATTTGTTAAATAACATTTCACAACAATCAACTTCGAATACAACTCATGACCATTTATATATTAACTTGTATCATTACTAAAAAATTAAATTGTTCAAGCCAAATTTAAAGAGAGGCCGGGTTTGATTAATAATAAATAGAAAATATTCAAAATGGTCTTCTTATTATTAATATTGTGCTAGATTTTTTTTATTTCAATGTGAAACGTCCACCACTCGTTTTTCTTAAAAAGTATTAGAAATTTTTTTCCTCTGCTATACTAATTCTCGTCCAATACATATATATATTTTGACATTATTTTAAAATAAAAAGTACTAACTATATTTGAAATCTCAAAGATAAAGAATTCAAAACGTAAAGTCGTAAATCGTTTTATCAAACCTAAGCTTAGCAATATTTCAAAATATAAACTCACTCTAACAACCTCTCAAAAACCACTCATAAAGCATCATAAAAGTCGTAAAAATCTTTAACATAAATCATAATCATAATCAATAATTATAAACGTAATGTAGAAAATCTAGCGCTGGTCCTCGGGTTGTGTGCATCATCAGTCCAGCTAGTTCAACCATCAAGACCTCCATTATCATCAATATCATGCTCACCTGCATCAATCACACCTAGTGACTCTATTGAATCAGCAAACCATAATCTTTATTACAAGTAATACATATACAATCATATGCAACAATGAAAATAATTTTACGTAAATAAATTTTCATGAATATACATGAACATAAACATTTTTCCTTTCATCATTTTATATCATTTTTCATTTCTTCATAAGCATTTTCTTTTTCATCATATACATTTTCCTTTTATTGAATTTGGATAGTTAATTGTGACTTTCGTTTCATCATAAGGTCGATGGATCCATCTACATGTAACCACAGTACTGGACGGCGGGGACATCATCGACCCTCTCACTTGTCAATTGAGCCTTGGCCTATCATCATCATATGGAAATACGATCGTCGGGCTCCTTCTGGGATCTTCTCCCATTAATGGGCTCCGTCTGGAACCTTTTCTCGTAAATGGGCTCCTTCTGAGGTCTTTTTTCTCACGATATCTACATTCATATCATCGTATCATCGTAATAGTCAGAATTACTTCACCTCCTACGTGTTTCATATTTTCATCACGTATAAAAATCATGCATATAAATATCATTTTTCTTTTAAATCAAGTATGCAACATATCGTTTAGCTTTAACATTTTATCATAAAATTTCTTAAACATTTAAAATAAGCACTTCATCATATATTACAGCATTCAGGGTACTGCCATGATGTCTGCTAATTTTTAGGTGTAAAATGATCGTTTTACCCCTAGACGTAGAATTTCTCGATTTTGACTTTTTCTTACTTTCATTGACTCTAGACAATCCCAAATAAAAGTTTAAGCTTAATTTAAATTTTTCATATTTTTATTTAGCTTAAATTCGAGGCTTACTATTTATTTCCTAATTATTAATTCGTAGAGCGTTTAATTCTCAAATTAATTCAAACTTTAATATTAAATTCCCAAATTTTAAGCATAGATTTTTTATTGCCGAAAATACCCTTGCGAGCCATGAGCCATCCCCGTGGACCCACGGTTCAGCCCTTTATATTTTTAAACCAATTAACCGAACCATTCCTAGCTACCCTTCAAACAAACTTTCGTTTTCTTCAAGCTGAGCCCGAGCCAACCCAAGCCAGCCCTTGCCCAGCCCATCTAGGAACCCTCCTAAACCCCCTGGACTCGACCTAATCTGCTGCAGCCCCATGCGCGAAGCACAGGAGCCGCGTGAACCTAGAAGCAAATCCTAGGACTCTTCGTAAATTTTCTAGGACCCTCACCCTCTAGCCACCACCAAGCCCTCACTCTCTGGACCCTCACAGGACCATGCCGCGATCCCCCCGCACATGGCTGTCACCCTTGGTTGTCTTGGGAAGAGTCCTAGCTCGCTTGGTCTCTTCCCTAGCCACTGTGCTTGAGTCCGAGTATAGGACTCTCCCATACACCCAACCACGTCTAGGCCCAGTCCTGGTCAAGCCCTGATCGAACCATGCAATGGTTTTCCCTATAACCGAACCCTTGTGCCATCAAGAAATAATTTTTGCTCCAGCTTGGTTCCTAGCATGTGCAGCCCTTAACTGTGCATCTTATGACCCTTAAACTCATGTAAAAACGTCCCTCTATGATCCTTTAACATGGAAGCCCCTTCACGCCAATATATATCAAGTTTTGGAACAAGAATAATGAATTAATCACATGTCTATTCAAAACAACGAAAATATTAATAAAAAAAATCATGTTTTTCATGCAAACATAATTCAAAACAATAATATGGCGTGATAGATGAGAAAAAAATTGTTAAGGCGTGACTTTGAGTATATTACACACAAAAATACGTTGAGATGCGAAGAACGGCGACGAAAGTAGGACCCTTGCTGAATTCCTTCAAAAACCGTGGCTTTCCCTTTGCTGCAATTACGTGTGTGTGTGTGTTTTGAGGGTAAAGGAGAGTTTGTGTGTGTGAGGTGTGTGAGACGTGAGTTTTGAATGGTTTGGGGTAGGGTTTGTAGGCTCTTTATTGATAAATAAACATGTGGACAGCAAGTTAGGGCTCATTAGTCTAGTATAATAGGCTCAATAAGCCCATTGGTGGTGCATATTTAAAATATTTCGTTTAGAAAGTTCGTGAAAATATTAGCCGAGTTCTCGAAAAATTCATATTTTAGTCGAAAATCGAATGCTATTAAAAATTACGTGTCAGCGTATAAAATCACCTCAAAACTCCTTATTCTTAAAAATATCACAAAGCATCAACCTTATTTTAAATAATTAAAAACAATTATTTAATAAAAATATTTCTATTTTTCAGCCATCGGTCTCCATTCCTCAATCGCAACTCGAATAACCTTTAAAATTATAGTTTTATGCATTCATATAAAAGTACATCATAACCATATAAACAAATCAAACATAATTAATTTAAGAAATTCAAATCATTTAATTAGCTATTTTTCCTATATTCACATGCAGTTGGATTATGTCGTCTTATTTTTGGACATTGCAATTCCTCCATCCCTTAAATAAAATTTCGTCCTCGAAATTTGAACTTACCGAATAACTCGGGGTAGCGACTCCTCATGTCCCTCTCGGTTTCCCAAGTAGCTTCTTCCTCCGAGTGATTTAGCTACTTGATTTGATCATTGGTATGACTTTGTTTCGGAGTCTTCTTTCTCGCCTAGCAAAGATTTGTATGGGTCTTTCTTCATAAGTCATGTTTAGATTCGATTGCAGAGGTTCATGATTTAGTATATGTGAAGGGTTCTACATGTACTTCCGCAGCATAGATATGTGGAACACATTGTGTACTTCGGATTTCATTGGTGGCAATGCCACTCTACAGGCTAGTGTTCCAGTCCTTTCGAAAATCTCAAATGGCCCGATGAATCTTGGACTAAGTTTGTATTTCTTGCCAAATCTCATAACACCCTTCATAGGTGCTATCTTCACAAAAACGTGGTCACCTACTGCAAACTCTAGCTCTCTTCGTCGCTTGTCGGCACAGTTTTTCTTTCGGCTTTGTGCAGTCTCCATCCTCTCTCGAATTTTGACTACTAGCTCCGCTGTTTGCTTGATCAAGTCTGGGCCAATTTCTCCACTTTCACCGACCTTGTCCCAATTTAGGTGATCTAAATTTTATCCCATAAAGTGCCTCATAAGGAGCCATTCCTATTGATAATTTATAGCTATTATTGTAGGTAAACTTCACAAGTGGCATCTTCGGTTCCCAACTTCCTTGAAAATCAATGACACAAACTCGAAGTAGATCTTCCAATATTTGAATCACTCTCTCGGACTGACTATCGGTTTGAGGATAGAATGATGTACTGAATAACAATTTAGTCCACATTGCTGCATGCAGACTCTTCCAGAAAGATGATGTAATTCTCGGATTTCTGTCATAAACAATAGATATGAAAATCCCATGCAGATGAACTATAACTCGAATATACAACTCGGCATACTGTGTCATGGTGAATGTCGTCTTGATAGGTAGAAAATGCGCTGATTTCATAAGAAGATCTACTATCACCCATATAACATTAAACCACTTGATAGTCCTCTGTAATCCACGAAAAAATTCATGGTGATATTTTCCCATTTCCACTCGGTAATAGAAGGTGGCTTAAGATTTCCCGCTTGTCTTTGATGCACGACTTTATTTTTTTCTCTTTTCAGCTGAGCATCGATTATCCTTCTTTGTCTTAGGACAGTCAGCAATAAAGTGTCCAGTTTTTCCACAGTTGTAGCAAGCATTTGGTTCTTCCTTGGTGTTATTCTTCTAGTATTGTCTTTGGAAAGAATCTTGATTTATTCTCATGAATCTTCTGAATTTTTTGACAAATAATGACATTATGTCATTACTTAACTGATCAGCAGTTTTCTCAACTGAACCACTTGGTTCCAGTTTGACAACACTGAGAGCAGTTGTAGCTGCTGGTGTAGAAGGTTTTCTTTCTCTTGTTTGCAACTTGAACTTATAGGCTTTTAGATCAGCAAATAAATCGTGTAATTCGGCCTTATTCAGTCATTTGATCCTCTCATGGCCATGGTATTAACATCCCACTCCTTGGGAAGACCTCAGACCATTTTTAGTGCGATTTCTTTGTTTGAATACACTTTTCCAAGTACATTCAGTTCATTTATGATGCTGCTGACTCTCTCATCATATCCGTTCATAGATTCTCCAGTCTTCATTTTAATATTATCGAACTTCTGAATAGAAACTGAGAGTTTATTTTTTTTGGTTTGCTCATTGCCTTCGCAGAGCTGAATTAACTTCTCCCAAATTTATTTTGCAGTCTTTCACATCTTTATCTTGCTGAAAGTAATTTTATCCAGCGTTTTGTACAAGATATCTTTAGCCAGATTGTCCAAATTGGCTTTTCTCTTGTCTTCTGTAGTCCATTCTTCTCTAGGATTTTCAATGCGATGTGGTGTACCATCAAACAACAGTGTCTGCTTTCAGTATTTTCATTGGTCTGTCAGTGATTAACGTACCAGATATCATCATCTTGTGCAGCTAGATGAGCCAGCATTTTAATCTTTCAATTGTCAAATTCTTCTCTGGAGAACATTAGAATTTTGTTGAAGGAAGATATAATTTTTAGTTTTGTAGGTAGAAATATTCAGGAATAAGATTAAACTGCTCTGAAACCACTTGTTAGGATCGATTGGGAGTGAAGAAGTGTTTAGAAGGGGGGTTAAATAAACATTTAACAATTTTTACAACTTCTTCGAATAAAGAATCAGTTTAGTGATTAACTGAATTCAGGAATCTTGTTTGTCAATATCAATTAGTTAACTAATGAAAGTTCGGAAATAAACTGAATAACAGATAGAGTAAAAACTGAAATTAGGGGACACAAGATTTGTGGATGTTCGGAGATTTCAGACACTCCTACGTCACCCCTTCTATCTCGAAGATAGGTTATTTACTAAAAAACTTTGATCTATACACCGATTTGTACAAACCTACTTCAGTATTGAACTTAACAATGCCAAACTAAAACTCTTAGTTTCAATACAGTTTATCAGTACTCAACTGATACGTAAATACTTAGCACATCTGATCTTTACAAGATCGAATAATACACTAGTGAATATTTGTGCTTTTAAGCTCAATGCCATGACGACTCCACTGGACTTTCACCAGCGGAATAGTCTTCGTTCTGAGCTGCTTTTCTTTTCGATCCAAAATCTGTAATGGTTGCTCAAAATAACTCAGTGTATCGTCAAGCTCGGCCTCATCAGGCTGAATGACATGAGAAGCATCAGGCATGTATCTACGCAGCATTGATACATGAAAAACGTCATGTATCCCATATAAAGAAGGAGGAAGAGCAAGTCGGTATGCTCGATCGCCAATCTTCTCAAGAATCTCGTACGGACCGATGTATCTAGGAGATAACTTCCCGCGTTTGCCAAATCTGACAACGCCTCGGAAAGGAGAAATCTTCAAAAATACTCTGTCTCCCTGTTCAAATACTAACGGTCTACGTCTGATGTTCACATACTTGGCTTGTCTATCCTGCGCCGTATTCATTCTCTTCTGAATGATCTTCACCTTCTCAGTCATTTCACGAATCATATCAGGTCCAAGTTCTGGTACCTCAGATACATCATCCCAATACAGAGGAGATCTGTACTTCTTGCCATATAACGCCTCAAACGGTGCCATCTCGATGCTCGTCTGATAGCTGTTGTTGTACGAGAATTCACAAAGTGGTAGTGAATCTTGCCAACTAGTGCCAAAATCTAGCACTACAGCTCTCAACATATCCTCTAATGTTTGGATAGTCCGCTCTGACTGTCCGTCTGTCTGGGGATGATAAGCAGTGCTTAGATGCAATGTCGTACCTAAAGCCTGCTGCAGACTGTGCCAGAAATGAGAAGTGAATCGTGGATCACGATCTGATACGTGAAAGGGATCGGTTACGGTGACCGGAAGCGCAACGAAAGTTAAAAATTTTGATTTTTCATCAAGAAATTTCAGCCACCTCATATTTTGTGTAGCAAATACAACAAACACCAAATATCATACATAGGGTGTTTTAGAATTTACCTATCAATCTCAAGAGATTGATGAATGGCACCAACCAAGTTGTAAACAACTTGGCTCTTCAAGGATGACAAGTCTACAAGCTCTCCTTCCTTCAAAAATTAGGCCCACCACTTGCTAGGTAAATCCCCCCTTAATTTGCACTAGAAAATTAAGAGGATTTTTCAAGGAGAAGAATATTTCTTCCTCAACACTTGAAGAAGAAATTGAGAGAAAAACTTGGAGAGAAAGATCCCTAAGATTTCGGCCAAGGTGGTTAGAATGAGGGAGGGAAGAGTTGTCTTGGTAGTGCAAAAAGTTTATCCAAAAAGTTGCATGCCATGCAATATTTTAATCAAAAGTATTCCTCAACTCTTCACCTCCCAAGCATGCAATGTGACTTGGGCTTGTAACTATTACAAGGCCCATGGACTATTTAAATTGTCTCAAACATATTTGAGCCCAATTAGACTTTACTTGATTTTACTCAAGCCCACTAGTTAAATAATTATTTCCAATTGGGCTCTACAAGGCCCAATGTTATTTAATTAATTCAACACTTGAATTAATTTAATTATTTGGACTCTACTAGGCCCAGCAGTGTTTAATTAATTCAACAATTGAATTAATTTAATTTAGTCCATAATAATGTTTATGAAAATCAAAATTTTCAAATACATTATTCACTTGGCCAACTTTTAATTTAGGAACACATTCATAAATTAAAAGTACATTTCTCTCATAGAAGTCATACTTCTATTTTTCCTTACGCTTATAAACTCATTTATAAGCCGTTCAACACATTGAACTATTTTACTTCTCAACGGGATCTAGAAAGCTAGTACTTGTGTGGCCCTCAATGGTTCACTGATACAACTAGCCGTGGGTTCACATCTCCATGTGATTTGGACTAAACATGTCCTTATTTTAGCATACCCCAATTGCTCCATTCTTACTTATCAACTCCTTGATAACAAGAACGTCAGAACTCAAGTCTGATAGTACCCAACCAATCATGTTAAAGGCCTAGCAGCATCGCTTACATGATTCCCTAGGTATCAAATGATAGTGTCTGTAAGAACCATTCTATTATGGTTAGCGTACAGTACGGTCCCTTCAACTCATATATCCCGACCGATTCGACAACCATTGGTATATCGAGAGTTGTCAATGAATCGATACTATGTGTCATGTCGTAGTTGCATCGATGGTGTAATCTAAGAAACCCATTTCTTAATTACCACCATACTCTGATTAGAGATTTCAAACCACATATACATGAGAACACATAGGATATCCATACCCGAAGGTAAGCGATGAATCCCCGACTACAATGCATCGACTCCTATATGTTTCGACAGAACACCCAACCTTGCCACCTGATGACCCCATGAGAGTCGGTAAACAAGTCAAAGTGTAATTCTAGCACATAGAGTCTCAATGTTGTCCCGGGTCATAAGGACTAATGGTGTACAACCATAAACTAGGACTTTTCCACTCGATAAGTGAGAACCACTTGGAAAGTCCTTTATGGAGGGTTTGTTCAGTGCACTCTACAAGGAGCACCTATCTGCATGTTCAGACATCACAATGTCCCCTACCAATGAAACATGGTACTCACATCGCAGATACTAGTCTCGAACTCGAGCTGCCTATATCCTACTTAGTGGCGGCTGAATCGACTAGGAACCGTTTAGAATATACAGTATTACAAATATGAGTTTCATGGTACTCATCATATGAGCATCTCATATTCCTTCTACTATTTGTATATTCAAGGGCTTTATCTATGCAACTAGCATGGGTATACAGATAAAGAAGTGCCAAAATAATAATTTCAAATATTATTAAAATAAAGACTGTTCATACATAGAGTTTAAACATGAACCCTCGGCCAACACTTGGCTCGACGGGCACCTACTCTAACAATCTCCCACTTGCACTAGAGCCAACTACCCATATGCTTCGAACCCATTGATTCGCGATGCTTCTCGAATAATGGTCCAGGTAAAGGCTTAGTTAGCGGATCAGCAACATTATCTGCGGAGCCGACTTTGTCAATCGTGACATCTCCTCTTTCCACGATCTTTCTGAGGATGTGGTACTTTCTCAATACGTTTTTGGACTTCTGATGAGACCTCGGCTCCTTTGCTTGAGCAATGGCTCCCGTGTTGTCACAAAACACCAGGACAGGAGCAACTCCATTAGGAATGACACCCAACTCTTGGACGAAATTCCTTATCCAAACTGCCTCCTTTGCTGCAGCTGATGCAGCATTCCTACATCATTCCCAATGAGTAGAATGTCATCAACATACAACACCAGGAATGTCACAGCACTCCCACTGACCTTCTTATACACACAGGGTTCCTCAGGATTCTTAGCAAAACCAAACTCTTTGATTGTACTATCGAATCTGAGGTTCCAACTCCTAGATGCCTGCTTTAGACCATAAATAGATCTTTGAAGTTTGAATACCATATGCTCACTTCCGATAGATGTAAACCCTTCGAGTTGAGACATGTAAATCTCTTCCTTAATATCCCCATTAAGAAAGGCTGCCTTAACATCCATCTGCCATATCTCATAGTCATACCATGCAGCTATGGCTAGCAAAATCCTTATGGACTTGAACATTGCAACTAGAGAAAAGGTTTCCTCAAAGTCAACTCCTTGTCTTTGAGTATATCCTTTTGCTACCAATCGCGCCTTGAAGGTCAATACCTTCCCATCCGCCCCAAGTTTCCTCTTGTAAATCCATCTACATCCTATGGGAACAATTCCCTCAGGTGGATCCACGAGATTCCACACTTGGTTCGAATGCATGGAATTCATCTCAGGTTCCATCGCTTCAAGCCACTTGGATGAATCGGCATCAGATAATGCTTCCTTGAAGGTCCTTGGATCACATCCATGGTTAGGCTCATCATGGCCCTTTTCTAGAAGCAGACCATACCTCATAGGTGGTCTCGAGACTCTCTCGGATCTTCTAGGAGCTTGTATCTCCTCTCTTGGCTCCTCGGGTGTGGGTTCTACAACTGTGGGTGTCTCTCGAACCTCTTCGAATCCTATCATCTCGCCTTTTCTATCTAATAGAAATTCTTTTTCTAAAAAGGTTGCATTCCTAGAAACAAACACCTTTGTTTCTTGGGGATGATAGAAGTAGTATCCAACCGAATTCTTTGGATATCCCACAAAGTAACATAAAATGGATCGACTATCCAATTTATCTCCCACTACCTGCTTCACATAAGCAGGGCACCCCCATATTCTAAGATAAGAATATTTGGGTGGCTTACCCATCCATATCTCATATGGTGTCTTGTCAACTGCCTTTGTATGGACATTGTTCAACAACAGTGCCGCTGTCTCAAGCACATATCCCCAAAAGGATGACGGCAACTCTGTGAACCCCATCGTAGACCGAACCATGTCCATCAAAGTCCGGTTACGACGCTTCGAAACACCATTTAACTGTGGTGTAGCGGGCGGAGTCCACTGTGAGAGAATCCCATTCTCCCTAAGATACTCTTGGAACTCGGCACTCAAGTACTCACCACCTCGATCCGATCGAAGTGTCTTGATGCTTCGTCCCAATTGCTTCTCTACTTCACTTCTGAATTCTTTGAACCTTTCAAAGGCTTCAGACTTGTATTTCATCAAATACACATACCCATACCTTGAAAAGTCATCGGTAAAGGTGATGAAGTAGGCATGTCCATGCTTAGTGGTGATGCTAAGCGGACCGCACACATCGGTATGGATCAAAGCCAATAACCCTTTGGCTCGCTCCACATGGCCCTTAAAGAGAATTTTGGTCATCTTTCCTTTCAGACAGGATTCACAAGTCGTGAGAGCATTAATATCAGACATATCAAACATGCCTCTACTCCCACTAACTTGTTCATCCTTCTTAGGGATATATGTCCTAATCGAGCATGCCATAATTGTGCCGAATTTAGATTATCTTGTTTGCGCTTGTTTGTTGTTGTTAGTTATAGCTTGGACATTGTTAAGTGGAATATCTTTCAATTTTAAGGTGTAGAGATCGTTTTCAAGTTCTCCAGTACCAATTAAACATTCATTCTTGTAAATATTGCAAACACCTTTGCTAAATAAACAAGAAAATCCATCTTTATCTAACATAGAAATGGAAATAATGTTTTTCACCAACTCAGATACAAACAAAACGTCTCTTAACAACAACTTAAAATCATTGTTCAAAATTAAAGAAACATCTCCAACAGCTTTGGTAGCAACTCTTGCCCCATTGCCCATCCTCAAGAAGGTCTCACCTTCCCTGAGCCTTCTACTTCTTCCCATCACCTGCAAATCATTACAGAGATGTGAGCCACAGCCGGTATCCAATACCCAAGAAGTAGAGTTAATTGAAATGTTTACTTCGATATAGAACATACCGTTTCCAGAACTCTTATGGGCAAGATATTCCCTGCAATTACGCCTCCAATGTCCAGGCTTCTTGCAGTGATGACAGATGTCAACAGTCTTGTCAGCCTTAACTGGTGCGGCTGCCACAGCGGGAATCGGAGTCTGCCTCTTCAAGGGCGCGTTCTTCTTGGGACGTTGGAAAGAACGCTTCTTTCCCTTCCCAGGTGGACCGGTTTTCGTACCAGATGAAGAGCCCACAAAAAGAACCGGCTTCTCTTTCTTGATGGTGGACTCAAAGGTCACAAGCATGTTCACCAACTCCTCAAGGGTCGGCTCCATCTTGTTCATATTGAAGTTCACCACAAAAAGATCAAATGAGCTAGGCAGCGATAAGAGCAATACGTCGGTGGTCAACTCCGAAGGCAGGATCAGATCCATGGCAACGAGCTTGTCCACGAGCCCAATCATCTTCAAGCCATGCTCATGGACCGAGGCCCCATCTCGCATGCCCATAGTGATCAGCTCCTTGACGGTAGCATGCCTAAGAGGCCGAGTCTGCTCACTAAAGAGCTCCTTGAGGTGCATATGAATGTCAGCAGCATTCTTTGCATCCTCAAAACGCCTCTGCAGCTCATCATTCATAGAAGCCTGCATATAACACCTAGCCTTCAAGTCATGGTCACACCAATCCTTGTAGGTCTGCAATTCCTCAGGAGTGCAGCTAGTTGGAGCCTCAGCAGGGGGCGACTCAGTCAGTGTATATGCAATCTTTTCCGAGTTTAGGACGATTTTCAGATTTCTTAGCCAAGTGAGATAGTTAGGTCCGGTTAACACATGTTTTTCGAGTATAGCGGATAGCGGGTTGCGAATCCAAGACATTGTCAAAGTTTTGTACTGAAAAGTAAAACAGATAAATGTTAATGACTATTTTAAAATATTTAATAAGATATAAAGTTTGGACTTTAACTTTATAAATTTTCGCTCCCACTGTTTTGACATTTTCACTACCCTCTAGTGAAAACGGGAAACTCCTTTCCTCAGTAGGTACGTAAGGTCCAATTAGCGAATTATGATCCCGAATAATATCAGCCAATCATAATTCCTAAAAGGTAGTTTCCAATTGCATCACAATGCAACCCTTACGTAAACTTTTGTCTCACGTTTGATTAGGACCCAATAATATGACGTCGTTCATCTTTACGTGTCAAGCCTAACCCATCGATATTGAACCTTAATAGACGGTCGCCATGAGTTCCCTCAATAATATGAGCCGAAATCATGGCAGTTCCACGTAGTTCACATCACCATGTCAATGGATGTCACAGCTTTCCGGCACCCAGGGCCCCCCCAATAATATGAGCCGAGCCTCGAGTACGGGTAGCGTTCATCATGCACCCATTGTCGATGGAAGACATGAAAATTATAAACAAATTTATAATTCCCCTTTTCGAGCTAGATATTAATTTTGAATCTTATTCAAAATGAGGGTTTTTTAATTTTGAAATGTCTCATCATTAATTTTATTTAAAAGATCGCCATGTTTGATCGTATGTTTGCCGGATTCATGCAACTTTGTTATTATCATAATAATAACGCACATACTCATTATTTATAACATATCATGCATAAATTATAAACAGTAAACAAAACAAGGATGATCAATCGCCCGTGTGAGCTAAACACGGGCCTAGGTCCAATCCTAGGGAAATGCATGGGATGCAAATGCAACTATTACATTAGCTTCCAATATTTACATGTCTTCGATCTTCATAATCATCATGGCCACCATCTTCCAATCTTGATCATCCACTATACTAATATTTACAAATAAATATCCATGGCAAATAGGGATACATCTCATAGGGGTGGGAACGGGCCATAAACCAAGCCCACTTTATAAATTGATAATTATTACAATCATTCAACACAAAATATCCTAGCATACAACTAGCAAATTGGGCTTGGGCTTTTGATCATCCTTCATAGCATAATATCACATATCATACACCATCAATTAATTATCACAATAATTAATTGATCCAATATTATATATCTTGATCCAATCACTAACCGCCACGATTATAAACTAAATTAACAAAGTATACAAACACCTTTGTCTACTTTCTAATTAATTTATTTATAACTGAATTTCTTATAAATCACAATTTACTATAAATAATTAAAGTCCAACTTCAATTATTTATTTTATGAGAAAAATTTACAACTTTTGTAATTTTAAACTTAAGGGCCCAAAAACTTATTTTTCACCAAAAAACATTTTGGCCCATTTAAAATTCACAAATATGTTAGCCATCCAATGGCTCAACAACTCAAGGCCCATGACACTTTGATATTCCAAAACACTTTTGGAAACCCTTGCTGCCCGAAACGGGCAGCCCCTCGGGCAGCCCGAGCTGCCAGACACGGGCAGCAACATGCTGCCCGAAATACCCCTTTGTCATGCCTTGATTTTTGTTGCAAATTTCATTCTCACGCGGTTAGAAATCAATCTCAATATAATATCTTGTAAATGCTACACAAAATCGTAACCATAGCTCGGATACCACTTGAAAGGGGATCGGTTACGGTGACCGGAAGTGCAACGGAAGTTAAAAATTTTGATTTTTCATCAAGAAATTTCGGCCACCTCATATTTTGTGTAGCAAATACAACAAACACCAAATATCATACATAGGGTGTTTTAGAATTTACCTATCAATCTCAAGAGATTGATGAATGGCACCAACCAAGTTCTAAACAACTTGGCTCTTCAAGGATGACAAGTCTACAAGCTCTCCTTCCTTCAAAAATTAGGCCCACCACTTGCTAGGTAAATCCCCTCTTAATTTGCACTAGAAAATTAAGAGGATTTTTCAAGGAGAAGAATATTTCTTCCTCAACACTTGAAGAAGAAATTGAGAGAAAAACTTGGAGAGAAAGATCCCTAAGAATTCGGCCAAGGTAGTTAGAATGAGGGAGGGAAGAGTTGTCTTGGTAGTGCAAAAAGTTTATCCAAAAAGTTGCACGCCATGATGCAATATTTTAATCAAAAATATACTCCAACTCTTCACCTCCCAAGCATGCAATGTGACTTGGGCTTGTAACTATTACAAGGCCCATGGACTATTTAAATTGTCTCAAACATATTTGAGCCCAATTAGACTTTACTTGATTTTACTCAAGCCCACTAATTAAATAATTATTTCCAATTGGGCTCTACAAGGCCCAATGTTATTTAATTAATTCAACACTTGAATTAATTTAATTATTTGGACTCTACTAGGCCCACTAGTGTTTAATTAATTCAACACTTGAATTAATTTAATTTAGTACATAATAATGTTTATGAAAATCAAAATTTTCAAATACATTATTCACTTGGCCAACTTTTAATTTAGGAACACATTCATAAATTAAAAGTACATTTCTCTCATAGAAGTCATACTTCTATTTTTCCTTACGCTTATAAACTCATTTATAAGCCGTTCAACACATTGAACTATTTTACTTCTCAACGGGATCTAGAAAGCTAGTACTTGTGTGGCCCTCAATGGTTCACTGATACAACTAGCCGTGGGTTCACATCTCCATGTGATTTGGACTAAACATGTCCTTATTTGAGCATACTCCAATTGCTCCACTTTTACTTATCAACTCCTTGATAACAAGAACGTCAGAACTCAAGTCTGATAGTACCCAACCAATCATGTTAAACGCCTAGCAGCATCTCTTACATGATTCCCTAGGTATCAAATGATAGTGCCTATAATTCTATTATGGTTAGCGTACAGTACGGTCCCTTCAACTCATATATCCCGACCGATTCAACAACCATTGGTATATCGAGAGTTGTCAATGAATCGATACTATGTGTCATGTCGTAGTTGCATCGATGGTGTAATCTAAGAAACCCCTTTCTTAATTACCACCATATTCTGATCAGAGATTTCAAACCACATATACATGAGAACACATAGGATATCCATACCCGAAGGTAAGCAGTGAATCCCCGACTACAATGCATCGACTCCTATATGTTTCGACAGAACACCCAACCTTGCCACCTGATGACCCCATGAGAGTCGGTAAACAAGTCAAAGTATAATTCTAGCACATAGAGTCTCAATGTTGTCCCGGGTCATAAGGACTAATGGTGTACAACCATAAACTAGGACTTTTCCACTCGATAAGTGAGACCCACTTGGAAAGTCCTTTATGGAGGGTTGTTCAGTGCACTCTACAAGGAGCACCTATCTGCATGTTCAGACATCACAATGTCCCCTACCAATGAAACATGGTACTCACATCGCAGATACTAGTCTCGAACTCGAGCGGCCTATATCCTACATAGTGGCGGCTGAATCGACTAGGAACCGTTTAGAATATACAGTATTACAAATATGAGTTTCATGATACTCATCATATGAGCATCTCATATTCTTTCTACTATTTGTATATTCAAAGGCTTTATCTATGCAACTAGCATGGGTATACAGATAAAGAAGTGCCAAAATAATAATTTCAAATATTATTAAAATAAAGATTGTTCATACATAGAGTTTAAACATGAACCCTCGGCCAACACTTGGCTCGACGGGCACCTACTCTAACAATACGATCGACTTTGGCACACAATGCAGTCTGACTACCTCTCGAATATATATCTCGGCCATCTGATCATGTCGGTACGTCATTCTGTACGGAATAAAACAAGCTGATTTGGTCAATCTGTCAATAATGACCCAAATCGCATCACAGCCCCGGGATAATCGTGGTAACTTCGTAACGAAATCCATGGAAATGTGGTCCCATTTCCATTCAGGAATAGATAAACTCTGAAGTAGACCTCCGGGCTTCTTCCTCTCGGCCTTCACCTGTTGGCAATTCAAGCACTTAGACACAAATTCTGCAATATTTGACTTCATCTGTTTCCACCAAAATTGTGTCTTCAAATCATTATACATCTTCCTGCCACTAGGATGAATACTGAACCGACTACAGTGCGCTTATGACAATATCTGTTGTTTCAAATCTGAAACATCTGGCACTACAAGACGGTTATTCACTTACAAAATATGATCATGTACCTGATATTCTGAATTGTGCCCTGATCTGACCATCTCAACTGACTTCTGAATATTCTAATCGATTCTTTGTGCATCTTTAATTCTTAAAATCAAATCTGGCTCAACTTGAATCGTAGCAAGTCGTAGTGGTCTACTATCTGTATCAAACGCTAATCCAGAAAAACAGCCATCTTCAATCATACTCGAAACACCTATCGTTGATAAGGATAGGGAACATATCTTTCGACTCAAGGCATCCGCTGCTGCATTCGACTTTCCTGGATAGTATTTGATCTCGCAATCAAAGTCCTTTAACAAATCGAGCCATCTACGTTGTCTCATGTTTAACTCTGACTGAGAAAACAATACTTCAGGCTTTTGTGGTCAGAGTAGATTTCAAACTTCTTGCCATAGAGATAGTGTCGCCATATCTTCAGAGAAATACGATGGCCGTCAATTCAAGATCATGAATTGAATAACGAATCTCGTGTGGCTTCAGCTGTCTCGAAGCATATGCTATCACATGCCCTCGCTGTATAAGAACACATCCTAACCCTCTGTGAGATGCATCACAATATACCACAAAATCACCAGTACCTGAAGGTATCGTCAATACTGGAGCACTGGTCAGTCGTGTCTTCAACTCCAAGAAGCTAGACTCACAAGCTTCAGACGACACAAATGGCACATTCTTCTGTGTCAACTGGGTAATCGGTTTCGCGATACTGGAGAAATCTCTGATAAATCGTCGGTAGTATCCTGCTAGACCCATGAAACTACGTATCTCTGGTACAGAAGTCGGTCTAGGCCAATTGATCACAGCTTCAACTTTACTCGGATCCACAGAAATACCGTCTCCAGATATGATATGACCCAAAAAGACAACCTGTCTCAACCAAAACTCACACTTTGACAGTTTAGCATACAATTTCTCTGTTCTCAATGTCTGCAACACAATTCTTAAATGCTCGGCATGATCAATCTCACTCTTGGAATATAACAAAATATCATCAATAAAAACAATAACAAACTCATCTAGATACTTCTGAAAGATACGGTTCATCAAACTCATAAACACCGCTAGAGCATTCGTTAAACCAAAGGGCATGACAATAAATTCGTAATGTCCATACCTGGTTCGGAACGCTGTCTTCGGTATATCAACATCTCGGACTCTCAGCTGGTGATATCCAGATCTCAGATCGATCTTGGAATAGACAGAGGATCATTAGTCCCATGAACACTGCTGGCGCATTCATTAAACCAAAAGGCATGACAACAAACTCGTAATGCCCATACCTGGTTCAGAATGCCGTCTTCGGTATATCAACGTCTCGAACTCTGAGTTGGTGATATCCCGATCGTAAATCAATCTTGGAATAGATAGATGATCCCTGCAACTGATCAAATAAGTCGTCGATACGAGGCAATGAATATTTGTTCTTCACTGTTGCCTTGTTCAGTTGTCGGTAATCAATACACAATCTCATCGAACCGTCTTTCTTTCGAACAAATAATACCGAAGCACCCCAAGGAGATACACTCGGTCTGATGTAACCCTTGGCCAATAAATCTTCGAGCTATTCTTTCAATTCTTTCAATTCAATAGACGCCATTCTATAGGGAGCTCGAGATATAGGGACTGTACCTGGTATAAGATCAATGCTGAAATCAACCTCTCGGGCTGGAGGTAATCCTGGAATCTCGTCTGGGAATACATCCGCAAACTCACTTACCACTGGCAGATCTGCCAATGCGGGGCTAGATTTCAGTAGATCTACTGAATATACAAGGAATCCCTCTGCTCCTTTCTGCAATAATCTAGTCATCGTCAAAACAGATACTAAGGGAATCCGAGATCTGGAACCCTTACCGTAGAATTTCCACTCATCAGCCATCTCTGGTCCGAACCTTACAATCTTCTGGAAACAATCTACAGTGGCTCGGTACTTGGTTAACATATCAATCCCAACAATACAATAAAAATCAGCTAACCCAAGCATAATACAATCTAAATCAATATCGTGACCCTCAAACTGTAGTATACAATGTCTAAATGAAGTCACAGATATAAGACCACTTCCCAACGGAGAAGAAATAGACACTACAGCAGATAATGACTCGACATGCAATGAATACAACAATGCAAAATGCTCAGATATGAAAGTATGAGATGCATCCGTGTCTATAAATACATAGGCAGGATAACCACAAAGAAAACAATTACCTGCAATCACATCATCTGGTGCATCTTGGGCATGTTCTTCAGTCAGTGCAAATACTCGAGCCTGCTGTTTGGGAGGTTGGCTCACAGTCTGGCTACCTTTGGCTCTGGGCTGTGTCTGTGTAGGAGTGGGCTGAAAGGAATGAACAGATGAAGCTTGCCTCTCAGGCTGAGCTACTGAACCAGATGCTCCTACACTCTGAGCCTGCTGTACACCTCTCTGGGGACAAACTCTGGCAAAGTGTCCCTGCTGTTTGCAGATGTTGCAGTGACCCATAACACCCTGACACTGCTCGGTGGCATGTCGGCCTCCACAGGAACTGCAATATACCCCTGTATACTCTGTACTCTGGCCAGGACCTCTCTGTCGAGACCCACTGGAGCTCGACGAACTGCTCCCTGATCTCTTAAACTGTTTGCCCTTTGCTTTCAATTGGTCTTTCCTTCCGCTGCTGCTACCACCGCTCTTAAATCTGGGAGGGGGTTGAACTGAAAGTTGTGGCGGTCTCGGAGTAAGAGCGACATAGGAAGTGCTTCGTTGCCTAAGAAATCCAGCTTCTGCCCCTTTGGCACGGTTCAATGCTTCAGCAAAATTATTGGGCCTACCGGTATTCACCAAGGTAAAGATTTCTGGATTCAGGCAATTGATAAACTGATCCGCAACGGCTTCGTCATTTTCTGCGACATGAGGAGCAAATCGGAGCAATGCAGAGAACTTAGAAACATACTCCTCAATGTTCAGCTGTCCCTGTCTCAAATTGGCAAATTCAGCACCTTTGTCTTTTCGGTAGGACAAGGGGAAAAATTGCTGATAAAACTCAGTGTTGAACACCTTCCAAGTAATCTGCGTGCCACGGTGCTCCAATGCTCTTTTCGTTGTCAACCACCAATTCTTTGCTACTTCTTCCAGTTGATGTCCAACCAATTTCACTCGTCGCTCGTCGGGGTAGTCAAGAGATTCAAATAACATCTCTATATCATCGAGCCAACTTTCACACTCAACTGAATTTTCTGTGCCCTTCAATGTCGGTGGTCGAAACGACTGAAACCTTTTCAGCAAGAGGTCTCCATCGGTGTAGCGGTCACATCCATCGGATCATTTGATGTACTGCCCTGTTCTGGTGCTCGACCTGCTGCTGGTTGCGGTACTCGTCGAGGCGGCATATCTAATTATCAAACAGATTAGTACACAATCTATATAATCTGTCTCAGTCCTCCTCTGATCATATACCTCTGATCCAGAATCGGTTCTGATTCAGTCTTTGCGAATACATGCTGTAATCAACTCAGATAACAAGACAACATGTAATAGGGAAAGCAATAAATCATGCTAGTACAACAAAAGCAAGGAAGAAAATTCAATCTACTCCGCTCATTCTACTATATCTCAGTCTAAAGGATCTATCGCTCTGATACCACCTGTTGTGGGGACCCGGGCTCTAACTCAATTTTTTTTGGGATTAATTGGATCTTTACTAGAAAATGTGGGTCATAAAAAAAATTTCTTTTAAATATTATAAACTAATGTATATAAATCATACACCATACACAATGTTGTCATATTATTGAACTCCAAATAATATTCACATGTTCAACTACAAGTATTCTACTAGTGTTTAGGATCTAATACATGTCTAGTATTACATCACTAGTCCTTCTTCTTGGCCCGTAATCTCCACACTATCTCGATCTCTTATCTCTGTCGCGACCCAGATCCTGTCCTACCTGTTGTTATGCACAAATACAGACACAACAATAGCCGAAAACTCCGGTGAGAACATATCCCAGTATAAAACATGGTATACATGCATATACACAATATAAATCATGAAACATACCATTATGAATAAAATCAATAGTAATAGGTTCCATAATCTATGAAACTAAATCAATATAAGCATGCAACTGAAATCAATTCAGATCTTGGACTCGACTCGTATCTAACTCTAGGGATCCCGGTGTGAATAAGACGTCACAGTCTGCCACCTACCCTCCCAATCGGGGTGACGGTACGTCTTATTCCTAGACTTCGGTCCTGTCTGTATCGAATGTCAACAATCGGAGTAAATCTGCTCCTATGCGTCGATACCACCGAACATCTAGAAATTTGGCAAATCTGCCAATGACTCTCCTATCTTAAATGCTTGAATATAAATCTATAAACAAGGCATAACCATAACAAGATATAAACAACAATCTAGTATGTGATTTTGGGAAACTCAAATCAAATTTAATTCGATTTGTATCTTCCCGAATTCACATGAATTATACCTTTCGTTGCACAGTCTTTGTCGTAGTCGAAGTCTCGATGTCGAATCTGTCAATATCAACTCTGAAATGATACATTCAAGATGCATTCTATCAATCTCTAACTCAAATCAATACATATACGAATCAATATTCAATCTCGATACGATTCGACGGCATAACGGCGTAATCTTGCGATACCGATCAACTCAAACAACATTAATCAATGACAATAACTCACATATCCATTTGAATATAATCTCAACAAGTCATACTCCTCAAGAACATAATTTACCATGCTGATATTTGCATAATCTTTACTCAATACCTGCTGGAATTTCACAATAATCTCATATCCTATCCGTTTTTCAATCCGGTAGCACATATATGTGTTCCATCATCTCAACAACATATACTATCAAGCATATATGAATTTATTCAACACATGAATATCAAAACATGCTGGAAAACATTAAAACATATACCCTTTCGAAGCCCTTGTCAAGAGGAACAAGAATCTAAGCTCAGATTCAATTTCGGTTGGTTGGATCTTGCAAAACCAACAATTTAAGCTAGGAAGAAACCTTGCACCTTTTCTGGAATTGCTCTCGGTTCTTATGCTTGAATAGTGAGGAAATGAAGACACATACATGTTAAATGCATGGCAAGGACACATGTTTTATTTTTCACTCAACACGTCGCACCGCGGGTGCGGTAGCTTTTCACCGCGGGTGCGCTCAGCTCACGGCATTCCATCCAGATTTCAAAAAGAGACGACCGCGGGTGCGGTCCCTTTTTACACCGCGGGTGCGTTCACCCTACTGTAAATCTTCCACATTTCATGAGCCACAACAGCGGGTGCGATAGAATACTAGGCGCGGGTGCGATCTCTCTTTATCAATATATTCAAGTTTTGCAACTTCGTTTCTCCCTGTCTGTTCTTGCATTCCTTATTCATACTATATATCAATTCAAACGTATCAACAAGAATCTCGGGCATTACAAAATCTCAGTTCAAACTGTGACTCCCTCTAGAAGCACCCTCTCCGGCCTCCTGATATTTTGAAGTACCTGTCATTGTCCACATACAAAGTCAACAATAGCCCCCTCTGTGGTGACCAAAGCTCAGACTAAAACAACCACAATATATACCACATATATCTAAACAATGATATATGATATGCAATGCATGTATGTCGTAGAAGTATAAGGTCAAATGCCCATCCATTGAGCATGTATCGGAATCAATCGAATCGCTATCAAATCAATACTCGAGCTGGCACACTGGCCTCAATCAAGTATAAGGGATGATCATATGATAGGGTCAGCAAAGCACTGTCAAATCCCAAATCTCAATCAATCAATCAATCGTAGGGGCCACAATGACTATGCTTTTAAGGGCCACATAATGCCAAACATAGCATTGTGCTCACAAACCCCAGAATCAAATCCAATCATAAAGAGGTATTCAAGGATCATAGCTCAATGTGTATGTCATGTATGCCACATCAACTCAACCAATAAGGCATATAAACATGTATTCTCAATAAAATCAATCAAGCATATATCATATGATACAGATACCTATCGTATGTTACTCGATCTCAACATACCTCAATTATTCAGTTTCAATCGATGTAGCTTGAAGATTTCAGTATAAAAATCTATCTACATCAATAACACATTTATTTCAAACAATAACATCACCCAAAATCAACAATATAAGTTTCAAATATTTTTTGAAACTTTAAAAATTCATATCAAATCGAAATCATAACATAATTCAATTCCGACTTCAAAACTTAGTTTTTTGTCGGTTAGTCTACCGCATATATAAATCTCGAATTCAAATACATGTTATTTCAACATTTTAATAATTAAAAGTGCTGATACTAGAAGAAAATTAACTCAAAAGAACGCTCTCGACGCGAGGATTCCGAATATATATTTTGTTACAAGTTTGGACAATGTTTTGAGGTAAATTCGGACGATAGAACTCAGTTTCTCTTTTCTCTCTCTCTCTCGAGGCTTCAAGGATTTGAAAGAATATTATCAGCAACCGATTCCTATCGAATTGCATCCAATAGCCTTTCATTTGATAATTACAAAATTGCCCTTAAATTTAATTTACTATTTGTCAAAATATTTACAACTTTGCCATCAAATTTTAATGTAATAATTTTCATTTTATTTACAAGTTTGCCATTAAAATTAAAACGTATTATTTTTTCAAAGAAATATGGAGTATTTTCAACTTGTATAGTTTATTTTCATTTGCATAGACGATTTGAAATCAATTTCCAATTACAATTATAATACGAGTTTATTTACTACTCATAATCTACGTACTTAATGTTAATCAAATCATGTGATATCACATTTCTTCCCAACTTAAAAAATTTCGTCCCGAAATCTCAAATATCCGTATATACATAACGTTGGAAAGCATATAATACATCACAAGTTATAGTAAATATCAAAATTAAAATCAGTAAATGGATCGTCATACATTGAATACAATGGAATATGTGGAATAGAATCAAATAATTGTGGATATGATTCTCGCATCTTACTCTCCAATTCCCACGTTGATTCTTCCACACCATGACGTTTCCATTGTACCCGAACTAAAGGAATTGATTTGTTACGCAGTATCTTCTTCTTCCGATCCATAATACAAACATGTTGTTCAATATAGGAAAGAGAAGGATCAAGCTCAACCTCATTAGGTTGAAGCACATGTGATGGATCTGGTTCATACTTTCTCTGTAGAGCCCAAAATTAGTACACGTAAATTCCATGCATTTATTTAATGGTTAAATCATTATTTAAAATTTAAAATTTAAAATTTATTTTAATGATGCATTATTTATTCAAATTGAATTATTCTAAATTATTCATATTTATGTGAAGCACATTAAAATGTTTTTCGAGTTTCATGTTTCAGGCTATTATTCGATGCGGGATCGAGGAGAAGAGACCGGCGACGATTTTGGCAATTTTAATAGATGGTATTTTATTTTTAGTTAAGGATGAGATATTTTAAATAATTTATTTAGTTTAGCATTTTGAAGCTTAAATTATTAATTTAATGATTTTATAATTTTCAAACTTTTAAACTAATCTTTTGTGTGCTTTATTTTAAATCTATTGATGCTAGTATTTTAGTGAGGTATTAGTATTTTATGTAGTGTGTTTATTTGTTATTAGTGCTTTTAATTAGCCAATTAACTTACTAATTACCCCTCCTAATTTTATTAAACACACACACTATAACACACACTAGAAACCGTAAAACATAGACACACACACATTCAGATTTTTATTTTTTAAAAGAGCAAAACATAGGGTTCTACAAGTTCTTGCAGCCGCCCCCTTTCCTTCTCTTTTCCAGCAGATTTTCATGTGCTTTAGTGCAAGAAAATAGTTCCACGATCATTCCGGATGAACCTCGCATCTTTTTCCGCGTCGGTATCGTCGTTTCGATACTTTTAATTATCAAAAGGCATGTATAATCTGTTGTTTCTGCATCGATCTCGTTATATTACGTTTTGTGATGTTGATTATGTATGAAAACATGTTTATATTATGTGGAAGTTTGAGCATAAACATGTCGAATCGATTTTTGAACGTTTTTAGATCTGAAATTTCATTTTTCACTGTATTTTGAATTACTGTGATTTTTTGGTCGAGATTTTGGGAAAACTTTCAACACATGAAACGTAGATCTATTTGATACCTTCGATTTGATATAAAATTTGAATTATTTGGATAAAAATTGAGTGAGATATGATCATTTTCGTGGGACTGCTCAAACTGCATTTTCTGAAAATTTTTTGTTATTGATGTGTTCTTGAGAATTTCTTGTTGCAGGCTTCGTTGGGAATCGTCGGAGGTACCTTGCTGTATTTAGGAGTGTCCATGGGGTTGATCATGTGAATTTCGAGGTGTTGTCTCGGGTTGGTTAAGTTGTGCATGCATTAGAAGTTATAGGGAACTCATGTGCAGAATTTTGGGGTGTGCTAGTGAAGGACTAGCGCCGCAGCGCCGCACTGCGGGCGCCGCAGCGCTGCTGGTACGCATCATGCAGCGCCTAGGCGCTAGCCTCGCGTTGCAGCGCTGCTTCTGGCATATTTTTGGCTTTAAATCTAGGTGTTCTTGCTTCCTTTGGGTACTATTAAGTCGTTATGTCCTAGTATACTAAAATTTAATTTAGATGTCATGAAGTTTGAATTGGGAACGTTGAACTATGTTTTAAGCAAGGTCCGTACCTTCTTTTGGGTGAGGAAATTCATACTTCTTGACAAGATTTGTTTCGGGGTTGAGTCGGGGGGTTAGTATGTTGTTTATTACGGTGAAGTCCCGATCATTTGTAAAAGGTCATAAGTTAGTAATTCATTGGGTAATGCATTCGATAGACATGATTAAGTTGTGGAATTTAAAGTTCATGGTAGCATGTTAGCATGTGCAGCAATGTCCCGAACGAGATCCAACGAATCCCTCAATGCCAAGTAAGTATGTTCGACGTGCAAAGAAAATACTTTTAAGTTTTTGAGGTATGCTAAATGTCTTGTGATCAATTATGTATGTGATTGGAAAGCGGTAAAGCATGACCAGGGACCAATCCACCCCGTTAAATCATGAACGGGTTTAGATCAGGATTGGAAAGCGTTAAAGCATGAATGGGGACCAATCCACCCGTTAAATCATGAACGGGGATCTCATGTATGTGGCAGTGGATTCGTCCCTGTCAGTCCAGTACCATGGTTTAGTCAGATCATGCGATTTATGTTATGGGTCACTTGCTTTGAAACATGCCTCTACGCAAAATGATGAACTTATGTATGTTCAAGTATGTTCAAGTATGCAAGCATGTTTAAGAAAAGTTTTATGACAATGGCACGTCTATGTATGTATGTACGTATGTTCAA
Organism: Primulina tabacum; assembly: GCF_025594145.1. NCBI lineage: Eukaryota > Viridiplantae > Streptophyta > Magnoliopsida > Lamiales > Gesneriaceae > Primulina > Primulina tabacum. The sequence goes on along the minus strand of NC_134559.1, from coordinate 21,357,562 downwards.
GCTTTTGATATGCAAGTTCAAGTTTCAGTATGTACTTCCTATTTTAAAGTTGCTTGTGATTTTATTACGTATTACTTGTTACTTCCAGTTTATACGTGTTGAGTCTTTAGACTCACTAGACTTGATCGATGCAGGTGAGGATGATTTTGAGGAGACTAGGGGTAGGGACCAAGGAGCTGGCTTGGACTGAGCAGGAGGCTAGACCCGAGGACCACCCAAGTTTTAAGTCTTTATGAAATGTCAAATACTCTGATTTCGCGCTACTGGTTATGAGATTTCAAACTAATACTTTTGTCAAAATTTATTTTTAGATCTTTTGTTGCAACTAATTTGGGGACGAATGGTTTACGTTATCGAAATTGAAGTTTGATTACTCTTTTAAGAAAATTTTTAATTTTTCCGCAAATTTTAAGAGGTAAAAAGTACGGTACGTTACAATTGGTATCAGAGCGGTGTTCTTGTAAAGGGTTATGCCTACTGCTAGTCGCACCTCAAGTCTGTAAGTTTTAAAGTTTTGAATTATGTTATGTACTAAGCATTAAATCATGATTTCAGCATGTCCATGTTTTAAGTTAGATTTACGTGCATCTTATACTATTGATATCATGTTCATGCATATGGGGTTTACGTGTTGGATATTTATTGGAACAGTATGCCTCCTAGACGCATAATTAACCAAGAAGCTAGAAATGAGGATAGAGAGGCTCGAGAGGAGGGGAGAGACGCTCCACCTCCTCCACCGCCAGATATGCAGGCACAGATGCTTGCAGGAATGACCCAGTTCTTCGCACAGTTTGCGGGGAACCAGGCGGAGGTGGATGCAGGGGCTAGGCCCAGACCAGAGGCGGTATACGAGAGGTTCAGGCGGATGAGCCCAAAGTAGTTTTCAGGGACCACTGACCCGATGATAGCCGAAGGATGGATTAAATCCATCGAGGTGATTTTTTCCTTTATGGAGTTGCAAGACGTAGATAGGGTCAGGTGTGCCACATTTCTACTGACCGGGGACGCCAGACAGTGGTGGGAGAGCGCGTCCGTGGCAGCGAACTTGCAGACCCTTTCATGGGATGGCTTTAAGGAGATATTCTACTCCAAGTACTTCATTGAAGAAGTACGATCCTGACTGACCAGGGAATTCATGACACTGCGATGATAGGGAGACAGCAGTGTTGTAGAATTTGTCAGGAAGTTTGAAAGAGGGTGTCACTTTCTGCCCCCGATAGCTAATGATGCCCAAGGAAAGTTGAGGCATTTCATGGATGGGTTGCGGCCGATCTTGCGCCGAGATGTCCGAGTATCTGGTCCTACTACTTACGCAGTTGCCGTGTCTAGAGCTTTGGCGGCAGAGCAGGATCAGAAGAATATTGAGGAGGACAAGCAGGGCAAGAGGCCCTATCAGGCTGTAATGCCCGAGAATTTTTTTATCGTAATCTGAAATGATTTGTTGATAAATTGATGTGATTATAGACGAAATGGATCGGACCGGAAAAGCCGGAAAGAAGATTGGAATTATGTGCGAGGATGAGCCCTCGCGCACATGCGCGACCCAGCCGGGCGCATATGCGCGAGGTAGGCAGAGAACCTCACGCATATGCGCGCGATTGGCAGAGAACCTCGCGCATATGCGCTGGGTGAGGGCGCGCATATGCTCGAGCTGCCGAGAAGACACGCGCCGAGACATAATGTCTCGCGCATATGCACCGAGGAGGGTCGCGCATATGCGCGAGACGTGCAGTACAATGATTAAGCCACTTGCCCCTCACCATGCAAGATATATAATTTTGTACTCATTTCTTTAGTTGGCAATAAGAAAGAAGACGAGAGAAGATCCCGTGAGTTTCAAGTTTTCATTTGTGAAATTTGAATCTTGTGCAAAATCCGTCCGTCTGAATTTCAATCCGACTTCAGTACTGTGTTCCTATCGACAAGAGCTTCAATTGGACGTAAGGTTTCTTATGTTTTGTTATGCTTTGAAAATATAATATTAAAGGAATCATATATGATTTATATATGGTGTTCTTGAGATAGTAGACATCGTATAATCGAAACCAGATCGAAGAACGGATACCGTATAAATTTGTTATCATTTTCAGAATTGATTTGATTGAGATTATACAGATTTGATATCAGATTGAGTTTGTTATCGATTATGAGTTGAGATTGGTATTTGCTGGGTATATTGAGATTGTATCGTTATGCCGTTGAAATAGAATTTGATTTAGTTATGATTATATCCAGTATTGATTTGAGCGGTATATTGATATTGTACTCCTCGATATTGTCATTGTCAGATTGAGTATTGACAGATTCGAATTCGAGACTTCGACTTCGTTAGATCGACAAGAGAAAGGTATAAATCAATGTTGAACCGGGAAGATACGACTCGAGTTGATTTGACTTGAGTTTCCCAAAACCACATACTTTACTTTATTGCAGTGATATTTGCAATTTATGAGATTGATATGCTTAGTCTATTGATTTATAGTAGAGCATCTATTGAGTCATGGGCTGATGTGCCTAGTCATTGGCTGAGGTGCCAAGTCTCTGGCTGATGTGCCAAGTCTCTGGCTGATGTGCCAAGACACTGGATGTTGGTTTATAACGATGTTTGCTTAGGAGCGGATCAGCTTCTATCGCTGAGATTCGGTATATTGTGCCAATGTTCAGGAATCGGGATCCCTAGATTAGAGATGAGTCGAGTCTGAGATGACGAGTCAAAAGTTTATTTACTGCTTTATATCGATTCATGTCTTTCAGATTTGGTACATGCTATTGATATCTGTGTTATGCTTTTATATCTGTTTATATGCTTGCATGTTTACATGGTTTATACTGGGATGTATTCTCACCGGAGTTATCCGGCTGTTGTTGTGTTTGTATGTGTGCATAACAACAGGTGGGACAGGATAAGGGTCACGAAGAGGATGAAAAATTCAAGATTAGCGTGGAGATCCGGACTTAGAATAGATTGATTTTCAGTACTTGATGTAGTGGCTGAACTTTAGTTTGAGATAAACATATGTTGTACAAGACTTGTTCTTTATTGTCGATTTGTATATCAGATGGATTTCATTATGTTCCGCATTTATGTATTTTAAAAAAAAAAATTTAGACCCAGAGTAATTAAATGATCCTAATAATGATTAAGAAGATGAATTAGGTTTGGGTCCCCACAGCAGGTGGTATCAGAGCAGTAGGTTACTTTAGACTGAGATAGAAGATAGTGAGCAGGGTAGAATGAGTTTTCTTCCTTGCTTTTGAGTGCTATCATGTTTTACTGCTTTGAAATGCATGTTTACTTGATTATCTGATTTGATTGGAAACATGTGTTATTGAGAATGAATCAGAACCGATTCTTGATCAGCAGTAAGATGATCAGAGGAGGACTGAAACAGGTTTGTTGTATCTGGTTACTAACCCTTTTGATAATCAGATATGCCTCCTCGAATAGTCCCAGAACAGGTTGTAGAAGCCCGAAATTCGTACTTGAAAATTTACGGAAAAATTTAAAATTTTCTCTTTAAATAAATAAAATTCATCATTCATAAAATATACTGATAAAAGGTTCAATGTTTAAAGTAGCAGCGGAATAAAAGTTTTAAATGTCGAGATAGCAGCGGGAGTAAATATTTGTTTCAAAGCAACAACTTAAAATAATTCATCGTGATAAAAATGAGTTTGCATAAAAATGATAAATAAACTGATAAATGGGGTCCTCGGGTTCCTACTACTGCCGACTCAAGCTAGCTCACTGGTTCCAGTCCTCGGTCCCGACCTCTCATCAGTACCTACAACAATCAAGTCTAGTGAGTCTAAAGACTCAGCATGCATATATCGTAGATAACAAGTAAATATATCATAAAATTTCATGTCGTGTAAAGATATCATGTTGTAAAACATAACGTGAAAATATCTTGTCATTAGTAATTATAAATACGTGCATAACTGAACTGAAAATCGTAAGTGAAATGTTTGCTCGATAGAGCCCTGTCATGAAATAGCATTTAAAAATTTTCTGTTGAGAATATGTTCTACGCAAGTGGCCCATAACGTGAAATGAATCGTCTGATCAGGCTAAACCACAGTATACTGGGCGGTAGAGATCATCACAGCCCTTGGACTAGATATCTGTACCCATACATGAACATGAACTGAACCGGTCAGTGACCACCGGATGAAGTAATAATCCCATGATAAGCTGCAATCCCATGAACGTGAAGTGGCCACAAGCAATATCGCATATATCTCAAAAATGAACATTTTATATTTTTATGCACGTAATATAATTAAATATCCTGTATTATTTTACCGAATGGGTTGGATCGTTCCCAGGCTCGCTGTGACCTAATTCTAACATGAAAAATATGCAACTAAACTTATCTTGACTAACACTTCAAAATCGACCCAAAAACTAGACAATTACGCCCAACTAACTTAGTATTCAACCATGGCTTCGTACCAACCCGAACCAACATCAAACCATCTTTTAGCCATGGTTAAAATACTCTTAAAATACTGGAAAACATAACCATAGGGCTGTAATATACGAAAATTGCGCAATGGAGGCCAAAATCATAAAACGCTCTTTCGAGAGTCACTTTGGCACATTGCACCGTAAATCCTCGTACGACCTCTAAACTTAACCGAATCATGAACGGCCAAAAACATGACCTTCCTAACTTGATGAGGTACTGTCCAGTCCAAGTACATAGGCTAAAAGCCAACCAAGAACTCAAACGAGCCTCTGAACCGAAGCACCAACCTGCTGTACAGAAAATTACAGCAGCAGCGCTTGCGCTTGCATGCGTTCTTTGCAAGGCTAATGGCCATTGGGGCTTGAACCACCGACCAGAGCATCTTATCAACATCCTAAGGTATAGCTTGGACCATGGCTAAGGGCGCTATGCCAGCCAAAATCCAAGAAACACCCGAACCATCACCACGGTTCCAACCGAGAACAAAACTGCACACGTGGGACGTCTTGCTTGTTCTTGCTGTCATGTACCATTCCAGTGGCCATTTTATTGATCATGGCATGATCTAGACATTGTGAGATATTGTGTGAACCATGGCTAAGGGCTAAAAAGCCAACCAAGATCCATAACCACCTCAAAACCGAACACACACTTATACAGAAAATTCAGAAAACAGAAACCGTGGGACGCTTGCGTTGTTTTGTTTTAAAACCGAGGGAACCGTGAACCAAGCCATGAAAGGGAATCTTGGTCATGTCCTAGACATTCCAAGGAGAGGTTCTAACCATGGCTACAGCCCCTATGGCAGCCAAGATAAGAAACCATCCCCTTTGACAGCAAGACAATAAAATCGAGACACAAAATGACATGCTTGGGGAGTTGCTGTCAAAACGTGATGCAAGGGGGAAAAAGGGCTGAAACCAATGGACATCTCCCTTCCTAACACACCCTATATTATGTCTAAAAGCAGCCTTGAGCCCCTGGAAATAAAGCCATAACCTGAACCATCAAAACCAGCAGAAAACGTGAAGCATGAAGGGAAACAGAAAAATCTGTGCCGAAATTTTCGAACATGCTGTCAATAAATTTCGGTCCTAGCTTATTAAAATCATGAGTATGATGTTTAAAATACTTATATGGCTTGATTCAAGAGTAAAATAAGATATGAACATGCCTGGATTTGTTTTGAACGAAAAACAAATGAAAACAACGACGCGGCGCGGAGGAGACGGAGTGTTCTTCTTTTGTTTCTACTTTTCTCTCTTGTTTTTCTCTTGCTTCTCACATTTTATCCTACTGAATTCTCTCTGAAATTTTGAAAATATTGAGAGAAGAGAAGGCTTGGAATGAAATGGGGAAATTACAAAGTATTTGGGGGATATAATGGCAAGGTAGAAACCTTTCTATCCTTGAGTTGAGAGATAAGAGAAATGATTAATATTATTTGATATCAAGGGATTTGAAGGAAAATTAGGAGGGGCATGGCCGATTCTTCCATGTCAAATAAGGGTAGGAAAATTGTTTAATGATTAATTATTGAAGATTAAATGTGATGAAATTATCTCCCCAAGGAAAGCTTAGGAAATGAATTAAAAATGAAGAGTTGCCAAATATTTTAAATTCTATCCAAGGAGTGGCCGATTTATACAAAAATATAAAGGGGAAATATTGCTTAAATCATTAATTATTGTTGATTAAAAATGAAGGGATTATCTACCAAGGATGGATATGGAAAGAATCAAAGTTTGTGAGTTGTCAAGTAAATTCAAATCTTCTACAAAGGGGTGACCGAAAATCTTTTAAATAAATGAGGTGAAATATTACTTAAATCTTGTATTTTAAATCTTTAAAGTTTTATCTACTCATTAGGTATTTTAGTGAATTAATAAATTAGTTTAGGATGGTAATTATCTTACATGCATGGCTAATTCTTTAAATTAAATTGCTAACATGTTAAGTTGAAATTTCTTAATTAAAATAAGCCTAGATTAACTTATCTCCATTGGTCACATATTTTAATTTAGGCTTTTAATTAATTATTGAACCTAAAGGAATTTATTTATTACTTATCTTCTAATTAATTAATTAAATTCTTAAACTTTCTTTAAACATTCTTTTACATTAAATTAACTTATTATTTATCTTAAATAAATTCTAGGAATGTTTTTTAAATATTAAATTTTATCTCAAAACTCCAACTCCAGTTCTGCCTCACTTAATTAGCTGAAAAGATAATAACTAAACTACTGCATAAAATAATTAAATTTAAAGAAAAAAATTTAAATCCTCATGCAATAAAATCATTTTAAATTTAAATACTAGAAATTATGCATGGCTTATACGTAGTCTGTTTTACGGGTTCTACAACTCTCTCCCCTTAAAAGAAATTTCGTCCCCGAAATTCGCTTATACTCGATAAACGAAAAGTTTAGACTCTTAATTCTAGAATCCTAATAATCCACGCTTCCGATGCGCTACTCTGATAAGATAAATATTAAGCTGTCCTTCCATCTCCTCAATCCTAAATAAATTCGTCTACCAAAATCCTCGTTTGTGAATCGCAACATAAAACAACTTATGGTGACTTAGTTCTATTCAACTATAGCCCCGAATTTCGACTTATCCCGCAATTCCTCATACTAGAAATGGATGTCCAAATTTAACGCACCTTACTTTCCTTATAATATACCCAAGATATTCATTAACCTATTATATTCCAATATTGAAATTTTAACAGCATCCCTTCTTAACTTTATTAACCTCAAGATATGTTAAAGTTTCAAGTCCAAGTATTGGCATTCATGCAGTTCGACTTAGGAGATCTTTGTAAAGCACTTAAAAGTTAAACCTTATCTCAACCCCATAATAATATTAGACTAAGATCCTTGAATCGAATCTTTACCTTACCGCCCCAAACTTACATAACCTGACTATTTAGAAGTACATCCCAATATAACGTTGTTGCAAATCTTAAGTTCGAGTAGTCTTAATCCATAAAACCCAAAATATATGATTCCGATCTTCCACCTAAATAATAAAATTATTCTAGCACCAATTACATGCTTAAACTATTTCCTTTTCAATTAGCATAAAGTTGAGACCTAAGACCCTTGAACTTTCCTTATTGAAGCGAATGTCGCGTTCTTACGCATCCTTAATACTTAATTAATACTAGCGTATAAAACTTAATAAGTTCTCCTATGATGGGCTAACTCTAATAAATCAACTTCATTTATAACCCATAAATTCTAGAATCCCCATATCAAGATTTCAGATTTCTTACTGTATAAAAATCTTCATATTCGTTCATTGATAACCTATGATGAACTGAACTCGTTTCTTTTGGTTTTTATTTCACCCAAAATTTTCGAACGAACACCTATCTCATAAACTTAAAATTCAAGCTTACGCGACCCAAATAGTATTAGATAACATAATCCCAACACACATATTCATTTATTCTCAAGTTTCTCAATGACTTTCAAAAATTTCTTGAAACCAGGTGTCTACCTCAAATCTTATATGCGTCTATCAAGTAATCTAACCATCGATCGTGTCGAGGCCTAAAAATCCTTACTTGAAAATTTGCGGAAAATTTAAAATTTTTCTTTTAAATAATTAAAATTGCCTCATCATAACTGAACTGATAAATAAAGTTTGATGTTCAAAGTGGCAGCGGAAGAAAATAACATTTTCGAAATAACAGTAAAAGGTTTTTCCAACGACAATTAAAATGTTTGAGCCAACAAATAATAATAAATGCTGAACTGAGGTCCTCGGGTCCTACTACTGCCGACTCGAGCCTGCTCACTGGTCCCCGCCCTCGGTCCCGACATCATCAGCACCTACAACAATCAAGTCCAGTGAGTCTAAAGACTCAACATGCATATATCGTAAATAGCAAGTAAATAAATAAATAATAAGCTTGCATGAAAGTGAAAATATCATGTCATGAGGCATAACGTAAAAATGTCGTGTCATGATTAATTATAATACGTGCATAACTGAACTGAAAATCATAGTGAAAATGTTTGCTCCTTGGAGCCCTGTACTGAAATAGCCTGCAATAATTTTCTGGTGAGATTATGGTCTATGCATGTGGTCCCTGAACTGAACTGACCGGTAACTGGCGATCGGGCCTGTAACTGGCGACATGACTTAGTAATGTACGTCTGATCAGACCACTGCCACAGTACTGGGTGAAACAACTGAACTGACCGGTAACTGGCGACAGGACTTAGTAATGCTCTCATAACCGATAACTGACGACCGGACTGGTAACTGGCGAACGGATTTAATCATGATAGTAAAGTGACCACAAGCCATATCGCATAAATCTCAAAATTTGTATTTTTGCATGTAATATAATTAAATAACTGAATTAAATATCCTGTAACAATTTTACTGAATGGATTGGATCGCTCCCAGGCTCGCTGCAACCTAAATATGCCATGAAAAATACGCAATAGATTTATGGGATCAAACTATGCAATAACCTTAAAAAATGTGACAATTACGCCTAACGACTTCGTATTTAATCACGACTTCGAACCAACCCGAACCAACACTGAATCATCATGTAGTCATGATTAAAATACTGCCTAAAATGATAAAATAATGCTCCTAAAATGGTGAGGGCCGAAATCTAGGTGAATGGAGGCCAAAACATGAAACGCTCTTTCGAGAGTCAATTTGGCACAGCGCACCGTAAATTCTCTTACGACCTCAAAAATGATCCGGATGACGAACGGCCAAAAACATGACCTTCCCAACTAAATGAGGCACTGTCCAGTCCAAGTACATAGGCTAAAAGCCAACCAAGAACTCGAACGAGCCACCGAACCGGCACAGGAAGTTGCTGTCCAAAAGTACAGCAACTGTGCTTGGTTTGCTTGCGTCGTTTGCGAGGCTAATGGCCATTGGGGCTTGAAACACCAACCAAAACCTCTTACCAACATCCCAAGGAATGATTTGAACCATGGCTAAGGGCCCTAGGCCAGCCACTATTCAAACCACACAAGCAAACAACCGAACGTTTCAACCGAGAACAAATTCTGCACGTAGGATGCATTGCTTTTGTTTGGATGTCACTAATCGTTCCAATGGCCATTTGATTGACCATGAAATGATCTAGACATCTAGGGGCATGGTATGAATCGTGGCTACAGGCCATAGGCCAACCAAGATCCACACCAAACCACCAAAACCGAACCACACATGCTGCACAAAGGGAGAAGCCGAAGGGGGTGCTGGGCTGTTCTAGCGTTTTAATTAAAAACCGATTCACCATGGACCAAGCCACCAAAAGGGCAACTTAGTCACGTCATAGACATGCTAGGAAAGTGATCTAACCATGGCTATAGGCCTTTAGGGCAGCCAAGATCAGATCCTTTCCCCTTGACAGCAAAAACCAAATTTTTGAAGCACAAAATGGCACCGATGGAAAGCTGCTGTCATTTTCGGATTTCATCATGCATGGGGTTTGTTTGAATGGACCAACGTGGTCCTAATGCCTCCTAATACATGTCTAGATGTTGCCTTGGGAGCCTGGAGTCGATCCAACCACCTGAATATACAAAAACAAGCAAAACCGTGAAGGCACAAGAGGGACCGAAAATCTGCATGTTTTATTTTCTGAAAATTGTTGGTATATTTCGGTTTTAGCATGAAAGTTATGATCATGAAATGTAAAAATAATGATAATAGGACTTGATTGAAGAGTCAAGGAAGAATATATGCATGCCTGGTTTCGTTTTGAAAGAAAACGAAAGAACGAGACGATCCGGCGCGGAGGAGGTGGAGCGCTTTCTATTCTACCTTGCTTCTTACTCGATTTTCTCCTATCTTCCTAGCTATGGAACCCACGGTTTTTCTTCTCAATTTCACTCTGAATTTCGAGATTAGGGAGAGGAGAATGATGGTTGGAAAGGTGAGGGGGAAGATCCACTAATAAAGGGATTTAAAATGCAAGACCAAGTCTACCTCTCATTCAAATTTTAAATTTGTTTGAACAAGTCTTCTTGGAGTTGCATGGCCGATTGTCCATGAATATTTAGACTAGGATATTGCTTACTAATAATTTAATTAAGGTTGATTAGTAATTAAAAAGATTATCATAAAAAAATGACAATGAATGGGTCCAAGATGATGAGTTGGCAAGGCAATACACAATCCACTAGGGGCCGAAATTCTCACAAATAAATGGAGGGAATTCTTTTCTAATTAGTAAATTTATAACCCTTAAAAGCCTCACTAATCCTTTAATTAATTTAGTGAATTAATCCTTTAATTATTGGAACTTAAGTGAACTTATTTCCTACTCACCTCAAGTAAATAAATTAAATCCTCAAACCTCCTTTTTAACTTAAATGAACTTACTTGCTAGCTAAAATAAATTCCGGCACTGCTTTCTAAATCTTAAATTCTATCTCAAAACTCCAACTCCAGTCCGGCCTCACTGAAAATAACTGAAATGATAAAAATTAAACCACTGCATAAAATAATTAAATTTAAATACTCATGCAATAAAATCATTTTAATTTAAAATACTAGAATTATGCATGGCTTATACGTAGTCTAAGTTACGGGTTCTACGATCCTTCCCCCCTTAAAAGAGATTTCGTCCTCGAAATTAAAACTCACCGGATAACTCGGGGTAACGATCTCTCATCTCCGGCTAAGACTCCACGTAGCTTCCCCCTTTGAATGGTTGAGCCATCTGACTTTGACTCGCCTAACTAGCTTGTTCCGAAGCTTCTTCTCCTGCCTGTCCAGGATCTGCACTGTCCTCTCCTCATAAGATAGGTTCGGAGTAAGCTGCAACGGCTTGAAGTTCAAGACATGCGAAGGATTCGCCATATACTTCCTCAGCATAGAGACGTGAAAGACATTGTGTACTCCGGCCATATTCGGCGGAAGAGCCACACGATAAGCTAGTGTCCCAACTCTGTCGAGGATCTCAAATGGTCCAATAAATCTAGGACTGAGCTTCCCTTTTTCCCCAAATCGCATGACACCCTTCATAGGTGCCACCTTCACAAAGACATGGTCGCCGACAGCGAACTCTAAATCTCTCCTCTGATCTGCATAGCTCTTCTATCGACTCTGAGCAGTCCTCATTCTATCACGGATCCAGGCTACTACGTCGACAGTCTGCTGAATAATCTCTGGACCCAACTCTGCTCTCTCTCCTACTTCATCCCAGTGAACAGGAGATCTGCACTTGCGACCATACAAAGCTTCATACGGAACCATTCCTATCGACGACTGAAAGCTGTTGTTATAGGTGAATTCTACCAATGGTAAGTTCGACTCCCAACTCCCAGAGAAATCAATGACGCAAGCACGGAGAAGATCCTCCAAAATCTGAATAACCCGCTCTGACTGCCCATCTGTCTGTGGATGGAAAGCTGTGCTAAACAGCAACTTCGTACCCATAGTCGAATGCATGCTCTTCCAAAACGAGGAAGTGAATCTGAGATCTCTGTCAGATACGATAGAAACTGGAATACCATGGAGTCGTCTTAATAGGCAAGAAGTGCGCTGATTTGGTAAGATGATTTACAATCACCCAGATGGCATTCGATCCTCTGGCTGACCTCGGCAATCCGGTCACAAAGTCCATGGTAACATTCTCCCACTTCCACTCGGGAATGGGAAGAGGCTTGAGCAAACCTGCTGGTCTCTGATGCTCGGCCTTCACTAACTGACAAGTCAGGCACTCGGATACAAATCGTCTGATGTCCTTCTTCATACCAGGCCACCAATACAATAGCTGCAGATCTTTGTACATCTTCGTACTCCCTGGATGAATAGAGTACGGCGACATATGGGCTTCCGACAAGATATCTTCTCGGATAGAATCACTGTTAGGAACCCATATCCTGTCTCGGTATCTCACAATACCATCACTGAATGAATACAAGAGACTGCCCTTGGCCTCATCTCTCTGCTTCCACTTGACCAACTGCTCATCTGATGACTGACCACTGCGAATACGATCCATAAGGGAAGACTGAATGGTCAAGGTAGATAGACAAGGAACTCTACCTCGAGGATAAGTCTCAAGATCAAACCTCTGCATCTCAAATTGAAGAGGTCTCGAAACTGTCAAATGGGCCATCGCTGCAACTTTCCTGCTCAGTGCATCCGCAACTAAATTAGCTTTACCCGGGTGGTAGCTAATGTCACAATCATAATCCTTCACCAGCTCCAACCAACGCCTCTGACGCATGTTCAGTTCCTTCTGCGTAAAGAAATACTTGAGGCTCTTGTGGTCGGTAAAGATCTGACACTTCTCTCCATACAGATAGTGCCTCCAAATCTTCAGTGCAAAAACTACGGCGGCCAACTCTAGATCATGGGTAGGGTAATTCTTCTCATGAGTCTTCAACTGTCTAGAAGCATATGCTATCACCTTCCCATGCTGCATCAATACGGTGCCAAGACCGAGCTTCGAAACATCGGTATACAGTACAAACTCATCGGACCCTGACGGCACGACCAAAACTGGTGCTGAGATAAGAGCTTGCTTCAAAGTATTGAAGCTCTTCTGACACTCCTTGCTCCAAACAAATTTCACATTCTTCTTGGTCAGTGCTGCAAGTGGAACTGCAATCGAGGAGAATCCCTTGATGAACTTCCGATAATATCCTGCTAAGCCAAGAAAACTGCGGATCTCTGATGCATTCTGCGGCACAACCCAATCTCTGACTGCTGCAACTTTCACGGGGTCTACCTCAATGCCACTGCTGGAAATAATGTGGCCTAAGAACGCCACCTTCTCTAACCAGAATTCGCATTTACTGAACTTTGCGAATAATTTGTGCTTCTGCAATGTCTGCAACACTGTGGTCAGATGCCTGCTGTGATCCTCCCGATTCTTGGAGTAGACGAGAATGTCGTCTATGAACACTATCACAAACTGATCGAGGTACGGCTGAAATACGCGATTCATGAGATCCATGAAGATCACTGGCGCATTCGTCAAACCGAACGGCATCACAAGGAACTCGTAGTGGCCATAACGAGTCCTGAAAGCTGTCTTTGAAACATCAGCATCTCTCACCCTCAATTGGTGATAACCGGAACGCAGATCTATCTTGGATAAAATCGAAGCTCCCTGCAACTGGTCAAACAGATCCTCAATCCTCGGAAGTGGGTATTTATTCTTCACTGTAACCCTGTTCAACTCCCGATAGTCAATACAAAGCCTCATCGAGCCATCTTTCTTCTTAACAAACAAGACTGGCACGCCCCAAGGTGAGAAGCTAGAGCGAATGAACTCCTTGTCAAGAAGTTCCTGAATCTGCTTTTTAAGCTCTGCCATCTCTGTCGGTGCAAGTCGGTACGGTGCTTTTGAGATCGGAGCCGTACTTGACATAAGCTCGATAGAAAACTCCACCTCTCGCTCAGGTGGCATACCAGAGACGTCCTCCAGAAAAACGTCTAAGAAGTCTCTAACAATCGGAACATCTAAAGCTGACTGACTGGGTGCCTCGGGGACAGATACAAATGTCGCTAGAAACGCCCGACACCCTCTATGCATGAGCTTCCTAGCCTGAACATATGGAATAATGCGCGGTAAAGGAAAGTACCTGTCTGGTTCAAATAAGAACTGCGTCATTCCAGGCGGTCGGACTAAAACAGATCTCCGCAGGAAGTCAATCAAAACTCTGTTCCGCAGTAGCCAATCCATCCCTAGAATAATTTCAAACTCTGGCATCGGCAGTACGATAAGATCCGCATAAACAAGGTTGCCATGGAGCTCAAGATCTATGTCTCGGATCACACTGGTTGCTGCCATCTCCTCGCCAGACGGCAGTAATATGGAATAGGCTATATCTAGCCCAATGGTCTTAACTTTGAGGAAATTAGCAAAGACCTCTGAAATGAATGAGTGAGTAGCCCCTGAATCTATCAAGGCCTTGGTAGCTGAGCCAGCTATGAAAATTCTCCCTGAAAGTTCGGAACACTAAGAGAAACCCAATAATCACAAGAGTTAAGCTTATAGACATGCAAAGGTCACGGTTCTTCTAACTAAATCTCGGAAATAAATACTGAGTAGAGCATGCAATCCTATCGGAAAACTAAGTTCAAAATCTAAATCCTGTTTCCCAAAACATTAAATCTCAAATGTAAACTTAAAGCTGCAAAGTACCTGTCATCAACATAGTATCGGGGTTCGTCTCCGCCGCATGGAGAGCAAACACTCTGCCCTGGGTAGGCAGGTTCTTCTGAGGGCAATACGACAACGTGTGGCATGGGCTACCACACTTGTAACACTTCCTTGAGCCAAACATACTGTAAGGCTTGAGATTTATTAGTCTTCATTGATATGATATTCGGATGATATGAGTATGCATGACATGTAATGAGAGGCACTGAATTAGATTATGAAGGGTTGCATAAAGTCTAGACCGCACCCGCGCTACGAACAAGACCGCACCCGCGGTTGATGGACAGAGAGTTGGAGATTATTTACAGAAGTGACACCGCACCCGCGGTGAAGAAGTACCGCACCCGCGGTGCATGGCCAGTAGGGTAGGAAATTTTATGCGAAGCAAGACCGCACCCGCGGTCCACAAGACACCGCACCCGCGGTCGTCGAATGTTGGAAAATGAAAAGTGGTGCCGAAGCTTAAGCGCACCCGCGGTCTAGACGGAGCGCACCCGCGGTGCCCTGTGCGAGAAAGCCACCCTTGATTCTTATGTTGACACATGGCATATATATATATATCCACTTGGGCTGAGTTATTCTGCTTCATTTCCTGAGGAGAGAACCGAGAGTTATTCTAAAAAGAGGTGAAAGGCTTCTTTCATTTTAGAATTGAGCTTGTGCAAGATTTAGCCATCCAAACTTTAATCCAAGTTGAGATTCTTGTTCCTCTTGACAAGGGCTTCAAAAGGGTATACTTTCTATATCTTTTCAGCATGTTTTGAAGTTGACATGTGGAGGAAATTCAGATATGTTTGTGATTATATGTTCTTGAGATCATAGACGTCGTAGAATCGTAAACGGATCGATTATCGGATGTCATATACAATTGTTATGAAATTCCAGCATATATGTGCATGAGATTATGCAGATTTTCAGAGTTTGAAATGGTTATGGTATTGACTATGAGTTTAGGATATATATGTTGAGATTTGAATTGATCGGTATCGAGAAACTATGCCGTTATACCGTCGAATTGTATCAAGATTTGATATTGAACCGTACTAGTATTAGTTTGAGTTGTGATTTGATATTGTGCATCTCAACATTGTCATTTCAGATTTGGATTGACAGGTTCGATATCCCTACTTCGAGACTTCGAATTATTCCAACGACAAGAAAGGTATAATGCATGTGAATTCGGGAGATACGACTCGAATCAGACTTGGTTGGAGTTTCCCTAAATCACATACTAGATTTGTTATTTATATTTGATTATGATTATGTCTTGTTTATAGATTTATATTCAAGCATTGAGATAGGAGAGTCATTGGCAGACTTGCTAAACTAGACGTTCGGTGGTATCGACGCTTCGGATCAGATTCAATCCGATTGTAGACATTCGATACAGACGGGGCCGAAGTCTAGGAATAAGACGTACAGTTACCCCGATTGGGAGGGTAGGTGACAGACAGTGACGTCTTATTCACACCGAGATCCCTAGAGTTAGAGTTGAGTCGAGTCAAGACATGATTTGATTTGAATTGCATGTTTATATAGATTGGTTTCATAGAGTATGGAACCCATTGTTATTGCTTGCATTCATGATTTATGATTATGTATCAGCATGCATACATGTTTTATACTGGGATTTGTTCTCACCGGAGTTTCCGGCTGTTGTTATGTCTGTATGTGTGCATAACAACAGGTGGGGCAGGATCAGGGTCGCGACAGAGATGAGAGATGGACATAGCGTGGTGATCACGGGCGTAGCAGATGAACTAGTAGTTGTACTTTTGACATGTACTGTACTTAAATACTGGTTTGTAGAATATGGGCAAAACAAGACATATATATTATGTTTGTTGTAATGAAATAAATATAGAACTATCTTTTGCTTAAGTTATAAACATGTGAGTTAATGTTAAAAGCAAAATTTTGACCCGTATATTTTAACAATGATCCGATTAATCCCGAAAAGAACTGAGTTAGAGCCCGGGTCTCCACACATACATACTCCGGCATGGCGGCGTGAGCATTTAGGGCAAGCCGGATGCTCAAAGGTCCTCGGGACGGCACGTCCCTGCTGCTGCTGCTGCTGAGGTCCTCCTATGTTTCTCGGCGGGCCGTGATACGGCCTCTTGTTCTGATGCTGATGCTACTGAGGAGGAGGGCGGTGTGGTACCTGGATTGGGCGCTTGCCCTGACGGTCTCTCTCGATGTCCCGCTGATCCTGCTCTGCGGCTAAGGCTTTGGAAACAGCGACCTCATAAGAAGTAGGGTCAGACACCCTAACATCACGGCGCAAGATCGGCCGTAGACCCACCAAAAAATGCATCAACTTAGCTCTGGCATCGTTCGCGATCAGGGGCACAAAATGGCAACCCCTCTCAAACTTACGGATGAACTCCGTAACAGTCGAATCTCCCTGTCTCAGGCTCATGAACTCAAGTGGTCAACCTGGTGCGCACCTCCTCTGTAAAATATTTGGAATAGAATACCTCCGTGAAGCGTGCCCAAGACAGTGTAGCCAAGTTAAGGGCTACTGAAGCTCCTTCCCACCATAAGCGGGCATCTCCTCCGAACAGATAAGAGGCACAACGAACTCGATCTGAATCTCCAAGCTCCATAAACTCGAAGATAACCTCGAGGGACTTGATCCAGCCCTCGGCAATCATGGGGTCCGACGTCCCTGAAAACTCCTTCGGACGCATCTTCATGAATCTCTCGTAAACAGCCTCGGGCCCTGTCGGCCTGGTCGCCACCGCATTGTTCCCCGCAAACTGTGCGAAGAACTGAGTCATCCCAGCTAGCATCTGGGCATTCATGTCCGGTGGAGGCGGTGGTGGAGGTGGTAGGTCTCTCTCCTGTCTCTGCTCCTCCCTGTCCTTTCGGCGAGGCTCCTCATCTCTATTGCGCTCGAGGATGCGCCTAGGGGGCATACTGTTCCATACATAACCCATACGTAACTAACATGCATAATTCCATCATTAATTTAAATTTAAATACAGAGCAATAAAATCTGGGCGAAAAAAATATCTCATTAAATCATGCTGTTGAAAATAATTCATGCTTTAAATGAAATGCGTAAATGTAAAACTTACAGACCGAAGACGTGACTTCATGAGCTTCTCGAGATCAGTAGTAGTACAACCCTAAAAAGAACCATTGCTCTGATACCAGCCGTCGAGGCCTAAAAATCCTTGAAAATTTGCGAAAAATTTAAAATTTTTCTTTTAAATAATTAAAATTGCCTCATCATAACTGAACTGATAAATAAAGTTTGATGTTCAAAGTGGCAGCGGAAGAAAATAACATTTTCGAAATAACAGTAAAAGGTTTTTCCAACGACAATTAAAATGTTTGAGCCAACAAATAATAATAAATGCTGAACTGAGGTCCTCGGGTCCTACTACTGCCGACTCGAGCCTGCTCACTGGTCCCCGCCCTCGGTCCCGACATCATCAGCACCTACAACAATCAAGTCCAGTGAGTCTAAAGACTCAACATGCATATATCGTAAATAGCAAGTAAATAAATAAATAATAAGCTTGCATGAAAGTGAAAATATCATGTCATGAGGCATAACGTAAAAATGTCGTGTCATGATTAATTATAATACGTGCATAACTGAACTGAAAATCATAGTGAAAATGTTTGCTCCTTGGAGCCCTGTACTGAAATAGCCTGCAATAATTTTCTGGTGAGATTATGGTCTATGCATGTGGTCCCTGAACTGAACTGACCGGTAACTGGCGATCGGGCCTGTAACTGGCGACATGACTTAGTAATGTACGTCTGATCAGACCACTGCCACAGTACTGGGTGAAACAACTGAACTGACCGGTAACTGGCGACAGGACTTAGTAATGCTCTCATAACCGATAACTGACGACCGGACTGGTAACTGGCGAACGGATTTAATCATGATAGTAAAGTGACCACAAGCCATATCGCATAAATCTCAAAATTTGTATTTTTGCATGTAATATAATTAAATAACTGAATTAAATATCCTGTAACAATTTTACTGAATGGATTGGATCGCTCCCAGGCTCGCTGCAACCTAAATATGCCATGAAAAATACGCAATAGATTTATGGTATCAAACTATGCAATAACCTTAAAAAATGTGACAATTACGCCTAACGACTTCGTATTTAATCACGACTTCGAACCAACCCGAACCAACACTGAATCATCATGTAGTCATGATTAAAATACGCCTAAAATGATAAAATAATGCTCCTAAAATGGTGAGGGCCGAAATCTAGGTGAATTGAGGCCAAAACATGAAACGCTCTTTCGAGAGTCAATTTGGCACATCGCACCGTAAATTCTCTTACGACCTCAAAAATGATCCGAATGACAAACGGCCAAAAACATGACCTTCCCAACTCAATGAGGCACTGTACAGTCCAAGGCCATAGGCTAAAAGCCAACCGAGTACACGAACAAGCCACCGAACCGACACAGCAAGTTGCTGTCCAAAAATACAGCAACTGTGCTTGGTTTGCTTGCATCGTTTGCGAGGCTAATGGCCATTGGGGCTTGAACCACAGACCAAAACCTCTTACCAACATCCCAAGGAATGATTTGAACCAAGGCTAAGGGCCCTAGGCCAGCCAAAATTCGAACCACACCAGCAAACAACCGAACGTTCCAACCGAGAACAAATTCTGCACGTAGGATTCATTGCTTTTGTTTGGATGTCACTAATCGTTCCAATGGCCATTTGATTGACCATGACACGATCTAGACATCTAGGGGCATGGTATGAACCATGGCTACAGGCCATAGGCCAAACAAGATCCACAGCAAACCACCAAAACCGAACCACACATGGTGCACAAAGGGAGAAGCCGAAGGGGGTGCTGGGCTGTTCTAGCGTTTTAATTAAAAACCGATTCACCATGGACCAAGCCACCAAAAGGGCAACTTAGTCACGTCATAGACATGCTAGGGAAGTGATCTAACCATGGCTATAGGCCCTTAGGGCAGCAAAGATCAGATCCTTTCCCCTTGACAGCAAAAACCGAATTTTTGAAGCACAAAATGGCACCGATGGAAAGCTGCTGTCATTTTCGGATTTCATCATGCATGGGGTTTGTTTGAATGGACCAACGTGGTCCTAATGCCTCCTAATACATGTCTAGATGTTGCCTTGGGAGCCTGGAGTCGAGCCAACCACCTGAATATACAAAAACAAGCAAAACCGTGAAGGCACAAGAGGGACCGAAAATCTGCATGTTTAATTTTCTGAAAATTGTTGGTATATTTCGGTTTTAGCATGAAAGTGATGATCATGAAATGTAAAAATAATGATAATAGGACTTGATTGAAGAGTCAAAGAAGAATATATGCATGCCTGGTTTCGTTTTGAAAGAAAACGAAAGAACGAGACGATCCGGCGCAGAGGAGGTGGAGCGCTTTCTATTCTACCTTGCTTCTTACTCGATTTTCTCCTATCTTCCTAGCTATGGAACCCACGGTTTTTCTTCTCAATTTCACTCTGAATTTCGAGATTAGGGAGAGGAGAATGATGGTTGGAAAGGTGAGGGGGAAGATCCACTAATAAAGGGATTTAAAATGCAAGATCAAGTCTACCTCTCATTCAAATTTTAAATTTGTTTGAACAATTCTTCTTGGAGTTGCATGGCCGATTGTCCATGAATATTTAGACTAGGATATTGCTTACTAATAATTTAATTAAGGTTGATTAGTAATTAAAAAGATTATCATAAAAAAATGACAGTGAATGGGTCCAAGATGATGAGTTGGCTAGGCAATACACAATCCACTCGGGGCCGAAATTCTCACAAATAAATGGAGGGAATTCTTTTCTACCTAGTAAATTTATAACCCTTAAAAGCCTCACTAATCCTTTAATTAATTTAGTGAATTAATCCTTTAATTATTGGAACTTAAGTGAACTTATTTCCTACTCATCTCAAGTAAATAAATTAAATCTTCAAACATTCTTTTTAACTTAAATGAACTTACATGCTAGCTAAAATAAATTCCGGCACTGATTTCTGAATCTTAAATTCTATCTCAAAACTCCAACTCCAGTCCGGCCTCACTGAAAATAACTGAAATGATAAAAATTAAACCACTGCATAAAATAATTAAATTTAAATACTCATGCAATAAAATCATTTTAATTTAAAATACTAGAATTATGCATGGCTTATACGTAGTGTAAGTTACGGGTTCTACAGATCGTACCCAATTTTTTTTTGAAAAATTAAATTCCAACAAAAGTATAATTTTAATTTTTAAGATCATGATTTAAAATTATGATTCATCAAACTTAAATTCTCAATTTTTTTTGTTAGCTCCATATCTATTCTTATAACTTAACTAGCTGATCAACTTTATCTTAAATTGTTATCACTCTAAATTCTTGATTTGTCACAGTATTAATTCACTAGAGCTTAAACTTTCAAGCCAAATGTTGATTCATCCTACAATGCCCTTGGTTACCATTCCTTATAATCTTATAACCCAATTGTTTCAAGGTTCTAGATATCCCTTGAAACCTAAATCATCAAATTTCATATCCTTTAAAACATTCGCCTCTCACTTACTGCTAACCAAGTCCCCAAGTTTCTTAAAAATTGCAAAATTAGTTCTTACTTTCCTCAAATATTATCCGATTTGTCCTTAATCTCAAGAATCCAACAATTACCCATAAGTTGTTGGTGTTCCTAATTCCATTCTATAGGTTTCCCGTAACATAAAGTTCAATGATCTTAAGCTTATTAAACCAAAAATTCAATTCTCATAACCTCGAAAATTACTGATTTAACCCAATTGTTCCTCCAAAGTTCGAATTTAATCCTCAAAATTTCAGAATTTGCAATTTGGCCCTTAAAGTTCTCGAAAATTATCATTTTGGCCCTACAACCCTACAAAATTTGCATTTCTGGTTCCCATAAAATTTTCAATTTTAGCCTCATTAAACCTTAAAATTCTCAAAACTCAGAATTTAATCCCAAAATTCGATAAACTCGAAAATAGTCTCTTAGAATTTTATTTTTTGCACTTAGGTCCTCAATTATTAGTTATTACAATTAGGTCCTTAAAATTCTCAATTCATGCAATTCAATCCTTAAATCTAACTAGGTAGAGCATGCATCCTAAATAAATTCTACGTTTTTATACTTCCAAATTTAGTCGTAGTCCCGAATTATTAATCCTTACATGGAATTCTCAAAAACTAACTAAACTAGCAACCGCGAACCATCAGTAGTTTCTTTGAAAATCTAAAAGTCCTTAGAGCATTTATAATCTTCAAGATTAACTTATGATCCAAAAATTAGAACATCAGTACTACTAGCCAAAAAATCAATATAAACAATCCATTACTTCTTTAAATTTAAGTAAGTACTGCATAATTAAAGTCTTGTCACAAAACATTTCATGAAAATATGCTGTGAAAATATTTCATGCTTTAAAAGAATTGCGTAAACGTAAAACTTACAGACCAAAGACGTGACTTTGTGATCTTCTCGAGGTCAGTAGTAGTACAACCCTTTACAAGAACATTGGCTCTGATACCAGCTGTAGAGGCCCGAAATTCGTACTTGAAAATTTGCGGAAAAATTTAAAATTTTCTCTTTAAATAAATAAAATGCCTCATTCATAAAATATACTGATAAAAGGTTCAATGTTTAAAGTAGCAGCGGAATAAAAGTTTTAAATGTCGAGATAGCAGCGGAAGTAAATATTTGTTTCAAAGCAACAACTTAAAATAATTCATCGTGATAAAAATGAGTTTGCATAAAAATGATAAATAAACTGATAAATGGGGTCCTTGGGTTCCTACTACTGCCGACCCAAGCTAGCTCACTGGTCCCCGCCCTCGGTCCCGACCTCATCAGTACCTACAACAATCAAGTCTAGTGAGTCTAAAGACTCAGCATGCATATATCGCAGATAACAAGTAAATATATCATAAAATTTCATGTCGTGTAAAGATATCATGTCGTAAAACATAACGTGAAATATCTTGTCATGAGTAATTATAAATACGTGCATAACTGAACTGAAAATCGTAAGTGAAATGTTTGCTCGATAGGGCCCTGTCATGAAATAGCATATAAAAATTTTCTGTTGAGAATATGTTCTACGCAAGTTGCCCATAACGTGAAATGAATCGTCTGATCAGAATAAACCACAGTATACTGGGCGGTAGAGATCATCACAGCCCTTGGATTGGATATCTGTGCCCATACATGAACATGAACTGAACCGGTCAGTGACCACCGGATGAAGTAATAATCCCATGATAAGCTGCAATCCCATGAACGTGAAGTGGCCACAAGCAATATCGTATATATCTCAAAAATGAACATTTTATATTTTTATGCACGTAATATAATTAAATATCCTGTATTATTTTTACCGAATGGGTTGGATCATTCCCAAGCTCGCTGTGACCTAATTCTATCATGAAAAATATGCAACTAAACTTATCTTGACTAACACTTCAAAATCGACCCAAAAACTAGACAATTACGCCCAACTAACTTAGTATTCAACAATGGCTTCGTACCAACCCGAACCAACATCAAACCATCGTTTAGCCATGGTTAAAATACTCTTAAAATACTGGAAAACATAACCATAGCGCTGTAATATACGAAAATTGCGCAATGGAGGCCAAAATCATGAAACGCTCTTTCGAGAGACACTTTGGCACATTGCACCTTAAATCCTCGTACGACCTCTAAACTTAACCGAACATGAACGGCCAAAAATATGACCTTCCTAACTCGATGAGGTACTGTCTAATCCAAGGCCATAGGCTAAAGGCTAACTGAGAACTCAAACGAGCTTCTGAACCAAAGCACCAACCTGCTGTACAGAAAATTACAGCAGCAGCGCTTGCGCTTGCATGCGTTCTTTGCGAGGCTAATGGACATTGGAGCTTGAACCACCGACCAGAGCCTCTTACAAACATACTAAGGTATGGCTTGGACCATGGATAAGGGCCCTAGGCTAGCCACAATCCAAGAAACACCCGAACCATCACCACGTTTCCAACCGAGAACAAAACTGCACGCGTGGGATGTCTTGCTTGTTCTTGCTGTCATGTACCATTCCAGTTGCCATTTGATTGACCATGGCATGATCTAGAAATTGTGACATATTGTGTGAACCGTGACTAAGGGCTAAAAAGCCAACCAAGATCCATAACCACCTCAAAACCGAACACACACTTACACAGAAAATTCAGAAAACAGAAACCGTGGGACGCTTGCGTTGTTTTGTTTTAAAACCGAGGGAACCTTGAACCAGGACATGAAAGGGCATCTTGGTCACGTCCTAGACATTCCAAGGAGAGGTTCTAACCATGGATACAGCCCCTAGGGCAGCTAAGATCAGAAACCTTCCCCTTTCACAGCAAGAAAATAAAATCGAAACACAAAATGACATGCTTGGGGAGTTGCTGTCAAAACGTGATGCAAGGGGGAAAAAAGGCTGAAACCAATGGACATCTCCCTTCCTAACACACCCTGTATCATGTCTAAAAGCAGCCTTGAGCCCCTGGAAATCGAGCCATAACTTGAACCATCAAAACCAGCAGAAAACGTGAAGCATGAAGGGAAACAGAAAAATCTGTGCCGAAATTTTCGAACATTCTGTCAATAAATTTCGGTCCTAGCTTATTAAAATCATGAGTATGATGTTTAAAATACTTATATGGCTTGATTGAAGAGTAAAAGAAGATATGAACATGCCTGGATTTGTTTTGAACGAAAAACAAATGAAAACAACGACGCGGCGCGGAGGAGACGGAGTGTTCTTCTTTTGTTTCTACTTTTCTCTCTTGTTTTTCTCTTGCTTCTCACGTTTTCTCCTACTGAATTCTCTCTGAAATTTCGAAAATATTGAGAGGAGAGAAGGCTAGGAATGAAATGGGGAAGTTGCAAAGTATTTGGGGGATATAATGGCAAGGTAGAAACCTTTCTATCCTTGAGTTGAGAGATAAGGGAAAAATGATTGATATTATTTGATATCAAGGGATTTGAAGGAAAATTAGGAGGGGCATGGCCGATTCTTCCATGTCAAATAAGGGTAGGAAAATTGTTTAATGATTAATTATTGAAGATTAAATGTGATGGAATTATCTCCCCAAGGAAAGATTAGGAAATGAATTAAAAATGGAGAGTTGCCAAATATTTTAAATTCTATCCAAGGAGTGGCCGATTTCTACAAAAATATGAAGGGGAAATTGCTTAAATCATTAATTATTGTTGATTAAAAATGAAGGGATTATCTACCAAGGATGAATATGGAAAGAATCAAAGTTTGTGAGTTGTCAAGTAAATTCAAATTTTCTACAAAGGGGTGACCGAAAATCTTTTAAATAAATGAGGTGAAATATTACTTAAATCTTGTATTTTAAATCTTTAAAGTTTTATCTACTCATTATGTATTTTACTGAATTAATAAATTAGTTTAGGATGATAATTATTTTACATGCATGGCTAATTCTTTAAATTAAATTGCTAACATGTTAAGTTGAAATTTCTTAATTAAAATAAGCCTAGATTAACTTATCTCCATTGGTCACATATTTTAATTTAGGCTTTTAATTAATTATTGAACCTAAAGGAATTTATTTACTACTTATCTTCTAATTAATTAATTAAATTCTTAAACTTTCTTTAAACATTCTTTTACATTAAATTAACTTATTATTTATCTTAAATAAATTCTAGGAATGTTTTTTAAATATTAAATTTTATCTCAAAACTCCAACTCCAGTCCTGCCTCACTTAATTAGCTGAAAAGATAATAACTAAACTACTGCATAAAATAATTAAATTTAAAGAAAAGAATTTAAATCCTCATGCAATAAAACCATTTTAAATTTAAATACTAGAAATTATGCATGGCTTATACGTAGTCTGTTTTACGGGTTCTACAAGGGTAGTACCTCAGCTAATTCGATGGATGTTACAGCAACACCGATGGAAATGTTACTGAAGAGATTTCAGTCATTCAAACCGTCGAATTTGAAGAGTATAGAGAATTCTATTGAGTGCGAGAGTTGGCTTGATGATATAGAGATGCTGTTTGATTCGTTGGATTACACAGATGAGCGCCGAGTCAGACTGATTGGTCGCCAATTGCATGACGTTGCAAAGAACTGGTGGATCACGACCAAGAAAGCATTGGAGCATCGAGGTACGACTATTACTTGGAACATTTTTAAGACTGAGTTTTATAAAAGATTCTTCCCAGTGTCATGCAGGAAAGACAAGGGTGCAGAGTTTGCAAATTTGAGACAGGGTCAGTTGAATATAGAAGAGTATGTGGCCAAGTTTTCTACCTTGTTGCATTTTGCTCCCCATGTTGCCGAGAATGACGAAGCTGTTGCTGATCAGTTCATCAATGGGCTGAATCCTGAGATCTTTACATTGGTGAACACCGGGCGACCGAATAACTTTGCTGACGCCCTGAATAGAGCAAAAGGAGCTGAAGCGGGCCTGATTAGGCAAAAAGGAGCTTCGTATGTTCCTCCAGTACCGAGACAACAACAAACTTCTACTCCATCCCAGCAACCCCCTCCCAGATTTGAGAGTGGCAGTAGCAGTGGTGGGAAGAAATATTTCTTGAAAGACCGAGGAAAACAGTTCAAGAAGTCAGGGAGCAGTTCATCAAGTTCCGGTGGTTCCCGACAGAGCCAGAGTAGTATAGGGGTCTATTGCAGAACTTGCGGAGGGAGACATCCCACAGAGCAATGCCAAGGAGTATTTGGTAGATGCCACATCTGCAGACAGCAGGCACATTTTGCGAGAGTATGTCCACAGAGAAGTTCATAAAGATCCCAAGAAGCAGAATCATCTGGACCAGTGGCTCAGACTGATAGACGATCATCAGCTGTTCACTCCTTCTAGCCACCACCGACTACTCCTCAGTCACATCAGAGGCCAGAAGAAAGCCAGAAGGTTAGCCAGCCTCCGAGACAGCAGGCCAGAGTATTTGCTTTGACTGAAGAACAGGCACAGGAAGCACCAGATGTGGGGACTCGGGCTCTAACTCGATTCTTTTTGGGATTAGTTGGATCTTTGCTAGAAAATGTGGGTCAAATTTTTGCTTTTAACATTAATTAAAATGTATATAAACAGGCACAAGGTCTTTATTTATTTTATCTCTACAAACATAATATACATGTCTTGTCCAGTACATATTCAACAAACTAGTATTCAAATACAGTATATGACAAAAGTACAACTACTAGTACATCTGCTATGCCCGTGATCACCACGCTATATCCATCTCTCATCTCTGCTGCGACCCAGATCCTGCCCTACCTGTTGTTATGCACACATACAGACACAACAACAGTCGGAAACTCCGGTGAGAATAAATCCCAGTATAAAACATGTGTACATACATGTCATGCAGTTTCATACAAATCATAACACATAATTAGTAATTATGACACATTAGTGAATATAGATAAAACAATCTGACTCTTACTCTTTAACTCGACTCGTATCTAAGTCTAGGGATCCCGGTGTGAATAAGATGTAACAGGTCTCCCACCTACTCTTCCAATCGTGGTGGCGTTACATCTTATTCCTAAACTTCGGTCTAGTCTGTATCGAAATCTACAATCGGAGTGAATCTGATCCGAAGCATCGATATCACCGAACGTTTAGAAAGTTTGCGTATCTACCAACGACACTCCTATCTCAGTACATATATATAAATCAATATAAAGTACAATTAGAACAAGTATGTGATTTTGTTGGGAAACTCAAATTGAATCTCATTTGAGTCGTGTCTTCCCCAAACAAACATTGAATTATACCTTCCTTGTCGTTCGTAGAAGTCGAAGTCTCGTATTCTTGATATCGAATCTGTCAAACCCAATCTGAAATGACATATATACAATGCACCATCTCAAATTTTAACTCAAAATAATATATGTGAAGTGCAATATCCAATCTCGAGATAATTTTGACAGTATAACGGCGTAAACTCGATGTCCCCGTCCTTTCAACAATAATCCAATCTCAACAATGCATAACCAATACCATATCATCACAATTCTAATCCCAGCATGTCAAAATCTATTCAATTCAAATCAATATATGCTGAAATTCATAACAAACGCCTACGGTACCATTTCTTCGACCCGGTTTCAATTATACGTTCTCCGATATCACAAAAATACATAATCTAGTGTAATTCACAATTTCTCCAACATCAATATCTTAAATCATGCAGGAAATGAATGAAACTTACATCCTCTTAAAGCCTTTGATGAGAGGAGCACGGAAATGGATTCGGATCGAAAATCGTATGGTTGAATCTTGTAAAATCAAACACCCGAGATTTTATATCACGTTAAATTACGATTATTGATTATAATCAAGACAATTATGAAAGGGCTAACCGAGACACGAAATGAGATCGCGTGTGATTTGTTGTGCGAGGATCGTAGCTCTCGCGCACATGCGCGTCATGATGCGCGAACATGCGCAAGATGGACAGAAGGCCCCGCGCATATGGGCGAAGTGAGTGCGCGCACATGCGCGAGCATATGTTACCAACGTCCAAAGAGCCTCGCGCATATGCGCGGAAGGCGTCGCGCATATGCGCGAGTTGCTGAGAAGTGATGTGCGATGACCAGTAGGTCTCGCGCATATGCGCCGGTTGATGTCGCGCATATGCGCGAGACGTGTTTTATGAAGAATGATCCACTCTGCTTCAGCATGCATCGTTGATGTATATATATATATATACAATGCAATTCCCTTCAGAATTTGGCAAGAAAACCGAGAAAAGGGTCAGGGGAAAGTGATAGAAAATCCTTACGCCTTTTGTGAGAAATTCATCCGTCCGATTTTAAATCCGACTTCAGTACTGTGTTCCTATCGACGTAGGCTACAACTGGACGTAAGTTTTGTTACGTTTTGACATGTTCTGAAATTTGATGTTGTTGGAATTGAATACACGTCATATATGATATTCTTGACATGTTAGACATCATAGAATCGAAGTCAGATTAAAGAACAGACTGGTTATGTAATTGTTATGATTTTTGGAATTGATTAATTGAGATTCGATAACAGATTTGTATTGTTATTGAAATTATGAGTTGCACCGATATTGATTATGAGTTCTAGTATTATATCTGTGGTGTTGGAATTGACGGGGTTATCGAGACTATATTGTTATGCCCTCGAAACATCCGTAAATTGATATTGATCAGATTCAATATTTGTTGAGATTGTATTGTGGTATCGTATGTCGATTGGCATTGATCCGATTATGTTTTGATTTGAGTATTGATCAGAACAGGTTTTGAACTGAGTTATATACTGATAATGTATCTATTCGATTGTCATTATCAGATTGGGTATGGACAGAGTTGACTACAATACTTCGTCTTCGTCGGACCGAGAAGACAAAGCTATAAATTAATGTTGAGTTGGGATTGCACAACTCGAGTGAGGTTTGGCTCGGGTTTCCCTAAATCACATACTTTACCTGATTGTATTGATTTGATTGATATACTTGTTCTCTTGATTGATAGATAGCAGGTATTAGACGAGTATCTTGGGACAGAAGTGCCTGAGAGTGGTGGGATCGCCACGGACACATTGCACGATGTCACAAGATAGTGTATTGGCGATAGTGCCAAAGTCTGTCACCGGATGATTGGCTATCGATGTGGATAGAAATGTGGCTTCTTCTATTACTGGTGATCGGTACTGTATCGATGTGGATAGAATGTAACTCTTCTATTACTGATGATCGATATCATATCGATGTGGATAGAATTGGAGTTTCTTCTATTACTGGTGATCAATACTATATCGATGTGGATAGAATCAGAGCTTCTTCTATTACTGGTGATCGATACCCTATCGACGTGGATAGAACTGGAGTCTTTTCTATTACTTTTGGTCGATATGGGAATGCTAACTTCTGGAAACCGGGATCCCTAGACTAGGATTGAGTCTAGTCTAAAATGTGGAGTCATGAGTCAAATTGAATGTTATATTGATTCATGTTGATTATGTTCCTGAATATAGTACATACTGATTTATGTTCCTGATGATGGTACATGTTTAGAATATGATTTATTCTTGATATGGATTTATATTCTGATATGAATACATGTTAGACATATCTGTTATATGCTTTTATATTGTTTTTATGATTGCATGTATACATGATTTATACTGAGAATATAATTCTCACCGGAGTTATCCGTGTAATAGACAAGCCTGGTGAACGGTATGGTTTAAGATTTCGTATGATTATTGGCTATTTGGGTAAGTTTAAGTATAGTTTTGATGTTAAGGATGTCGATTTATGATTTATAGTATTGTTGATGATAAATGTTGTGTAGTTTGATTGTAGCGTCATTACGATTAAATTCATGATAATTCGTATGTTGAGCCAAATTGTATGAGGTTAATTGGAGTGGTTAGATAAGACATAGAGGTGTAACTTTCTTATTTTGAGTTTTGTTTAAATCATTGTGGAAGGTAAGCCAAAAGTGCCCCGAAGTGTGTCGTGTGTTTCGACGTTCCTCCAGTGACACATGTTGGGAGATTTAGCATAACTTTTTACTCAAACCTCCAAATGATCTGACATTTTGAGAGGTTCACGAAAAGACATAGTGCTACAACTTTGTAGTTTATCATTTTTCCAAATTATGACGGGAAGAGGCGTTTCGGAGGCGATCTTTGGAGAAGCTGTGCACAG
Organism: Primulina tabacum; assembly: GCF_025594145.1. Taxonomy (NCBI): domain Eukaryota; kingdom Viridiplantae; phylum Streptophyta; class Magnoliopsida; order Lamiales; family Gesneriaceae; genus Primulina; species Primulina tabacum. The sequence continues at coordinate 21,327,184 of NC_134559.1, read as the reverse complement.
AGTGGAGAGCGCACCCGCGCTCTAAAAGATGACCGCACCCGCGGTCTACTGTTTCAAATTTTTGGATGAGTTGCCGAAGGCATAGCGCACCCGCGGTGCATGGGCTAGCGCACCCGCGGTCTGTGAACAGTAAAGTCGTGTTTTTGGTGTTTTAAGGTATAAAATAGGTGGAGACTTCAGTTTTCTCTCATTTCTTTCCCATTCTCTCGGTTTCTTCAGAGCAAGGAAGCTAGGGTTCCTTTTCCTTTCATTTCCTTCCTTTGATTCAAGCATTTTGTTGGATTATTGAAGTGAGATCAAGATAGTTTTGGGTTCAAGGAAGCTAAGGTAAGCTTTTGGTCTAGTTTATTCTTAGTTTTTGGTGTTGGAGATGATATGGGTTGTTGATGGTGTTGGTTTTATGGCTTTATGGTATTGTTGTTGGACTATTGAGTTGTGGATGGTGTTATTCATGGTTTATTGTTGTAGGTTTTGTACCAAGAGATTAGAATCAATTGCTCCAAGGTTGTAAGTGGAATTTCATTCTTGTGCTCACATGATAATATATGTATGGTATTTCAATGGTTTTACTGTGCTATTCCCTTCATTTGATTCATGATTATGTATTGATGCACTTGTTATATATATTGGAGGCATTTTATGTCTCAATTGTGAAAAAGGGAATACAAGAGAAAGAGTATGCAAAGTGTTTGATAAAATGCCCAAGAGAGAAATCAAATGTTTTATGGATTGATAGATACATAGTCAGAGATTGCATGCAATTAGTTGATCAACGACCATAGGCTTATATCCCTCAGAGTTGTCGATTTATATCGATGGGATATAGGTACAGAGATAGAGATACTATATAGATATCAATCCAACCAGAGTAAAGAGAAATACCATCGTTATTGTTATTATTGCTATGATATTCATGTTTCAGAATATTCATGTTTCAGAGTTGATGGTATTTAATGTTTTCAAAGCCATGTTTTACGGAGTATGCTATGTATCCATTGTTATGTAAGAGTTCCACTTGCTGAGTTTTATACTCATTTCAGTTATTTCATGTGATGCAGATAAGAGCGACGGGCCGGGACGTTGATTGTGGGCCGGAGTCATATGCATACCATAGATGGAAGGAAGAAGATATTTTGATGGCTCTTTGGACATGATCATACTAATGATATTTTGTATTTTGGTTTCATCATTTGATTGATCATGTATATACTTTTGTTTGTAAAAAATGAATTTATGTGGTTGTCAAGAAAAGTTTTAAATCCTTCCTCCCTTCAAAGAATATGTTTATTTAAATTCCGCTGTTATTTTACTAAAACGGGTAAGAGGTGTCACAATTTAAAAATATCCAACGACTGATAAAATTTTTGCGGAATAGAATAACAACTGCTGCTCTGAGGTCCTCGGGTGCCACTACTGCCGACCCAAGCTGGCTCACTGGTCCCCGCCCTCGGCCCTGGCCTCATCCGTACCTACAACAATCAAGTCTAGTGAGCCTAAAGACTCATCATGCATATATCGTAGGTAACGAGTAAAAATCTGAATTAAAATATGCATGAGATAACATATCCTCTCCTGAGGCATGCTGAAAATAATCTGTACTGAGCAATTATAATACGTGCATAACTTAACTGATAATCACAGTAAAAAAAAAATGTTTGCTCCTTGGAGCCTGTACTGAAATAACTGGTAAAATTTTCTGTTGATATTATGTTTTACGCCTGTGGCCCCTGCACTAAGCTGAACTGATCGGTAACTGGCTACCGGGGAGGCTGAAACTGAACTGAGCTGGCCGGTCACTGGCGACCGGGTGGTACCATACTGAAGTGATCGGTCACTGGCGACCGGGTGGTACCATACTGAAGTGATCGGTCACTGGCGACCGTATAAAATAACACTCCCACATAGTGAATGAACCACAAGCCATATCGCATAAATCTCAAAAATAATCATTTTCTATTTAATGCACGTAAAATAATTAACTGGCATAACGAAAATGTCCCGTAATTTCACCAACTGGATTGGATTGGATCGTCCCCAGGCTCGCTGCAACCTAACTGTGCCATGAAAAATATGCAATAGCTTAAACTTGACCAACTATGCAATTTAGTTCAAAAGATGCGACTATGACGCCTAATGACTTCGCATTTAATCATGACTCCGAGCCAACCTGAACCGACACCGAACCGACGTATAGTCATGATTAAAATACGCTAAAAAATCCTAAAATGATGCTCCTAAAATGATAGGGTCGAAATCTAGGTGGAATGGAGGCCAAAACACGAAACGCTCTTTCGAGAGTCAATTTGGCACATCGCACCGTAAATTCTCGTACGACCTCAAAAATGATCCGAATCACAAACGGTCAAAAACATGACCTTCCCAACTCAAAGGGGCACTGTGCCAGTCCAAGGCCATAGGCTAAAAGCCAACCGAGAACTCGAACGAGCCACCGAACCGACACAGCAACTTGCGGTAAAATTCCAGCAACTGTACTATTGCGTAACTTGTGTTGTTTTCGAGACTACCGGCCATTGGAGGCGTGAACCACCAACCAGAGACTCTTACCAACATCCCAAGGAGTGATTTGAACCATGGCTAAGGGCCCTAGGCCAGCCACAATCCGCGTCACACCATAACTCAACCGAAACTCCAACCGAGAACCAACGTGCATGCGTGTGTAGTGTTTTGCTTTGATCGATGTCTTGCATCGTTCCAGTGGCCATTTGATTGACCATGGCACGATCTAGACATCTAAGAGCATGGTATGAACCATGGCTAAGGGCCATAGGCCAACCAAGATCCACACTAACCCAACCAACTCGAAATACATGTGCTGAAAAATGGAAGGGGCCGAAGGGTATAGGGGGCTGTTTTGATGTTTGATTAAAAACCGATGAGCCATGGACCAAGCCACCAAAAGGGTGACTTATTCACGTCTTAGACATTCTAGGGGAGTGATCTAACCATGGTTATAGGCCCTTGGGGCAGCCAAGATCAGATCCTTCCTCCTTGCCATCAAAATTGAATTCGAAACTCATAATGGACCAAATGAGAGGTTGCTGTCCATTTCTGAATTTTCAGCAACCAAGGGCTTGAACGAACGGACAAATCTGATCCTAATGCATCCTATTATGTGTATAGATGTCGCCTTGGGAGCTTGGAATCGAACCAATCACCTGAAACAACAAAACTCAGAAAAAACGTGAAGCTTGTCATGAAAGGGCCGAAATCTGCATGCCTTATTTTCTGAAAATTCTATGATGTATTTCGGTTTTTGCATGATAAAACATGATCATGTATTGAAAAATAATTGATAATATGACTTGATTGAGGTTTGAAAGAAATCTAGACATGCCTGGTTTCGTTTCGAAAGAAAACGAACGAAACGACGACGACGCGGCACGGAGGAGTGGAACGCTACTCTTGTTCTTTCTAGTTCTCGATTTTTCTCCCTTTCTCCCTAGCTATTACTCACGTTTTTTCTACTGAAAAGGGGTCTGATTTCGGTGGGGAGGGAGTGTGATGGAGTGGTTATGAGGGGTGAGGAGGATGGTGCAAGATATAAGGATCATATCAAGACCAAGTCTTCATGCATTTGAATTTTGAATTTGAATTGCTATCAAATGATCTCTTGGGTGATTCTAGAGTATAGTGGCCGATTTCTCTCTTGTTTCTAGACTAGGATATGTCCACTAATTAATTACATGGTGCTCCCAAAAATCCTAGATTTATCCTACTAATTACATGCAAAGAAATGGTCAAAGTTGATGAGTTGGCAATTGAATCCTCTAGTAACCAAGGGGTGGCCGAAATCCACTAATAAAATGAATGTGGAGTGTTGTTTATTTACTAGATTAATAACTCTAAAAAGCCTCACTAATCCTTTAAGTAATTTATTGAATAAATCCTTAATTAAGTAACTCAAATGAGCTTATTTTCTACTCACCTCAAGTTGCATAAATAAATCCACAATTCTCCTTATTAACTTAAATTAACTTACTTGCTAGCTAAATTAACTTCTGGAAATATTTCTCAAATCCTAAATTCTATCTCAAAACTCCAACTCCAGTCCGGCCTCACTGAAAAAACTGAAATGATAAAAATCAAACCACTGCAATGAAATAATAAAATAATTAACTTCAAACAAATGCATTTAAAATAATCATGCGATGAAGTCAACTAAAATTTAAAAATCTAGAATTATGCATGGCTTATACGTCTACTGATTTACGGGTTCTACAGACTGGTAGGTGCAATATCTGTAAACAGCAGGGACACTTTGCTAGAGTCTGTCCACAGAAAGGTTCCCAAGATTTCAGGGAGCAGAATTATCTGGTGGTAGTGATCGAGGAACGGACCCAGGACACACGTGATGATATAGTGACAGGTAATAATCTTTTAGGATTATGTTGCATATGCATTGATATATACTAATGCATTCCCTAGGATTATCTTTGACTGAGTTGTATTGATATATGTTGTACCTGCTGGGTCTGTATTACTGTAGTATTGATCCTTGTACCTTTTGGGGAAAGGAATTGATAGCAGTGAATTCTGTAAAATATGATGTACTGCAGTAAAAAGAGAATGAGATTGAATTAGATTGTATTGTACTTGTGTTATCTGATTCTGATTACATTATTGATATTAATATGCTAACAAGTACAGAATTATTATAGATTCTTGCCAGGAGATGGTAAGATTCGGACCTGAAATGGCCGATGAACGAATGATATACGGTAAGGATTCTCGATTTTGAATTCCTTGATATCCGTATTTTGTATGATTCGATGATTATCGAAAAGAAGGGAGTAATTCCTTATGTATTCAGTTGATTACTGAAGTTGAGCCTATCTGGAAATGATTTGTCAGTAGCAGGAGAGTTGCTATAGTCGTTCCAGATGAAATCCGGGTTTGTCTTATATCAGGGAAAGCGACTTCAGCCTTGATTTGATAGCAGGTATGGATTTCATTTTAGACTTCTGTACAGAATGATATTGATTGAATTGAAAGAATGGAAATGTCAGTGAGAAGAATTACTGCCTGAGAGTTAGAGTTACATCTGATTATGTGTTTCTCTGGGAAATACTTTAGTTCGGTGTATGGGTTGATAAATCCTGTGTTCCGAAGTGTTCTGATGACCTTATGCTCGTTTTATCTATGATATTTTGATATATTCACAGCGTATGATTGATTGAATCGAAGAGTTGAAATTTGTATTGAATATTCTGGGAACTGAGATTGTTGTATACAGAATTGTTCGGCTATGAGTCCAGATTGCAACAGATGGTATTCAGAGTCTGTGATATCTGAAGATAGTATACTGATAAATTGTAGCAGAGTTGAAACAGTGATCACTGGCTGAAAACGACATTAATAATGGCAGAACTTCAGAACGTTCAAGCCAGCTCAGAGCTGATGTTAAAAATTACAGCAGTTCCGAATTTTGATCAGATTGTTCAGAACTTGATTTCGATAGTCAGAACAGTGTGTCAATCAGAATACCAGGTAGGTAATGCTTTATTTTATATAATTAGCTGATTTGTTTGTGCCAGATATTTCAAATTTGAAATGATAGGTATTGTCAGAGGCACACAGTAGCAGATTCAGTATTATTCTGGTAACAGGAAATGTGTGATAATTCGAACGGACAATTTTGATGTAAATAAACGAAATCAGTTATGTCAGAATTTGTATGGAAATGTCTAAATCGCTGACAGATGAAGACAAGAAGATAGAAATCAGGAGATTGAATATACAGATTACCGATTCCTGAATAGAAATAGGAGTATAATTCTATGGATCTTGTGATAGACTTACCGAAATCGTGCCAAGAATGTACCAGGATGTGGTTTTGATTGAACGATTGTTCAAATCGGCATATGTTTATTGTACAGGATGACGTACAGATATGACAAGACGACTGAGAGGTATGTCAGAAAAAGGGGCAGATGGCATTGAATGCCAGAGTTAATTATATCATACCGTGATTTTGGTTGATTTTATACTGTTGGCAGAATGTATAGCATGATTTTTTTTATCTATGGTTTATAGATTGACGGATAGTCGGAGCGAACTATCTAGATACTGGAGGATATCAGGGAACTGTAGTGCTGGATTTTAGCACTAGTGACCTGAGATCTTGTCACTTTATGAATTATTGTACAACAATAGCTATTAGATGAGTATCGAGATAGCTCTAGTCAAGGTATTGTACAGTGAGAACTGTGAATTTCCTTCATATGGGGATGATACTGCGGTGATACCTGAGATTGAATTTGACGGGATCAAAGATCTGATACAGAAAATGAAACTGATTCAGAAGCAAAGGAAGGTAGCTCGGAAGTTGATATGAAATATGCCAACGTCAGGTGATGAATGTTGGTATTTGAAGCTGAGATTAAGTTCTTAAGAGCTATTGATTGGTATATACGGATGTTGTATAGCTAGTATTCGCAATTGATTTTATCAGAATGATCTTAAGTAGTATGATGATATTATACTTCTTGAATTCTTCTTCAAATTGAAATCAGGGATGCGTGAAAGAATGAAAATTCAGAATGAAGATTATTCTGTTGTTGGAAATACAGTAAAGTTGGCAGGGAATTGAAAGAAGCTACCTAAGAGACAGAATCTGATATGAGATTGAGATTTTAGAATGGTTTTATAGAATGAGTTTCCTGAAGTAACCACTATTATACATTTCTTCCTTATCTGAATTGATTGCCTGTGATTTCGAGGACGAAATCATATCTTAGAGGGGGAGAAATGTAATGCCCGAGATTTTATATCGTGTTAAATTACGATTATTGATTTTAATCGAGACAATTATGAAAGGGCTAACCGAGACACGAAATGAGATCGCGTGTGAGATTTGTTGTGCGAGGACCGTAGCTCTCGCGCACATGTGCGTCATGATGCGCGCACATGCGCAAGATGGACAGAAGGCCCCGCGCATTTGCGCGAAGTGAGTGCGCGCACATGCGCGAACATATGTTACCAACGTCCAGAGAGCCTCGCGCATATGCGCGAGTTGCCGAGAAGTGATGTGCGATGACCAGTAGGTCTCGCGCATATGTGCCGGTTGATGTCGCGCATATGCGCGAGACGTGTTTTATGAAGAATGATCCACTTGGCTTCAGCATGCATCGTTAATGTATATATATATATACACAATGCAATTCCCTTCAGAATTTGGCAAGAAAATCGAGAAAAGGGTCAGGGGAAAGTGATAGAAAATCCTTACGCCTTTTGTGAGAAATTCATCCGTCCGATTTTAAATCCGACTTCAGTACTGTGTTCCTATCAACGTAGGCTACAACTGGACGTAAGTTTTGTTACGTTTTGACATGTTCTGAAATTATGATGTTGTTGGAATTGAATACACGTCATATATGATGTTCTGGACATGTTAGACATCATAGAATCGAAGTCAGATTAAAGAAAATACTGGTTATGTAATTGTTATGATTTTTGGAATTGATTAATTGAGATTCGATATCAGATTTGTATTGTTATTGAAATTATGAGTTGCACCGATATTGATTATGAGTTCTGGTATTATATCTGTGGTGTTGGAATTGACAGGGTTATCGAGACTATATTGTTATGCCGTCGAAACATCCGTAAATTGATATTGATCAGATTCAATATTGGTTGAGATTGTATTGTGGTATCGTATGTCTATTGGCATTGATCCGATTATGTTTTGATTTGAGTATTGATCAGAACAGGTTTTGAACTGAGTTATATACTGATATTGTATCTATTCGATTGTCATTATCAGATTGGGTATGGACAGAGTTGACTACAATACTTCATCTTCGTCGGACCGAGAAGACAAAGGTATAAATTAATGTTGAGTTGGGATTGCACAACTCGAGTGAGGTTTGGCTCGAGTTTCCCTAAATCACATACTTTACCTGATTGTATTGATTTGATTGATATACTTTTTCTCTTGATTGATAGATAGCAGGTATTAGACGATTATCTTGGGACAGAAGTGCCTGATAGTGGTGGGATCGCCACGGGCACATTGCACGATGTCACAAGATAGTGTATTGGCGATAGTGCCAAAGTCTGTCACCGGATGATTGGCTATCAATGTGGATAGAAATGTGGCTTCTTCTATTACTGGTGATCGGTACTGTATCGATGTGGATAGAATGTAACTCTTCTATTACTGATGATCGATATCATATCGATGTGGATAGAATTGGAGTTTCTTCTATTACTGGTGATCGATACTATATCGATTTGGATAGAATCAGAGCTTCTTCTATTACTGGTGATCGATACCCTATCGACGTGGATAGAACTGGAGTCTTTTCTATTACTTTTGGTCGATATGGGAATGCTAACTTCTGGAAACCGGGATCTCTAGACTAGGATTGAGTCTAGTCTAAAATGTTGAGTCACGAGTCAAATTGACAGTTATATTGATTCATGTTGATTATGTTCCTGAATATAGTACATATTGATTTATGTTCCTGATGATGGTACATGTTTAGAATAAGATTTATTCTTGATATGGATTTATATTCTGATCTGAATACATGTTAGACATATCTGTTATATGCTTTTATATTGTTTTTATGATTGCATGTATACATGATTTATACTGAGAATATAATTCTCACCGGAGTTATCCGGCTGTTGTCTTGTTTGTATGTGTGCATGACAACAGGTGGGATAGGATCAGGGTCAAGAAGAGAACGAGGCTGGAATAGATAGCGTGGAGATCCGGGCTTCGAAGCAACTTAGGATTTAGCACTGATATATAGTTGTACCTAGTTGAATTCTTGTAGATAATACAAGATTTGTATATTTATGTTTAATATGTAATTTGAATTGAATTACATTACGTTTCCGCTTTGTATTTTAAAAAAAACAAAAAATTTAGACCCTGTTTATTATAATTGGTTGAATTATTCCTAAAGACGATTAAGGAATGAATTAGCGTCCGGGTCCCCACCGGTGAAGCTTTGAGGAATTTCTCTGGAGTTTCTCGATTTCTTTTCTGTCATGAATGAAGGAAATGAAGATTTACACACTTAAATTGCATGGCCAAGACAAGTGGCTTATTCTTTGTACTGCACGTCTCGCGCATATGCGCGACATCACCCGCGCATATGCGCGAGACCTACTGGTCTCGGCAATGTCAATCTTAACTCCTCGCGCATATGTGCGCTTCATCTCGCGCATATGCGCCAAAGATTCTGGACGTGTCGCGCATATGCGCGTATCTACGCGCGCATGTGCGCCAATGTTTCTGGAAATGTCGCGCATATGCGCCGGACTGGTGGCGCATATGCGCCGAGCTCATCTCACACCAAAAATTGCATCTAATTTTCCGTCTCTTCCGGTCCGATACAATGCGTCTACAATCCCTTTAATTATCAACAAAACAAGTCTGATTATGATAATCCAATTCTCGGGCCTTACACCAGATGATGTTGTTGCAGGTAACTGTTCCTTATGTGGTTATCCTGCTTATGTATTGATTAATACGGGTGCGTCCCATACATTTATATCTGAGCGATTTGCATTGAGTCATGCATTGCCTGTTGAGTCTTTATCATCTGTAGTATCTGTCTCTTCTCATTTGGGGAAAGGTTTGATATCAGTGAACTCTGTTAAACATTGTATGCTACAGTATAATGGGCATGAGATTGAGTTAGACTGTATCGTACTTGGGCTATCTGATTTTGATTGTATTTTTGGTATTGATATGCTGACCAAGTACAGAGCTACCGTTGATTGTTTCCATAAGATTGTGAGATTCGGACCTTAGATGGCTGATGAATGGAAATTTTACGGTAAGGGTTCTAGATCTAGAATTTCTTTGATATCTGCTATGTCTATGACTCGATTATTACAGAAAAGAGCGGAGGGATTCCTTGTGTATTCAGTTGATTTACTGAAATCGAGCCCATCATTGGCTGATTTTCCAGTGGTCTGTGAGTTTGCTGATGTCTACCCAGATGAGATTCCGGGTTTTCCTCCGATATGAGAGATAGACTTCAGCATTGAGTTGATGCCAGGTATAGTTCCGATTTCTAGAGCTCCGTACAGAATGGCACCGATTGAACTGAAAGAATTGAAAGAGCAATTGGAAGATTTACCGGCCAAGGGTTACATCAGACCGAGTGTTTCTCCTTGGGGTGCTCCAGTATTGTTTGTTAGAAAGAAAGACGATTCAATGAGACTTTGCATTGACTACCGGCAACTGAACAAGGCTATGGTAAAGAACAAATATCCTTTGCCTCGTATCGATGATTTATTTGATTAGTTGCAGGTTTCTTCTGTTTATTCCAAGATCGATCTGAGATCTGAATATCATCAGCTGAGAGTCAGAGATTCTGATATTTCAAAGACAGCTTTCAGAACCAGGTATGGCCATTATGAGTTTATTGTCATGCCGTTTGGGTTGACTAATGCTCCAGCTCTATTTATGGGTCTGATGAACCGTGTGTTTCAGAAGTACCTTGATGAGTTTGTGATTATTTTCATTGATTATATTTTGATTTATTCAAAGAATATGATTGATCATGCTGAGCATCTGAGAATTGTATTGAGAATTTTGAGGGTTGAGAAATTATATGCAAAACTGTCCAAATGTGAGTTTTGGCTGAGACATGTGATATTTTTGGGGCATATTATATCTGGAAACGGTATTTCTGTTGATCCTAGCAAGGTTGAGGCCGTGATCAGTTGGCCTAGACCGACATCTGTGCCAGAGATATGCAGTTTTATCGGTTTAGCACGCTATTACCGTCTATCCATTAAAGATTTTTTGAGTATTGCTAAGCCTATTACGCAGCTGACTCAGAAGAATGCTCCATTTGTTTGGTCAGAAGACTGTGAATCCAGTTTTCTTGAATTGAAGAAGAGATTGACCAGTGTTCCTGTATTGACGATTCCATCAGGTACTGGTGATTTTGTTGTTTATTGTGATGCTTCTCACAGAGGATTGGGTTGTGTTTTGATGCAGCGAGGACATGTCATTGCTTATGCCTCGAGACAGTTGAAGCCACATGAGTCTCGCTACCCAATTCATGATCTTAAATTGGCAGCCATTGTATTTGCACTGAAGATATGGCGACACTATCTATACAGTGAGAAGTTTGAGATTTATTCTGATCACAAGAGGAGTCTGAAATATCTGTTTTCACGGTCCGAATTGAATATGAGACAACGAAGATGGCTTGATTTGCTGAAAGATTTTGATTGTGAAATCAAGTGCTATCCAAGAAAATCCATTGTAGCAGCTGATGCACTAAGTGGAAAGGTATGTTCTCTATTCTTATCGACGATTGGTGTTTCAAATTTGATTGAAGATTTCTGTTTGTCTGGATTGGTATTTGAAACAAATTGTAAATCATTGACATTATATGCTGTTCAAGTCGAACCAGAGCTAATTTTGAGAATTAAAGCGGCTCAAAAAATTGATCAGAATGTTCAGAACTCGATCTCGATGGTCAGAGCAGAGCATCGGTCAGAGTATCAAGTACGTGATGGTGTATTGTATGTGAATAATCGTCTTGTTGTGCCGAATGTTTCAGACTTGAAACGACAGATATTGTCAGAAGCGCATAGCAGTTGATTCAGTATTCATCCTGGTGGCAGAAAGATGTACAATGATATGAAATGTGGGGACCCGGGCTCTAACTCAATTCTTTTCGGGATTAATCGGATCCTTATTCAAAATTACGGGTCAAAATTTTGCTTTTAACATTAAATCAAATGTTTACAACTCAAGCACAAGATAATTCTATGTTCATTTCATTACAACAAACATAATATACATGCCTCATGTTATTCATATTCTACAAACCAGTAATTAAATACAGTACATATCAAAAGTACAACTACTAGTTCATCTGCTACGCCCGTGATCACCACGCTATGTCCATCTCTCATCTCTGTCGCGACCCTGATCCTGCCCCACCTGTTGTTATGCACACATACAGACATAACAACAGCAGGAAACTCCGGTGAGAACAAATCCCAGTATAAAACATGTATACATGCTGATACATAATCATAAATCATGAATCAAAGCAATAATAATGGGCTCCATAGTCTATGAAACCAATCTATAAAAACATGCAATTCAAATCAAATCATGTCTTGACTCGACTCGACTCTACTCTAGGGATCCCGGTGTGAATAAGACGTCACTGTCTGTCACCTACCCTCCCAATCGGGGTAACTGTACGTCTTATTCCTAAACTTCGGTCATGTCTGTATCGAATGTCTACAATCGGAGTGAATCTGATCCGAAGCGCCGATACCACCGAACATCTAGTTTGGCAAGTCTGCCAATGACTCTCCTATCTCAAAGGCTTGAATATAAATCTATAAACAAGACAGCATCCTATCAAGAGATTTGAATATAAATCTATAAACAAATCAAATTCATATCAAAAGATAAACAACAATTCTAGTATGTGATTTGGTTGGGAAACTCAAATTGAATCTCATTTGAGTTGTGTCTTCCCCAAACAAAACATGAATTATACCTTTCGTCGCACAATCTGTGTCGTAGTCAAAGTCTCGAAGACGAATATGTCAATATCAAATCTGAAATGGAAATGTTGATACATATTCTATCAATCTCTAATCTCAATCAACACATATCCAATTCAATACTTGACCTCGGTACCATTTGACGGCATAACAACGTAATTTCTCAATACCGGTCAATCCATCTCTCAACATATATCACCAATTCATAATTCTCAACTCATAATCATCATCATAAGCACATGATAGTACTCAAAATCTGCATATTTAATTCTAAACATGCTGGAAAATAATAACTATAGCATACAACGTCCGTTCTTCGATCCGGTTGCGTTTCTATGATATCAATAATCTCAAGAACATATTATAGAACTCAATTTATCCTTCTCCTAACACATATATATCAAAATGTGCTGGAATTGAATGAAACTTACATCTTCTTGTAGCTAGTGATGAGAGGAACTCAAAACCAAAATCGGATTAAAGTTTGGATGTAAAAATCTTGTACAAGCTAGTTTCAAAAGTGAAAGAACTTTCCTTTTCCTTGATCCCTTCTCCCTCTCGATTCTCAGCTGTCCAGGATAGGAAATGAAGACACATAATATATATATCTTGCATGTTGAGGGGCAAGTGTCATATTTTTCAAGTAACACGCATGACCGCGGGTGCGGTAGTTCATGAACCGCGGCTGCGCTCAAGCTTCGGCGGTCCATCCATATTTGCATAAACGTCGACCGCGGGTGCGGTGTCATTTCTGTAAATAATCTCCAACACTCTGTCCATCAACCGCGGGTGCACTCTTTCTTGGACCGCGGGTGCGGTGACCCTACCGTAAAATGGCCAACTTTCTGCCTATCCACCGCGGGTGCGGTGCTTCTCTAGGCGCGGGTGCAGTCTCTTTCTTCAAGCAACACTTCATCTTTTCATTTTATCCACATACAATCCAGGGCATTACATTTCTCCCCCTCTTAGATATTAGTTCATCCTCGAACGTGAAATCAATTAATCAAAGTATGAAAACACAGCAGTAAAATCAAAAGCTGAGTAATTATTCACATCATGAGAATAACTCAGGATATTTCTGTCTCATATCTGCTTCTGTCTTCCAAGTCGCTTCTTCAGTACCATGACGACTCCACTGGACTTTCACTAGTGGAATAGTCTTCGTTCTGAGCTGCTTCTCTTTCCGATCAAGAATCTGTATCGGTTGCTCAACATAACTCAAAGTCTGATCCAGCTCAGCTTCGTCAGGCTGAATGACATGAGAAATATCTGGCATATATCTACGCAACATCGAGACATGAAAAACGTCATGTATCCCAGATAAAGCAAGAGGAAGAGCCAGTCAATATGCTCGATCGCCAATCTTTTCAAGAATCTCATATGGACCGATGTATCTAGGATACAATTTCCCTCGTTAGCCAAATCTGACAATGCCTCGGAAAGGTGAAATCTTCAAAAACACTCTGTCTCCTTGTTCAAATACTAATGGTCTACGTCTGATATTGGCATACTTGGCTTGCCTATCCTGTGCCGTCTTCATTCTTTTCTGAATGATCTTCACTTTCTCAGTCATTTCACGGATCATATCAGGCCCAAGTTCTGGTACTTCAGATATATCATCCCAGTACAACGGAGAACTGCATTTCTTGCCATACAATGCCTCAAACGGTGCCATCTCTATGCTCGTTTGATAGCTGTTGTTGTACGAGAATTCACACAACGGTAGTGAATCTTGCCAACTAGTGCCAAAGTCTAGCACTACAGCTCTCAATATATCCTCTAAAGTCTGGATAGTCCGCTCTGACTGTCCATCTGTCTGGGGATGATAAGCAGTACTTAGGTTCAATGTCGTACCTAAAGCCTGCTGCAGGCTGTGCCAAAAGTGAGAAGTGAATCGTGGATCACGATCTGATACGATAGACTTTGGCACACCATGTAATCTGACTACCTCTCGGACATATATCTCAGCCATCTGATCATGTCTGTACGTCATTCTGTACGGAATAAAACACGCTGATTTGGTTAATCTGTCTATCACAACCCAAATCGCATCACAACCCCGGGATGATCGAGGTAACTTCGTCACGAAATCCATGGAAATGTGATCCCATTTCCATTCAGGAATAGACAAACTCTGAAGTAAACCTCCGGGCTTCTTTCTTTCGGCCTTCACCTATTGGCAGTTTAAGCACTTAGACACATATTCGGCAATATCTGATTTCATCTGTTTCCACCAGAACTGTGTCTTCAAGTCGTTGTACATCTTTCTGCCATCAGGGTGAATGCTGAACCGACTACAGTGCGCTGCTGACAATATCTGTTGTTTCAACTCTGAAACATCTGGCACTACAATACGGTTATTCACATACAAGACAAAATCACGTACCTGATATTCAGAGTGATGTTCTGATCTGACCATCTGAATTGACTGCTGTATATTCTGATCTGTTCTTTGAGCTTCTTTGATTTTCATAATCAAATCTGGCTCAATTTGAATCGTGGCAAGTCTTAATGGTCTAATATCTGTGTCAAATGCTAAACCAGACAAACAACAATCTTCAACTAAATTCGAAACACCTATCGTCGATAAGGATATGGCACAAACCTTTCGACTCAAGGCATCTGCTGCTGCATTTGACTTCCCTGGATAGTACTTGATCTCGCAATCAAAATCTTTCAGTAGATCAAGCCATCTACGCTGCCTCATGTTCAACTCTGACTGAGAAAACAGATACTTCAGGATTTTATGGTCAGAGTAAATCTCAAATTTCTCACCATAAAGATAATGACGCCAAATCTTTAAGGCAAATACGATAGCCGCCAATTCAATATCATGAATGGGGTATCGAATCTCGTGTGGCTTCAGCTGTCTAGAGGCATATGCGATCACATGACCCCGCTGCATAAGAACACATCCCAGCCCTCTGTGAGATGCATCACAATATACAACGAAATCGCCAGTACCTGAAGGAATCATCAAGACAGGTGCACTGGTCAGCCTCTTCTTCAACTCTAAGAAGCTGGATTCACAATCTTCAGACCACACAAACGGCGCATTTTTCTGTGTCAACTGGGTAATTGGCTTCGCAATACTGGAGAAATCTTTGATGAATCGTTTATAGTACCCTGCTAGACCCATGAAACTGCGTATCTCAGGCATCGAAGTCGGTCTCGGTCAACTGATCACAGCTTCCACTTTACTCGGATCCACAGAAATACCATCTCCAAATATGATATGACCCAAGAAGACAACCTGTCTCAGCCAAAACTCACACTTTGACAGTTTCGCATATAATCCTTCATTTCTTAGTGTTTGCAACACAATTCTCAAATGATTGGCATGCTCATTCAGATTCTTAGAGTACACCAAAATATCATCAATAAAAACAATCACAAATTCATCTAAATACCTCTGAAAGACACGGTTCATTAGTCCCATGAACACTGCTGGCGCATTCGTTAAACCAAAAGGCATGACAACAAACTCGTAATGTCCATACCTGGTTCGGAATGCCGTCTTCGGTATATCAACATCTCGAACTCTGAGTTGGTGATATCCCGATCGCAAATCAATCTTAGAATAGATAGATGATCCCTGTAACTGATCAAATAAGTCGTCGATACGGGGCAAAGGATATTTGTTCTTTATCGTTGCCTTGTTCAGTTGCCTGTAAACTATACACAATCTCATAGAACCGTCTTTCTTTCGCACAAATAGCACTGGTGCGCCCCAAGGAGATACACTAGGTCTGATATATCCCTTGGCTAGAAGATCATCTAATTGTGCTTCCAATTCTTTCAATTCTATTGGCGCCATCTTATAAGGAGCTCTCGAAATAGGAACGGTACCTGGAATAAGATCAATGCTAAAATCTACCTCTCGGGCTGGAGGTAACCCCGGGATCTCATCTGGAAATACATCTGCAAACTCCCGTACGACTGGCAAGTCTGCCAATGCCAGGCTCGATTTCTGTAGATCTAAAGAATAAATAAGGAACCCTTCTGCTCCTTTCTGCAACAATCTACTCATAGTCAAAGCAGATACTAAGGGAATCCGAGATCTGGAACCCTTACCGTAGAATTTCCACTCCTCTATCATTTCAGGTCTGAATCTGGCAATCTTGTGAAAACAATCTACGGTAGCTCTGTACTTGGTCAACTTGTCAATCCCGACAATACAATCAAAATCCGATAAGCCAAGTACAACACAGTCTAAATCAATCTCCTGTCCCTCAAACTGTAGTATACAATGTCTAACTGAAGTTACCGATATCAGACCACTCCCCAACGGAGAAGAAATAGACACTACAGTAAACAATGACTCTACAGGTGTGGGGACCCGGACGCTAATCATCTTCTTAATCATCTTTGGGATTTAATTATCAATTAAGATAAACAGGGTCTAAAAATTTTTCTTTAAAATGCGGAAGGTAATGGAATCAATCTATTATACATCTCAGTATAAAAGTACAATAATGTACAACAATTATTCAAACTAGTCTAAGGTTCAACTACTAAATTTCAAGTATTAAACCAAAGTCGACAATAAGTCCGGAATCACCACTCTAATTCATCTTCTCTCATCATCTTCTTGACCCCGATCCTGTCCCACCTGTTGTCATGCACACATACAGACATAACAACAGCCGGAAACTCCGGTGAGAATAAATCCCAGTATAAAACATGTATACATGCATATACACAATACAAATCATAAAGCATATTATCATGCATAAACCTCATAACAATAGGTTTCATAGTCTAGGAAACCCAATCAAAATAAGCATGCAGTAACAATGGATTCCATAATCTCTGAAATCAAAATCAAATAAGCATGCAACTCAATTCAATTCATATCTTGATTCGACTCGACTCTAACTCTAGGGATCCCGGTGTGAATAATATGTCACTGTCTATCACCTACCCTCCCAATCGGGGTAACTGTACGTCTTATTCCTATACTTCGGTCATGTCTGTATCGAATGTCTACAATCAGAGTGAATCTGATCCGAAGCATCGATACCACCGAACATCTAGTTTGGCAAGTCTGCCAATGACTCTCCTATGTCAAATGCTTGAATATAAATCTATAAACAAGGGGCATCGTCATATCAAGAGATTTGAATATAATTCTAAAAACAAATCAATTATATCAAAAGGTAAACAACAACCCTAGTATGTGATTTTGTTGGGCAACTCAAATTGAATCTTATTTGAGTTGTGTCTTCCCCAAAACAAAACATGAATTATACCTTTGTCTTCCCGGTCTGACGAAGACGAAGTCTTGTATTCCAATCTGTCCATAACCAGTCTGGCAATGACAATCGTATAAATACAATATCAGTATATAATTCGATTCAAAGCCTGTTCTGATCAATACTCATATCAGTATATAATCTGATCCATATCTGAACAAGGTACAATCTAATTCATATCAACGATATCATCGAAATCATTACGGAATCTGATCAATATCAATCTACTGATATTTCGACGACATAACAATACAGTTTCGATATCCCCGTCAATCTCAACATCACAGATATAATATCAGAATTCATAATCAGTATCAGTACAATTCATAATCTCAATATCTGTACACTTAAGATCAGTAATAGCACAACTCGGATATCAAATCCCAATCAATATCTTTCGAAATCATAGCAATTGTATAAACATTCTATTCTTAAATCTGACTTCAATTATACAATGTCTACTATAGCAGAAACATCATATCTGATTCATATTCAATTCTGACAATATCATAAATTCAAATCATGTCTAAACGTAACGAAACTTACGTCCAGTTGTAGCCTGCGTCGATAGGAACACAGTACTGAAGTCGAATTCAAAAACAGACGGACGGATTTCTCACAAAAGTCGTAAGAATATTTCAATTCTTTTTTTGCACTTCCCTCGGCTCTTTCCTCCCTTCCTTCTCATGAATTTGCATGCAGGTATATATATATATATATAGATCACATTGCATGTAAGGCACATGGCTAAATGTGCTTACTGCACGTTTCACCGCTGGTGCGGTATTTCTCACACCGCGGGTGCGCTAGGCATATTGATCATCATCCAAAATTTCAGAAACAGCGACCGCGGGTGCGCTGACCTCACTGTAGCAGAACCGCGGGTTCGGTCTGTCTAGCACCGCGGGTGCGGTGTCACTTCCGTAATTAATCTCCAACTCTCTGTCCATCAACCGCGGGTTCGGTCTTGTTCGCAGCGCGGGTGCGCTCATGCTACTGTAATTCTTCCTCAATTCATGAGCTCAACCGCGGGTGCGGTCCTTTCCTTACCGCGGGTGCGGTCTATATTTCATGCACCACTTCATAATCTCATTTAGTGATTCTCATTACATGTCATGCATACTCATATCTACCGAATATCACATCAATGAAGACTAATAAATCTCGCGCCTTACATTTCTCCCCCTCTAAGAAATGATTTCGTACTCGAAATCATAAGTAATCAATTCAGATATATCAGAAGAAATGTATACAGAGTTTAAATCAAAACTCATCTCAATGAATCCATTCTGAAATCTTAATCTCATGCCAAGTTCTGTCTTTCAGATAGTCTCTTTGAGGCCCTGTCACTTACTGTATTTTCAATAATAGAATAGTCTTCATTCTGAAATATCTTTCTTGTACGGATCCGTGATTCTAAATTGGAATAATAATTCAAGAGCATAATATCATAATACCCTTCGAAATAACTCTGACAGAATCAATCTCACCATCCTTTCTATACAACATCCGTATATATCAATCAACGGCTCATACCAAATCAATATCATCAGCTGTTATCAAATCTGTTTATCCCAGTCAAGGATATATTCAATCTTCGGCCCCAAATACCAATCGTCATCATTCAACGTTGGCGTATTCTGTCTGTCTGGTCTGAGCTATCTTCATTTTCTTCTGAATTAGCTACATTTTCTTTGTCCTATCTCTGACTGTATCAGCTTCTATCTCAGGTATCTACGAGATATTATTCTTATAGCAAAGAAATCTGCAGTACTTACTGTACAATGTCTCATTTGCGGCTATTTCAATGCTCGTTTGATAGCTATCATTATACAATAATTCATATAGTGACAATATGTCATGTCAACTGGTGTTAGCATGCAGCATTGCCACTCCCTGGATATCTCTCAATATCCGGATAGTACACTCTGGCTATCTGTCATTTGGTGGATAATATATGAATGAGTTCATGGTATATTCAGCCACAATTACAAACTGAATCAAAATCACAATCTGATATAGTCTAGTTCTACATTCTGATTAATCTGACCATTTCCTTGACATCGATCTTTGTCATCTGGTCATGTTTGTATGTCATCTTGTACAAACTAATAGATATAGATTGAACAATCTGTCAATCACAATCATATCATATCACAATCTGAAAAGTATTGCAGTAATTTCATTACGAATTTCATCGAAATATACTCCCCATGTCTAGTCAAGAATATACAAATTCTGTAATAAATCTTCGGATCTCTATCTTTCTATCTTCATTTATTGGCGGTTCAGACATTTCAGTACAATTCTGCCAACATTTCAGCATAAATTCTGCCACAACTGATTTAATCTGTCCAGGTCAGAACTATCTGTCCGAATATCATACATTCTCAGTCACCAAAATGAAAACTGAATCCACTACGGTGCGTTTCGGACACTATTGATCATTTCAGATTCGAACTATTCGGTACAAAAAATTAGTTAATAATATAAATTAAAGAAAAATACCTACCTGGTAGTCGGTTCTGATTGTCGATATCAAATTCTGTTGTACAATTCTGAAATATTTGACATCACAAGATAATCATTTTCATACAATAACAAAATCACATGTCTGCTACTTTGATCGATGTTCTGCTCTGATTATCGAAATTAAGCTCTGAACATTCTGATTAAATCTCCGAACTGTCGAAATTCTCGAGTTCAGCTCTGATTCTGTTTGAATAATCTATATCAAACAGTGACTCAGAATAATAGTACTATCAAATCTGATTCATAATATCAATAATCTATACTGATCTAGTGAGTTTAGTAAACTCATAAAACGGCAATTCCTGGCAATATTGTCAATTCTGACTAATCAATCATGTCTTCATGTCGTTTTGATCAACTGCTATATATCATCTGCAAATACAATATGCCCTCAAACAATATAAGCTGTCTCAAATATAGTGTTAGAACAATAGCAATACTCAAGCAGATACAAAATAACAATCGTATACGAAAATCTGTCAATTCAGACCAAACATACATTTCTGACATCTATGACATTTCTGAAATTTCTGATATTTCTGATATGTCTGATATCGGTATCATTCTCAGTCACTGATTCTGATCTCAACTGTGTCAAAATCAATCGGTATACTAACTTCAGATATCGCATATTCTGAATACAATCTGTGTCAAGCAGGATTCATATCTGAATAATTTCTGTATACAATAATCACAGTTCTCAGAGTATTCAATACAATCTTCAGATATTCGATTCAATCAATCAGATGCTGCAATCAAATCAAAATATCATAGATACAGCAAGCATAAAATCAGAATATCTCTGAACATACTGAAATATGCCAAAGAGAAACATTAAAACAGATGTAACTCCTGGTCGGTACTCTTCTACTGATCTTTCAATTCTTTCAGTGTCATTCTGTACATTCAATATCATTCTGTACTGAATTCTAAAACACAACCACTACCTGGTATCAATTCATTTCTGAAATCTATCTTTCTGATATAAAGCAAATCTGAAATCTTATCTGGGCAAACATCAGCCAACTCGTACATCATTGGCAAATCTGCCAATGCTAGACTCGATTTCAGTATGTCTACTGAATACATAAGGATGCCATCTGCTCCTTTCTATAACAATCGAGTCCCTAGACAACACAAATATCAAAGGAATTCTGAATCTAGAATCCTTACCGTGAAATCTCTACTCATCAGCCATATCTGGTCTGAATCTTATACTCTCCTGACAAGAATCTATAATAGTTCTGTACTTGTTCAGCATATTAATATCAATAATGCGGTCAAATCAGAAATACAAGTACATCATAATCTAACTCGACCTCATTCTCATCTTACTGTAGTATACAATATTTCACAGAAATCTCTGATATCAATATTTCTTTTTCAACAAGTAAGGGAATCAATACTACAGTACAATCAGACTCAACAGGTACAGCATATCTCAATGCAACTGAGTCAAAGGTAATCATAGGGAATGCATTAGTATATATCAATACATAGGCAATATAATCATAAAAATAGTACCTGCCATTCTATCATCAGCTGTGTCCGGTGTCTGTTCCTCGGGCTTCTGCTCCCTAAAATCTTCGGGAACTTCTCTGAGGACAAACTCTAGCAAGGTGTCCTGGTTGTCTAAAAATATGGCAACTACCAGTCACTCCCTGGCATTGCTCTGTGGAATGTCTCCCTCCGCAAGTTCTGCAATATACTCCAGTATGACTCGGGCTGGAACTACTGGAGCTAGACGAACCACTCAGTCCGCTCCCTAACTACATAAACTGTTTCTTTCGAGCTTTCAGCAAATCTTGCTTTCCACTCGTGCTGCCACGATCAAATCGGAGAGGGATTACTGTGTCTGGGGTTGCATCGCACACACCGTTTTTAGTTGTCTAATCAGACTCGCCTCCGCTCTCTTCGCTTTACTCAAGGCATCAGCAAAATGATAAGGTCGCTGCATATTCATCAATGCAACTATCTCCGAGTTCAATCCTCTGATGAACTGATCCGCTACAGCTTCATCATTCCCAATTACATGAGGAGCAAAACGCAGTAGAGTAGAGAATTTAGCAACATATCCTTCAATATTCAGTTGATCTTGTCTCAAATTCTCAAATTCTGCTTTCTTGTCCTCCCGGTACGAAACCGAGAAAAATCTTCGATAAAATTCAGTTCTGAATATTTCCCACGAAATCACTGTACCTTTCTGTTCTAGCATTCTTTTACTTGTAATCCACCAACTTCTAGCAGTCTCTCGTAACTGGTGGAACATCAGTTTAATTCTCCGCTCATCTGAATAATCAAGTAACTCAAACAGTATTTCTATGTCATCAAACCAGTTCTCACAATCTTCAGACGTCTCGACACCACTCAGAATCTGCGGCTGAAATAACTGAAATTCTTCCAACTGTATTTCCATCTGAGTTCTTGATACATCTATCAGTTCAGTCGAAGTACTACCCATTTCTGGAATTCTCCGTGAATATATATCTGCTTATCAAACCATTAGTACTCAAATACTACAAATCTGTTCCAATCTTTCTCTGATCATCTTACTGCTGATCATGAATCAGATCTGATTCATACTCAGTGATACATAATACCAACTCAAATCAGATAATCAGATAAACATGTATTTCAAAGCAGTAAAGCATAATGTCATGCTAGCACACACAATGTAAGTCAACATTAAAATAAATCTCATGCTAGCAATCACATGCAAGGAAGGAAAACTCAATCTACCCCGCTCATTCTCTTCTATCTCAGTCTAAAGGATCTATGGCTCTGATACCACCTGTTGTGGGGACCCGGACGCTAATCATCTTCTTAATCATCTTTGGGATTTAATTATCAATTAAGATAAACAGGGTCTAAAAATTTTTCTTTAAAATGCGGAAGGTAGTGGAATCAATCTATTATACATCTCAGTATAAAAGTACAATAATGTACAACAATTATTCAAACTAGTCTAAGGTTCAACTACTAAATTCAAGTATTAAACCAAAGTCGACAATAAGTCCGGAATCACCACTCTAACTCATCTTCTCTCATCATCTTCTTGACCCCGATCCTGTCCCACCTGTTGTCATGCACACATACAGACATAACAACAGCCGGAAACTCCGGTGAGAATAAATCCCAGTATAAAACATGTATACATGCATATACACAATACAAATCATAAAGCATATTATCATGCATAAAATTCATAACAATAGGTTTCATAGTCTAGGAAACCCAATCAAAATAAGCATGCAGTAACAATGGATTCCATAATCTCTGAAATAAAAATCAAATAAGCTTGCAACTCAATTCAATTCATATCTTGACTCGACTCGACTCTAACTCTAGGGATCCCGGTGTGAATAAGACGTCACTGTCTGTCACCTACCCTCCCAATCGGGGTAACTGTACGTCTTATTCCTAGACTTCGGTCATGTCTGTATCGAATGTCTACAATCGGAGTGAATCTGATCCGAAGCGTCGATACCACCGAACATCTAGTTTGGCAAGTCTGCCAATGACTCTCCTATGTCAAATGCTTGAATATAAATCTATAAACAAGGCATCGTCATATCAAGAGATTTGAATATAATTCTATAAAAAAATCAATTATATCAAAAGGTAAACAACAACCCTAGTATGTGATTTTGTTGGGCAACTCAAATTGAATCTCATTTGAGTTGTGTCTTCCCCAAAACAAAACATGAATTATACCTTTGTCTTCCCGGTCTGACGAAGACGAAGTCTTGTATTCCAATCTGTCCATAACCAGTCTGGCAATGACAATCGTATAAATAAAATATCAGTATATAATTCGATTCAAAACCTGTTCTGATAAATACTCAAATCAGTATATAATCTGATCCATATCTGAACAAGGTACAATCTAATTCATATCAACGATATCATCGAAATCATTACGGAATCTGATCAATATCAATCTACTAATGTTTCGACGGCATAACAATACAGTTTCGATATCCCCATCAATCTCAACATCACAGATATAATATCAGAATTCATAATCAGTATCAGTACAATTCATAATCTCAATATCTGTACACTTAAGATCAGTAATAGCACAACTCGGATATCAAATCCCAATCAATATCTTTCGAAATCATAACAATTGTATAAACATTCTATTCTTAAATCTGACTTCAATTATACAATGTCTACTATAGCAGAAACATCATATCTGATTCATATTCAATTCTGACAATATCATAAATTCAAATCATGTCTAAACGTAATGAAACTTACGTCCAGTTGTAGCCTGCATCGATATGAACACAGTACTGAAGTCGAATTCAAAAACAGACGGACGGATTTCTCACAAAAGGCGTAAGAATATTTCAATTCTTTTTTTGCACTTCCCTCGGCTCTTTCCTCCCTTCCTTCTCATGAATTTGCATGTAGGTATATATATATATATATAGATCACATTGCATGTAAGGCACATGGCTAAATGTGCTTACTGCACGTTTCACCGCTGGTGCGGTATTTCTCACACCGCGGGTGCGCTAGGCATATTGATCATCATCCAAAATTTCAGAAACAGCGACCGCGGGTGCGCTGACCTCATTGTAGCAGAACCGCGGGTGCGGTCTGTCTAGCACCGCGGGTGCGGTGTCACTTCCGTAATTAATCTCCAACTCTCTGTCCATCAACCGCGGGTGCGGTCTTGTTCGCAGCGCGGGTGCGCTCATGCTACTGTAATTCTTCCACAATTCATGAGCTCAACCGCGGGTGCGGTCCTTTCCTTACCGCGGGTGCGGTCTATATTTCATGCACCACTTCATAATCTCATTTAGTGCTTCTCATTACATGTCATGCATACTCATATCTACCGAATATCACATCAATGAAGACTAATAAATCTCGAGCCTTACATTTCTCCCCCTCTAAGAAATGATTTCGTCCTCGAAATCACAAGTAATCAATTCAGATATATCAGAAGAAATGTATACAGAGTTTAAATCAAAACTCATCTCAATGAATCCATTCTGATATCTTAATCTCATGCCAAGTTCTGTCTTTCAGATAGTCTCTTTGAGGCCCTGTCACTTACTGTATTTTCAATAATAGAATAGTCTTCATTCTGAAATATCTTTCTTGTACGGATCTGTGATTCTAAATTGAAATAATAATTCAAGAGCATAATATCATAATACCCTTCGAAATAACTCTGACAGAATCAATCTCACCATCCTGTCTATACAACATCCGTATATATCAATCAACGGCTCATACCAAATCAATATCATCAGCTGTTATCAAATCTGTTTATCCCAGTCAAGGATATATTCAATCTTCGGCCCCAAATACCAATCGTCATCATTCAACGTTGGCGTATTCTGTCTGTCTGGTCTGAGCTATCTTCATTTTCTTCTGAATTAGCTACATTTTCTTTGTCCTATCTCTGACTGTATCAGCTTCTATCTCAGGTATCTACGAGATATTATTCTTATAGCAAAGAAATCTGCAGTACTTACTGTACAATGTCTCATTTGCGGCTATTTCAATGCTCGTTTGATAGCTATCATTATACAATAATTCATATAGTGACAATATGTCATGTCAACTGGTGTTAGCATGCAGCACTGCCACTCCCTGGATATCTCTCAATATCCGAATAGTACACTCTGGCTATCTGTCAGTCGGTGGATAATATATGAATATGTTCATGGTATATTCTGCCAGAATTACAAACTCAATCAAAATCACAATCTGATATAGTCTAGTTCTACATTCTGATCAATCTGACCATTTCCTTGACATCGATCTTTGTCATCTGGTCATGTTTGTATGTCATCTTGTACAAACTAATAGATATAGATTGAACAATCTGTCAATCACAATCATATCATATCACAATCTGGAAAGTATTGCAGTAATTTCATTACGAATTTCATCGAAATATACTCCCCATGTCTAGTCAAGAATATACAAATTCTGTAATAAATCTTCTGATCTCTATCTTTCTATCTTCATTTATTGGCGGTTCAGACATTTCAGTACAATTCTGCCAACATTTCAGAATAAATTCTGCCACAACTGATTTAATCTGTCCAGGTCAGAACTATCTGTCCGAATATCATACATTCTCAGTCACCAAAATGAAAACTGAATCCACTACGCTGTGTTTCGGACACTATTGATCATTTCAGATTCGAACTATTCGGTACAAAAAATCAGTTAATAATATAAATTAAAGAAAAATACCTACCTGGTATTCGGTTCTGATTGTCGATATCAAATTCTGTTGCACAATTCTGAAATATTTGACATCGCAAGATAATCATTTTCATACAATAACAAAATCACATGTCTGCTACTTTGATCGATGTTCTGCTCTGATTATCGAAATTAAGCTCTGAACATTCTGATTAAATCTCCGAACTGCCGAAATTCTCGAGTTCAGCTCTGATTCTGTTTGAATAATCTATATCAAACACTGACTCAGAATAACAGTACTATCAAATCAGATTCATAATATCAATAATCTATACTGATCTAGTGAGTTTAGTAAACTCATAAAACGGCAATTCCTGGCAATATTGTCAATTCTGACTAATCAATCACGTCTTCATGTCGTTTTGATCAACTGCTATATATCATCTGCAAATACAATATGCCCTCAAACAATATAAGCTGTCTCAAATATAGTGTTAGAACAATAGCAATACTCAAGCAGATACAAAATAACAATCGTATACGAAAATCTGTCAATTCAGACCAAACATACATTTCTGACATCTATGACATTTCTGAAATTTCTGATATTTCTGATATGTCTGATATCGGTATCATTCTCAGTCACTGATTCTGATCTCAACTGTGTCAAAATCAATCGGTATACTAACTTCAGATATCGTATATTCTGAATACAATCTGTTTCAAGCAGGATTCATATCTGAATAATTTCTGTATACACTAATCACAGTTCTCAGAGTATTCAATACAATCTTCAGATATTCGATTCAATCAATCAGATGCTGCAATCATATCAAAATATCATAGATACAGCAAGCATAAAATCATCAGAATATCTCTGAACATACTGAAATATGCCAAAGAGAAACATTAAAACAGATGTAACTCCTGGTCGGTACTCTTCTACTGATCTTTCAATTCTTTCAGTGTCATTCTGTACATTCAATATCATTCTGTACTGAATTCTAAAACACAACCACTACCTGGTATCAATTCAATTCTGAAATCTATCTTTCTGATATAAAGCAAATCTGAAATCTTATCTGGGCAAACATCAGCCAACTCGTACATCATTGGCAAATCTGCCAATGCTAGACTCGATTTCAGTATGTCTACTGAATACATAAGGATGCCATCTGCTCCTTTCTATAACAATCGAGTCCCTAGACAACACAAATATCAAAGGAATTCTGAATCTAGAATCCTTACCGTGAAATCTCTACTCATCATCCATATCTGGTCTGAATCTTATACTCTCCTGACAAGAATCTATAATAGTTCTGTACTTGTTCAGCATATTAATATCAATAATGCGGTCAAATCAGAAATACAAGTACATCATAATCTAACTCGACCTCATTCTCATCTTACTGTAGTATACAATATTTCACAGAAATCTCTGATATCAATATTTCTTTTTCAACAAGTAAGGGAATCAATACTACAGTACAATCAGACTCAACAGGTACAACATATCCCAATGCAACTCAGTCAAAGGTAATCATAGGGAATGCATTAGTATATATCAATACATATGCAATATAATCATAAAAATTGTACCTGCCATTCTATCATCAGCTGTGTCCGGTGTCTGTTACTCGGTCTTCTGCTCCCTAAAATCTTCGGGAACTTCTCTGAGGACAAACTCTAGCAAGGTGTCCTGGTTGTCTACAAATATGGCAACTACCAGTCACTCTATGGCATTGCTCTATGGAATGTCTCCCTCCGCAAGTTCTGCAATATACTCCAGTATGACTCGGGCTGGAACTACTGGAGCTAGACGAACCACTCAGTCCGCTCCCTAACTTCTTAAACTGTTTCTTTCGAGCTTTCAGCAAATCTTGCTTTCCACTCGTGCTGCCACGATCAAATCGGAGAGGGGATTGCTGTGTCTGGGGTTGCATCGCACACACCCTTTTTAGTTGTCTAATCAGACTCGCCTCCGCTCTCTTCGCTTTACTCAAGGCATCAGCAAAATGATAAGGTCGCTGCATATTCATCAATGCAACTATCTCCGAGTTCAATCCTCTGATGAACTGATCCGCTACAGCATCATCATTCCCAATTACATGAGGAGCAAAACGCAGTAGAGTAGAGAATTTAGCAACATATCCTTCAATATTCAGTTGACCTTGTCTCAAATTCTCAAATTCTGCTTTCTTGTCCTCCCGGTACGAAACCGAGAAAAATCTTCGATAAAATTCAGTTCTGAATATTTCCCACGAAATCACTGTACCTTTCTGTTCTAGCATTCTTTTACTTGTAATCCACCAACTTCTAGCAGTCCCTCGTAACTGGTGGAACATCAGTTTAATTCTCCGCTCATCTGAATAATCAAGTAACTCAAACAGTATTTCTATGTCATCAAACCAGTTCTCACAATCTTCAGACGTCTCGACACCACTCAGAATCTGCTGCTGAAATAACTGAAATTCTTCCAACTGTATTTCCATCTGAGTTTCTGATACATCTATCTGTTCAGTCGAAGTACTACCCCTTTCTGGAATTCTCCGTGGAGGTATATCTGCTTATCAAACCATTAGTACTCAAATACTACAAATCTGTTCCAATCTTTCTCTGATCATCTTACTGCTGATCATGAATCAGATCTGATTCATACTCAGTGATACATAATACCAACTCAAATCAGATAATCAGTTAAACATGTATTTCAAAGCAGTAAAGCATAATGTCATGCTAGCACACACAATGTAAGTCAAAATTAAAATAAATCTCATGCTAGCAATCACATGCAAGGAAGGAAAACTCAATCTACCCCGTTCATTCTCTTCTATCTCAGTCTAAAGGATCTATGGCTCTGATACCACCTGTTGTGGGGACCCGACGCTAATCATCTTCTTAATCATCTTTGGGATTTAATTATCAATTAAGATTAACAGGGTCTAAAAATTTTTCTTTAAAATGCGGAAGGTAATGGAATCAATCTATTATACATCTCAGTATAAAAGTACAATAATGTACAACAATTATTCAAACTAGTCTAAGGTTCAACTACTAAATTTCAAGTATTAAACCAAAGTCGACAATAAGTCCGGAATCACCAATCTAACTCATCTTCTCTCATCATCTTCTTGACCCCGATCATGTCCCACCTGTTGTCATGCACACATACAGACATAACAACAGCCGGAAACTCCGGTGAGAATAAATCCCAGTATAAAACATGTATACATGCATATACACAATACAAATCATAAAGCATATTATCATGCATAAAATTCATAACAATAGGTTTCATAGTCTAGGAAACCCAATCAAAATAAGCATGCAGTAACAATGGATTCCATAATCTCTGAAATCAAAATCAAATAAGCATGCAACTCAATTCAATTCATATCTTGACTCGACTCGACTCTAACTCTAGGGATCCCGGTGTGAATAAGACGTCACTGTCTGTCACCTACCCTCCCAATCGGGGTAACTGTACGTCTTATTCCTAGACTTTGGTCATGTCTGTATCGAATGTCTACAATCGGAGTGAATCTGATCCGAAGCGTCGATACCACCGGACATCTAGTTTGGCAAGTCTGCCAATGACTCTCCTATGTCAAATGCTTGAATATAAATCTATAAACAAGGCATCGTCATATCAAGAGATTTGAATATAATTCTATAAACAAATCAATTATATCAAAAGGTAAACAACAACCCTAGTATGTGATTTTGTTGGGCAACTCAAATTGAATCTCATTTGAGTTGTGTCTTCCCCAAAACAAAACATGAATTATACCTTTGTCTTCCCGGTCTGACGAAGACGAAGTCTTGTATTCCAATCTGTCCATAACCAGTCTGGCAATGACAATCGTATAAATACAATATCAGTATATAATTCGATTCAAAACCTGTTCTGATCAATACCCAAATCAGTATATAATCTGATCCATATCTGAACAAGGTACAATCAAATTCATATCAACGATATCATCGAAATCATTATGGAATCTGATCAATATCAATCTACTGATGTTTCGACGACATAACAATACAGTTTCGATATCCCCGTCAATCTCAACATCACAGATATAATATCAGAATTCATAATCAGTATCAGTACAATTCATAATCTCAATATCTGTACACTTAAGATTAGTAATAACACAACTCGGATGTCAAATCCCAATCAATATCTTTCGAAATCATAACAATTGTATAAATATTCTATTCTTAAATCTGACTTCAATTATACAATGTCTACTATAGCAGAAACATCATATCTGATTCATATTCAATTCTTACAATATCATAAATTCAAATCATGTCTAAACGTAACGAAACTTACGTCCAGTTGTAGCCTGCGTCGATAGGAACACAGTACTGAAGTCGAATTCAAAAACAGACGGACGGATTTCTCACAAAAGGCGTAAGAATATTTCAATTCTTTTTTTGCACTTCCCTCGGCTCTTTCCTCCCTTCCTTCTCATGAATTTGCATGCAGATATATATATATATATATAGATCACATTGCATGTAAGGCACATGGCTAAATGTGCTTACTGCACGTTACACCGCGGGTGCGCTAGGCATATTGATCATCATCCAAAATTTCAGAAACAGCGACCGCGGGTGCGCTGACCTCACTGTAGCAGAACCGCGGGTGCGGTCTGTCTAGCACCGCGGGTGCGGTGTCACTTCCGTAATTAATCTCCAACTCTCTGTCCATCAACCGCGGGTGCGGTCTTGTTTCTTGTCCTCCCGGTACGAAACCGAGAAAAATCTTCGATAAAATTCAGTTCTGAATATTTCCCACGAAATCACTGTACCTTTCTGTTCTAGCATTCTTTTACTTGTAATCCACCAACTTCTAGCAGTCTCTCGTAACTGGTGGAACATCAGTTTAATTCTCCGCTCATCTGAATAATCAAGTAACTCAAACAGTATTTCTATGTCATCAAACCAGTTCTCACAATCTTCAGACGTCTCGGCACCACTCAGAATCTGCGGCTGAAATAACTGAAATTCTTCCAACTGTATTTCCATCTGAGTTTCTGATACATCTATAAGTTCAGTCGAAGTACTACCCCTTTCTGGAATTCTCCGTGGAGGTATATCTGCTTATCAAACCATTAGTACTCAAATACTACAAATCTGTTCCAATCTTTCTCTGATCATCTTACTGCTGATCATGAATCAGATCTGATTCATACTCAGTGATACATAATACCAACTCAAATCAGATAATCAGGTAAACATGTATTTCAAAGTAGTAAAGCATAATGTCATGCTAGCACACACAATGTAAGTCAACATTAAAATAAATCTCATGCTAGCAATCACATGCAAGGAAGGAAAACTCAATCTACCCCGCTCATTCTCTTCTATCTCAGTCTAAAGGATCTATGGCTCTGATACCACTTGTTGTGGGGACCCAGACGCTAATCATCTTTTTAATCATCTTTGGGATTTAATTATCAATTAAGATAAACAGGGTCTAAAAATTTTTCTTTAAAATGCGGAAGGTAATGGAATCAATCTATTATACATCTCAGTATAAAAGTACAATAATGTACAACAATTATTCAAACTAGTCTAAGGTTCAACTACTAAATTTCAAGTATTAAACCAAAGTCGACAATAAGTCCGGAATCACCACTCTAACTCATCTTCTCTCATCATCTTCTTGACCCCGATCCTGTCCCACCTGTTGTCATGCACACATACAGACATAACAACAGCCGGAAACTCCGGTGAGAATAAATCCCAGTATAAAACATGTATACATGCATATACACAATAAAAATCATAAAGCATATTATCATGCATAAAATTCATAACAATAGGTTCCATAGTCTAGGAAACCCAATCAAAATAAGCATGCAGTAACAATGGATTCCATAATCTCTGAAATAAAAATCAAATAAGCATGCAACTCAATTCAATTCATATCTTGACTCGACTGGACTCTAACTCTAGGGATCCCGGTGTGAATAAGACGTCACTGTCTGTCACCTACCCTCCCAATCGGGGTAACTGTACGTCTTATTCCTAGACTTCGGTCATGTCTGTATCGAATGTCTACAATCGGAGTGAATCTGATCCGAAGCGTCGATACCACCGAACATCTAGTTTGGCAAGTCTGCCAATGACTCTCCTATGTCAAATGCTTGAATATAAATCTATAAACAAGGCATCGTCATATCAAGAGATTTGAATATAATTCTATAAACAAATCAATTATATCAAAAGATAAACAACAACCCTAGTATGTGATTTTGTTGGGCAACTCAAATTGAATCTCATTTGAGTTGTGTCTTCCCCAAAACAAAACATGAATTATACCTTTGTCTTTCCGGTCTGACGAAGACGAAGTCTTGTATTCCAATCTGTCCATAACCAGTCTGGCAATGACAATCGTATAAATACAATATCAGTAAATAATTCGATTCAAAACCTGTTCTAATCAATACTCATATCAGTATATAATCTGATCCATATCTGAACAAGGTACAATCAAATTCATATCAACGATATCATCGAAATCATTATGGAATCTGATCAATATCAATCTACTGATGTTTCGACGACATAACAATACAGTTTTGATATCCCCGTCAATCTCAACATCAAAGATATAATATCAGAATTCATAATCAGTATCAGTACAATTCATAATCTCAATATCTGTACACTTAAGATTAGTAATAGCACAACTCGGATATCAAATCCCAATCAATATCTTTCGAAATCATAACAATTGTATAAACATTCTATTCTTAAATCTGACTTCATTATACAATGTCTACTATAGCAGAAACATCATATCTGATTCATATTCAATTCTGACAATATCAAAAATTCAAATCATGTCTAAACGTAACGAAACTTACGTCCAGTTGTAGCCTGCGTCGATAGGAACACAGTACTGAAGTCGAATATGCAAGGTACGGGCCAAGGTAGAGGACAGGGTAGAGGCCAAGTGGCTCAGGCAGTGGGAACCGATGGGATCTTTTCTGCTTTCAAGAGGATGGATCCGCCTGAATTCGCAGTAAGCACTGATCCGTTAGTGGCCGTAGAGTGGATCAAGGCACTTGAGGCGATTTTGATCATCTCAACTACGAAGACAAAGACAGAATCAGTTGTGCAGTGTTCATGTTAGTCAAGGCTGCACGCATTTGGTGGAATGCTACCAAAGTTAGTGTGGATGCTTCGACATTGAAGTGGCCATAGTTCACTGATCTCTTTTATGAAAAGTACTTCCCAGATGCACTTCAAGAACGGAAGGTGACTGAGTTCTTGGAGCTTTGACAAGAAGGTATGAATGTTGATGAGTATATTCTGAAGTTCGAGGAGGGCTGTCTGTTTGCCCCATACATTGCCTCCAACGACAAAGACAAGGGTGCTCATTTCATTCGAGGCCTTAGAGCAGAAATCAGAAGGGACATCAATATTTTATTGTAACGACCCATTACAGGCCCAGTGGACCGCCCATACGGCCCATTGCCCCGATCGACCCAAGGCTATCCCGATCTTGGGCTCTGCTCTATGGGCCTTGGCCCATCTATGGAACTCTTCCCTCACGGGCTTTCCATAGGCGTCGTACGGGTTACTCATAGAACTCTTCAGCCCATGCACTGAAGCTTGTGCCTTCCCAGGATCGAACCTAAGACCACATGGATATATAGGTACTTAGCACAATCCTGGTACCAATTGAGCTCGTTCTATGAGTAACCCGTACGACGCCTATGGAAAGCCCGTGAGGGAAGAGTTCCATAGATGGGCCAAGGCCCATAGAGCAGAGCCCAAGATCGGGATAGCCTTGGGTCGATCGGGGCAGTGGGCCGTATGGGCGGTCCACTGGGCCTGTAATGGGTCGTTACAATAAAAGGCGCCTTTTATTGTAACGACCATGGGCTATCCCGATCTTGGGCTCCCTCGGGGGCCTTTTCCCGTCTTGGGTTCCCACTGGGGCCTTTTCCCTCACGGGCTTTCCACATGCGTCTTTACTCATAGGACTCTCCACACCAGGTTGGTGGAGTGTTACCTCCCCAAGTCTCGAACCCATGACCTCCTTGCATAAGTGCATAGTTCAAAGAGACTTGGTACCAGTTGGGCTAGTAACTCAACTGGTACCAAGTCTCTTTGAACTATGCACTTATGCCAGGAGGTCATGGGTTCGAGACTTGGGCAGTTAACACTCCACCAACCTGGTGTGGAGAGTCCTATGAGTAATGACGCATGTGGAAAGCCCGTGAGGGAAAAGACCCCAGTGGGAACACAAGACGGGAAAAGGCCCTCGAGGGAGCCCAAGATCGGGATAGCCCATGGTCGTTACAATACCTACCTGGTATTTGGTTCTGATTATCGATATCAAATTCGGTTTTACAATTCTGAAATATTTGACGTCACAAGATAATCATTCTTATACAGTAAAAATCACATATCTGTCACTCGGATCGATGTTCTGCTCTGATTATCGAAATTAAGTTCTGACCATTCGGGTTAAATCTCTGAACTGCCGTAATTCTCGAATTCAGCTCTGATTCGGTTTGAATAATCTGTATCAAACACTGACTCAAAATAACGGTACTATCAAATCAGATTCACAATATCAATAGTCTATACTGATCTAGTGAGTTCAGTAACTCATAAAATTGCAATTTCTGGCAATACTGTCAATTCTGACGAATCAATCACGTCTTCATGTCGTGCTGATCAACTGCTATATATCATCTGTAAATATAATATGCCCCCAAACAATATAAGCTATCTCAAATACTGTTTTAGAACAATAACAATACTCAAGCAGATACAAAACAACAATCGTATAAGATAATCTGCCAACTCAGATCAAAATAAATTTCTGACAATTCTGACATTTCTGAAATTTCTGATATTTCTGATATTTCTGATCTCTCTGATATCGGTATCATTGTCAGTCACTGATTCTGATCTCAACTGTGAGAAAATCAATCGGTATACTAACTTCAGATATCGCATATTCTGAATACAATCTGTTTCAAGAAGAATTTATATCTGAATAATTTCTGTATACAATAATTACAGTTTTCAGAGTATTCAATACAATCTTCAGATATTCGATTCAGTCAATTAGATGCTGCAAGTATATCAAAATATCATAAATACAACCAGCATGAAATCAACATAATATCTCTAAACATACTGAAACATGCCATAGAGAAACACTAAATCAGATGCAACTCCTGGTTAGTACTCTTCTACTGATCTTTTAATTCTTTCACTTCATTCAGTGTCATTCTGTACATTCAATATCCTTCTGTATTGAATTCTAAAACAACAACAGTACCTGATATCAATTCAATTCTGAAATCTATCTTTCTGATATAAAGCAAATCTGAAATCTTATCTGGCAATTATCAGCCAACTCGTACATCACTGGCAATCTGCCAATGCTAGGCTCGATTTCAGTACATCTACTGAATACATAAGGATACCATCTGCTCCTTTCTGTATCAATCGAGTCTTAGACAATACAGATATCAAAGGAATTCTAAATCTAGAATCCTTACCGTGAAATTTTACTCATCAGCCATATCTAGTCTGAATTTTATACTCTCCTGAAAATAATCTATAATAGTTCGGTACTTGTTCAGCATATTAATATCAATAATGCGGTCAACTCAGAAAACACAAGTACATCATAATCTAACTCAATCTTATTCTCATCATACTGTAGTATACAGTATTTCACAAAAATCTCCAGTATCAATCTTTCTTTCCCAAAAATAAGGGAATCAATACTACAGTAAATACAGACCCAACAGGTACAGCATATATCAATGCAACTCAGTCAAAGATAATCCTAGAAAATGCATTAGTATATATATCAATACATAAGCCACATAATCGTAAAAGATCAGTACCTGTTACTATATCATCAAGTGTGCCCTGGGTCTGTTCCTCGATCGCCACACCCAGATGATCCAGCTCCCTGAAATCTGCGGGAAACTCTCTGTGGACAGACTCTTACAAAATGTCCAGACTGTCGACAGATATGGCAACTACCAGTCACTCCCTGGCATTGCTCCGTGGGATATCTTCCTCCGCACATTCTGCAGTAAACTCCAGTATAACTCGGGCTGGAACCACTGGAGCTAGACGAACCACTCAGTCCGCTACCTAACTTCTTGAATGGCTTCTTTCGAGATTTCAGCAAATCTTGCTTTCCACTCGTGCTGCCGCGATCAAATCGGAGAGGGGATTGCTGTATCTGGGGTTGCATCGCACACACCCTTTTTAGTTGTCTAACAGACTCGCCTCCGCTCTCTTCGCTCTACTCATGGCATCAACAAAATAGTAAGGTCGCTGCATATTCATCAATGCAACTATCTCCGAGTTCAATTCTCTGATGAACTGATCCGCTACAGCTTCATCATTCCTAATTACATGAGAAGCAAAAACACAGTAGAGTAGAGAATTTAGCAACATATCCTTCAATATTCAGTTGACCTTGTCTCAAATTCTCAAACTCTGCTTTCTTGTCCTCCCAGTACGAAACTGAGAAAAATCTTCGATAAAATTCAGTTCTGAATATTTCCCACGAAATCACTGTACCTCTCTGTTCTAGCATTCTTTTACTTGTAATCCACCAACTCCTGGCAGTCTCTCGTAACTGGTGGAATATCAGTTTAATTCTCTGCTCATCTGAATAATCAAGTAAATCAAACATTATTTCTATGTCATCAAACCAGTTCTCACAATCTTCAGACGTCTCGATACCACTCAGAATCGGCGGCTGAAATAACCGAAACTCTTCCAACTGTATTTCCATCTGAGTTTCTGATACATCTATCTGTTCAACCGAGGTACTGCCCCGTTCTGAATTCTTCTAGGAGGTATATCTGATTACCAAAACCATTAGTAACCCAAATACTACAAATTTGTTCCAATCTTTCTCTGATCCTTACTGCTAATCAAGAATCAAATCTGATTCATACTCAATAATACATATTACCAATTCAAATCAGATAATTAGATAACATGTATTTTAAAGCAGTAAAGCATAATTTCATGCTAGCACACACCATGTAAGTAAACATTAAAGTAAATCTCATGCTAGCAATCACATGCAAGGAAAGAAAACTCAATCTACCCCGCTCATTCTCTTTTATCTCAGTCTAAAGGATCTATAGCTCTGATACAACCTGTTGTGGGGACCCGGACACTAATCATCTTCTTAATCATCTTTGGGATTTAATTATCAATTAAGATAAACAGGGTCTAAAAATTTTTCTTTTTAAAATGTAAGTGCAGAACGTAATGGAATTTAACTAGTATACATCTCAGTATAAAAGTACAATAATGTACAACAATTAGTCAAACTAGTCTAAGGTTCAATTACTAAACTTCAAGTATTAAA
Organism: Primulina tabacum; assembly: GCF_025594145.1. Taxonomy (NCBI): domain Eukaryota; kingdom Viridiplantae; phylum Streptophyta; class Magnoliopsida; order Lamiales; family Gesneriaceae; genus Primulina; species Primulina tabacum. The sequence continues at coordinate 21,289,294 of NC_134559.1, read as the reverse complement.
CCAACTCTACAATAAGTCCGGAATCACCACTCTAAACTCGTCTTCTCTCATCATCTTCTTGACCCCGATCCTGTCCCACCTGTTGTCATGCACACATACAAAACAAGACAACAGCCGGATACTCCGGTGAGAATAAATCCCAGTATAAATAATGTATACATGCAGTTAACTGAATTAACATAAAAGCATGAATTATATCTTATCACATGTAGCATAATCAAACAACATGTATCAATACCAGTCTGTAAATAAAACATGAATCGTAATCTACGAAACATAAATCAATACAAATCTGTAATCAAGTTCTAGTCTCGATATCTAAGACTCGACTCATCTCTCATTCTAATCTAGGGATCCCGGTGAATAAGAACGTAACAAGTTTCCCACCTACTACTACCAGTCGCGGTGGCGGTATGTTCTTATTTCTGGACTTTGGTCTAGCTGTATCGAATAATCTACAATAAGAACAATGTCTGTATCTTAAGCATATCGATACACCAAACGTCCAGTGCCTTGGCGTATCTACCAAGACTAAGCCTAGTCTGACAATGTGCAATGGGTCAGTGACTATACTGTCAAAATCTAACCCCTCTGTCAGTGACTCTCACTCAATAGCTCTCTGCTTTCTACTTCTAATTGAATAGAATAAACATTATCATTAAAACACAAAGGTATAAAAGCAATACCATACAAGTATGTGGTTTAGGGAAACTCGAGTTAAATCTAACTCAAGTCGATCTCCCAATTAACATCAATTTATACCTTTCTCTTCTCGGTCTGATGAAGACGAAGTCTCGTATTCCAATCTGTCCATACCCAGTCTAGCAATGACAATCGCATAAATACAATATCAGTATATAAATTGATTCAAAACCTGTTCTGATCAATACTCAAATCAAACACAATCTGATTAATGTAAATGACATAACAATACAATCTCAATCAATACTGAATCTGATCAATATCAATCAACTGGTGTTTCGACGGCATAATACTACAGTCTTGATAACCCCGTCAATCTCAATATCACAGATATAATATCAGAATTCATAATCAGTATCAGTACAATTCATAATCTGAATAATAACACAACTCTGATATAGAATCTCAACTAAATCAACTATGAAATTCATAATAATTGTATAACCAGTCTATTCTTTAATCTGACTTCAATTATACAATGCCTACTGTAGCAGGAACATCATATCTGATTCATATTCAATTCTGACAATATCATAATTTCAAATCATGTCTAAACGTAACAAAACTTACGTCCAGTTGTAGCCTGCGTCGATAGGAACTCAGTACCGAAGTCGGATTTAAAATCGGACAGACGAATTTCTCACAAAAGGCGTAAGAATTTTCTATCAATTCCCCTGACCCTTTTTCTCGGTTTTCTTTCTTTCATCCGAATGTTGAATCACCTTTGTATGTATATATATATATATATATATACACGTTGCACATGTAAGGGCAAGTGGCATCCTTTCGCTTTGCATGATTCGCGCATATTCGCGCCCAAGTGCCGCGCATATGCGCCGAGAGCTCTGTCCGCATATTTATCAGCTCGCGCATATGCGCGTCCTCTACTTGCGCATATGCGCGAGACCTACTGTCTCGGCATTTCAATACTCGCGCATATGCGCGCTTCATCTTGCGCATGTGCGCCAAAGTCTTTGGAGGTGTCGCGCATATGCGCGCCTTATCTCGCGCATGTGCGCCAATGTTTCTGGACGTATCGCGCATATGCGCACATTTCTTTGCGCATGTGCGTCATAGCTTTTGTAATCTTCGCGCATGTGCGCCGATACCTGTCGCGCATGTGCACGGGGGACTCTTCTTGTACTTCATGTCAAATCTTCTTTCGGTTCTCCTGGTCTGATCCGTTCCGTTCATAATCATCTTAATTAATAAATAAATCATTTCAAATTAATCTCAGATTACAGTAATAAAATCTCGGGCCTTACAATGAGGTAAATGAATCATGTCTTGCGTGCACACATAGGAAAATTTGTTGTGGTTTACTTTGATGACATCCTTGTGTATAGTAAGAATCTAGAAGAGCATGTTAAACACTTGAGACTTGTGCTAATCACACTAAGGGCTGAAAATTTATATGCTAACTTAAAGAAATGTTATTTTTGTACAAGCAAACTTGTATTCCTTGGTTTTGTGGTAAGTTCACAAGGTATACAAGTGGATGAAGACAAGGTAAGTGCTATTCGAGATTGGCCAACGCCTACTACTGTTGGTCAAGTCCGAAGCTTTCATGGACTTGCAAGCTTCTATAGAAGGTTTGTAAAAGATTTTAGCACATTGGCAGCACCAATGACGGCGGTGATTAAGAAGAACGTTCCATTCTATTGGGGCGAGGAGCAAGAGAAGACCTTTAATATTATCAAGCAAAAACTAATTAATGCTCCTTTACTTGTTTTACCTGATTTTGCTAATACTTTTGAAATTGAATGTGATGCATCAGGCGTAGGTATTGGTGGAGTGTTGATGCAAGGAGGGCGGCCGGTGGCATACTTTAGTGAGAAGCTCAATGGAGCAGCGCTTAACTATCCCACGTATGATAAGGAGTTCTACGCACTTGTGAGGACCCTAGGAACGTGGCAGCACTACTTGAGGCCTAAGGAGTTTGTGATTCATACGGATCACGAGTCTCTAAAGCACCTTAAGGGGCAACAGAAGTTGAACAAGTGGCATGCCAAGTGGGTGGCATTCATTGAAACATTCCCCTACGTCATCAAATACAAACAAGGTAAGGAAAATATCATAGCCGACGCACTATCATGGAGGTACGTACTAATCTCTACCTTGGAATCTAAAATTTTGGGGTTTGAGCATGTGAAAGAATTGTATGTGCTAGATGAGGACTTTAAGAGTTTGTTTGAAACTTGTATGCATGGTCCACATGATAAATTTTATTTGCATCATGGTTTCTTGTTTAGAGAGGATAGGTTGTGCATCCCTAAATCATCAATTCGTGAGTTACTTGTTAGGGAGGCACATGGGGGTGGTTTGATGGGACACTTTGGTGTGGCGAAGACTTTGAATGCTTTGCATGAACATTTTTATTGGCCACATATGAAGCGTGATGTTGAACGTGTTTGTGATAAGTGCACAACTTGTAAGCAAGCTAAATCTAGAACACAACCACATGGTTTGTATACACCACTTCCTGTCCCTAGTGAACCTTGGATTGACATATCTTTGGACATTGTTTTGGGGTTGCCTAGGACTAAGAAGGGGAGGGATTCAATATTTGTTGTTGTTGACAGATTTTCAAAGATGGCGCGTTTTATTGCTTGTCACAAGACTGATGATGCATCTAACATTGCGGATTTGTTCTTTAGAGAGGTCGTTAGGTTGCATGACATGCCTAGGACTATTGTTTCTGATCGTGATGTTAAATTCTTAAGTTACTTTTGGAAGACGTTATGGGCTAAACTTGGTACAAAATTGTTGTTTTCTACTACTTGTCATCCTCAAACGGATGGACAAACTGAAGTCATTAATAGAACTTTAGGAACATTGTTGCGTGCCATTCTTACAAAGAACTTAAAGAATTGGGAGAACTGTTTGCCATTTGTTGAATTTGCTTATAATCGTTGCGTGCATCGTACTACAAATTATTCGCCATTTGAAATTGTTTATGGTTTTAATCCTTTGACTCCGTTGGATTTGATGTCTTTACCTGTGAGTGAAAGGTTGAACATGGACGGCAAAAAGAAGGCTGAATTTGTTAGGGCGTTGCATGAAAAGGTCAAGGCCAACATTGAAAAGAAAAATGAGCATTATGCCAAGCAAGCCAACAAAGGGAAGAAGAAGGTGATATTTGAGAAGGGAGATTGGGTGTGGCTAAACTTGAGGAAGGAAAGGTTCCCGGAGAAGCGACGTTCAAAGCTACTACCTAGGGGCGATGGACCGTTTCAAGTCCTTGAAAGGATCAATGACAATGCCTACAAACTCGACCTACCAGGTGAGTATAACGTGAGTTCTACTTTTAATGTTAGTGACTTGTCGTTGTTTGATTTAGGTGACGAACTAGATTTGAGGACAAATCCTTTTCAAGAAGGGGAGGATGATGCGAACACGGGAGGACAAGTCCCTAGGAAAGCGTGGGATCCTTTAGAGTTGCCGGAGGGACCAGTCACGAGGGGACGACTAAAGAAGTTCAAGGAGGAACTACAAGGAGTCATGAGCAAGCATGAAGGGGTCGTGATGTAGTGCTTGATTTTAGCACTTATTGGAAGATATGCTAAGAGCTGTAGTGCTTGATTTTAGCACTTATTGACAAGAATCTTTGCCACTTTGTGAATTCTCGTACAACAACAGCTATCAGACGAGTATTGAGATGGCTCCTTTCGAAGCGTTGTACGGTAAAAAATGCAGATCCCCTCTGTATTGGGATGATATCTCTGAGGTTCCTGAGATTGGATCTGATATGATCAGAGATATGACGGAAAAAGTGAAGCTAGTACAGAAAAGAATGAAGGCAGCACAAGATAGACAAGCCAAATATGCCAACATCAGACGAAGACCGTTGGTATTTTTGATAGGAGACCGAGTATTTCTGAAGATTTCACCTTTCAGGGGAGTTGTCAGATTTGGCAAGAAAGGGAAGCTGTTTCCACGATATATTGGTTCGTACGAGATTCTTGAGAAGATAGGAGATCGTGCCTATCCACTCGCCTTGCCGCCTTCTTTATCAGGAATACATGATGTCTTTCATGTATCATTATTGAGGAAATATCTTTCTGATGCTTCACATATTGTTCAGCCAGACGAGGCCGAACTTGATGAGACATTGAGTTATTTCAAGAAGCTGATTGGGATTCTCGATCGGAAGGAAAAGCAACTCAGAACAAAGATTATTCCACTTGTGAAAGTTCAGTGGAGTGGTCATGGCATCGAAGAAGATACTTGGGAAACAGAGTCAGACATGAAACAGAGATTTCCCGAGTTATTTCACTGATGTGAGTATTTTAATTCAACTTCTGTTATACATTTCTTTCTATTATGATTTTGATTGCCTGTGATTTCGGGGACGAAATCAGATCTTAGGGGAAGAGAAATGTAATGCCCGAGATTTGATGTGTTGTTAATCTGAAATGATTCGTTGATTAATTGATGTAATTATAGACAGAACGGATCAGACCGGGGAGCCGGAATGAAGCTGGAATTTTGTGCGAGGAATGAGCCTCGTGCATATGCGCGACCAGACCGGGCGCATGTGCGCTGAATGGGCAGAACACCTCGTGCATCTGCGCGACAGGGATCGGCGCACATGCGCGAGGGTACCCGAGAGTTGTGAAGAATGGAAAAGGGCCTCGCGCATATGCACTGAATGAGGGCGCGCATATGCGCGAGCTACCGTGAGACAGACGCGCCGAGACATTATGTCTCGCGCATATGCGCCGAAGAGGGTCGCGCATAGGCGCGAGACGTGTTGCTCTTAGGGTGAGTCATTTTCCCTTGACATGCAATATATATATATATATATATATATATATATATATATATGTTAAGGCTTCAACCTTCAGAATTCAGAAAGAAATAGAGAGAATAGCCGAGGAATGCTTGAGTTTCTTTAAAGTAAAGATTTGTGATTCACGTAAAATCCAGTCGTCTGATTTTGAATCCGACTTTAGTACTGTGTTTATATCGACGCAGGCTACAATTGGACGCAAGTTTTACTACGTTTTGATATGTCTTGAAATTATGATGTTGTCAGAATCAGATATGATTCATTTATAGTGTTTCTAATATGTTAGACATCGTAGAATTGAAGACAGATTGAAAAACAGACTGATTATAGAATTGTTATGAATTTCAGAGTTGATTGGGTTGAGATATGATATCAGATGTTGTTGGGTGCAATAATTGTCCCTGCTTGATAGAGCGATCGAATCGTGGTGCTTGAGTTGCTGTGCGGTTTAAAAGAGTTTAGTTGCACCATTATTACTAGCTATAGCTTTTGGTAAAGCGGTAAGCACTCGGTCCTACAATTGGTATCAGAGCCAAGGTCACGGGTTCGATTCCCATTGATTGCAAGGAGTGCAATTATTGGGAGGGAGATTGTTGGGTGCAATAATTGTCCCTGCTTGGTAGAGCGATCGAATCGTGGTGCTTGAATTGTTGTGCGGTTTACAAGATTTGAGTTGCACCATTACTATTAGCTATAGCTTTTGGTAAAGCGGTAAGCACTCGGTCCTACAGATGTGTATCGTTATTGACACCATGAGTTGCAGGAATTGATATTTATCGATTTGTACTGCTGGGTATATTGAGATTGTACAGTTATGCTGTTGAAACAGAATTTGATTCAGTTCTGATTATATCTAGTATTTCTTGACTGAGGTATTGATATTATATTCCTCGTTATTGTCATTGCCAGATTGAGTATTGACAGGCATTGAATCCGAGACTTCGACAGAGTCAGATTGATATAAAGAAAGGTATAAATAAATGTTGATTCGGGATTGCACAACTCGAGTTAGATTTGACTTGAGTTTCCCAAAATCACATACTGAATGATTATTGCATTTGATATTTGCAATGCTTGATATTGATATTCTTATTTTATTGATTTATAGCAAAGCATGAGTTAGAGTTGGGCAAATCCGCCTAGTCTTTGGCAGAACCGCCAAGTCATTGGACTTTTGGATATATATCGATAGACTGAGGAGAAGACCGACTCCTATTGTAGATCTTCAATATAGACAGCCAAAGTCTGGGACTAAGAACGTACCACCATCTAGCTGGGGTAAAGTAGATGGGAGAACGTTGCGTTCTTATTCAGATCGGGATCCCTAGATTAGGATGAGTCGAGCCAGAGTCTAGGAGTCACAGAGTGTGAATCAGAGAATGTATTGATAGAAGTTTTGCAGATTTGATACATGTTATTGATATGTGTTTCATTCTTTTATATATGCTTTTATATGACTGCATGTTTACATTGTTTATACTGGGATAAATATCTCACCGGAGTTATCCGGCTGTTGTCGTGTTTGTATGTGTGCATGACAATAGGTGGGACAGGTTCAGGGTCGAGGAGATGAAGAGAGATCGTGATTAGAGTGGAGACTACGGACTTTGATTAGAGATAGGGTTTAAACACTTGATTTGTAGTCGTTAAACCTTAGTTTGAATGATTGTATATAGTACAAGACTTGTACTTTAATACAGACATGTATATTAGAATGTATTCCATTACGTTCCGCATTTAATACTGTATTTTAAAAAGAAAAAAATTAGACCCTGTTTATTATAATTGATTAAGTTATCCCAAAGATGATTAAGAATAAGATTAGCATCCGGGTCCCCACAGCAGGTATCGTCATTCCTTCACTGACACATGTTTAGGAGAATGAGCATAACTTTTTACTCATACCTCCAAATGACATGAAACCAATTGGAGATTCAATTCAAGACATAGGGCTACAACTTTTATGTTTACCACTCTTTCAGATTATGAGAGGAAGAGGCGCTTTGGAAGCGATCTTTGATGTGGTTGTGCGCAGAGCAGCGCCCGAGCGGTAAGAAATGACCGCCCGAGCTCCACTGGTTATGGATTCTTTGTTTCAGACAGAACATTCCGCGCTCGGGCGGTAGAAAATGACCGCCCGAGCGCCGCCTTGGTTATAAGATGATAAGTTTCGAATTTCTAAGCCATTTCTTTAGTTCTTCACCTCCTTTATCAGCAAAAACTCGAAGTAAACCAAGAAACTCTTCTTCCAAAAGCTCTGTTCTTCATTCCTTTCATCATTTTTAGGTAAGAACTTAGTTTTCCTTCACAAGAACTTCATAAGGGTGTAAGTTTTCAGCTTTTTTGGTTATTATTAATGTAGAGGAGCAAACTTCACCTAGAATAGACATAGTAATTGAATTATTGTAATGCCCGAGATTCTTGTTGATATGTCTGAATTGATATATGTAGTATGAATAAGGCGATGGAAGAACAGACGTAGAGAAGCGCCGTTGCAAATTGAGTTTATTGGTAAAGAAAGACCGCACCCGCGCCAGGATTTATACCGCACCCGCGGTGGTTGGGCAGTAGGGTACATTTTTGGGCAGAATATGCACTGCACTTGCAGTGCCAGACAGAGCGCACCCGCGGTTCTACTACAGTAGAGGCAGCGCACCCGCGGTGCAAGACAGAGCGCACCCGCGGTCGCTGTTTCTGAAATTTTGGATGATGATCAGTACGCCTAGCGCACCCACTGATACGAATCCTCGTACGAATGAAAGGCAAGCACGAATATATAAATCGCACCCTCAATTCAATAACAAACAAAGAACGATTATGTTGTCCTGATCTTTTGAAACAAGTAACGATTTTGTGATATTCACCTCTAAGCGATTATAACTTAGCAACAAATATCAACGATAAAACAATTGAATTTCAAACGAACCTTCAAAGAACTTGTTTTGACAATCCGTGCGAAGAACAATCGACAAACGCCACAAAGATGAAAATCTTTGATAAGTTTGATTTGTTTTTCTTCTTGTGAAGAACAAAGCTAAAAGCTTTGAAAATTGAGAGAACTCAATGTATTTGATATCAATCTTCAATAATCTCGTTTTTGGTCCTTACAATGCATTATATAATTAATAAAACCCATAAAAAGTAGTGTAGAAAGAATTAAAGAAGATAACTAGCAACTTTGACACGGAAGTTGACAATAGACCGCGGGTGCGCTGCATACTGGACCGCGGGTGCGGTGCCGCTTCGGCGAAGTTCGGATGCAAAGGACTGCGGGTGTGGTCCTTTTAGGAGCGCGGGTGCGCTCGCCTTCGGACCGTGGGTGCGGTATAGCTTCGGCAATATTCTCTTAAATTTGATTATTATGGACCGCGGGTGCAGTTCCTGAACTGGCGCGGGTGCGCTGTACCTTCGGCAATTGCACTTGAATAACATTCCAAAAACCTCCAATATTATTCCCATGATTCTCAACCTCCTCTAATTTAGACATCTAACTTGTAGGACTTCCTTGATAGCTCATCATGAGTCCTTGAAGTGCATCTTTAAACTTCTTGCTTCGTCCCCTCGTAATAGGTCCTTCGGGCAACTCCAACGACTCCCATGCTTTCTTTGGTGCTTGATCAACCACATTTGCATCATTCTCCCCTTCTTGAAAAGGATTTGTCCACTAATCTTGATCATCTCCTACATCAAACAACGAAAGATCACTAACATTAAAAGTAGAGCTAACATTATACTCACCTGGTAGGTCTAATTTTTAGGCATTGTCGTTGATCTTTTCAAGCACTTGAAATGGTCTGTCACCCCTAGGTAAGAGTTTTGAACGTCGCTTTTCTGGAAATCTTTCCTTCCTTAAGTGCAACCACACCCAATCTCCCTTTTCAAAAACCATCTTTTTCCTTCCCTTGTTGGCTTGCTTCGTGTATTGTAAATTCTTCTTCTCGATGTTATCCTTGACCTTCTCATGCAAACTTCTAACGAATTCAGCTTTCCCATCCATATTCAACCTTTCACTCACAGGTAAAGACATCAAATCCAACGGAGTCAAAGGATTAAAACCATATACAATTTCAAATGGTGAATAATTCGTAGTAGAATGCACATTACGATTATAAGCAAACTCAACAAATGGTAAACAATCCTCCCAATTCTTTAAGTTCTTTTTAAGAATAGCACGCAAAATTGTTCCTAGAGTTCTATTGTCAACTTCAGTTTGCCCATCCGTTTGAGGATGACATGTAGTAGAAAACAACAATTTTGTGCCAAGTTTAGCCCATAATTCAAAAATAACTCAAGAATTTAACATCACGGTCCAAAACAATAGTCCTAGGCATGCCATGCAACCTAACGACTTCTCTAAAGAATAGATCCGCAATGTGAGATGCATCATCAGTTTTGTGACAAGCAATAAAATGAGCCATCTTAGAAAATCTATCCACAACAACAAATATAGAATCCCTCCCCTTCTTTGTCCTAGGCAACCCCACAACTCTTTTATATGTTCAAATCCCAAGATTTTCAACTCCAAGGTAGAGATTAATACGTACCTCCGTGATAGTGCATCAGCCACTACATTATCCTTACCTTGTTTGTATTTGATTATGTAGGGAAATGTACCTTGAATGCCACCCACTTAGCATGCCGCTTGTTCAGTTTCTGTTGTCCCTTAAGGTACTTTAGAGACTCATGATTGGTATGGATCACAAACTCCTTAGGCCTCAAGTAGTGTTGCCACATCGCCAAAGTCCCCACAAGCGCGTACAACTCCTTGTCATACGTTGGATAGTTCAGCGCTGCTCCATTGAATTTCTCACTAAAATACGCCACTGGTCGTCCTCTTTGCATCAAAACACCATCAATACCTACACCTGAAGCATCACATTCAATTTCAAAAGTATTAGAAAAATCAGGCAAAATAAGTAAAGGCGCATTAATTAACTTTTGTTTAATAATATTAAAAGACTTCTCTTGCTCTTCGCCCCAATGGAATGGAACGTTCTTCTTAATCACCGCCGTCATCGGTGCCGCCAGTGTGCTAAAATCTTTTACAAACCTCCTATAGAAGCTTGCAAGACCATGAAAGCTTCGAACTTGACCAACAGAGGCAGGCGTTGGCCAATCTCGAATAGCACTTATCTTGTCCTCATCCACTTGTATCCCCTGCGAACTTACCACAAAACCAAGGAAGACAAGTTTGCTTGTACAAAAAGCACATTTCTTTAAATTAGCATATTAATTTTCAGCCCTTAGTGTGATTAGCACAAGTCTCAAGTGATTAACATGCTCATCCAAGTCTTTGCTATATACTAGGATATCATCAAAGTAAACAACAACAAATTTTCCTATGTATGCACGCAAGACATGGTTCATTAACCTCATAAAAGTGCTAGGAGCGTTAGTTAAGCCAAAAGGCATGACCATCCACTCATATAACCCGTACTTGGTTTTAAAATCCGTTTTCCACTCATCACCTTCTCTCATCCTAATTTGGTGATATCCACTTTTCAAATCAATCTTGCTAAAGATACAAGCACCATGCAACTCATCTAACATATCATCTAGTCTAGGTATGGGATGCCTATACTTAATGGTTATGTTATTGATTGCCCTACAATCTACACACATACGCCATGAGCCATCTTTCTTAGGAACTAATAAAACAGGTACAGCACAAGGAGACATGGACTCACGCACGAAACCCCTATCTAATAATTCACTTACCTGCCGTTGAAGCTCCTTGGTCTCCTCCGGATTGCTTCTATATGCTGGACGATTTGGTAATGCACTTCCGGGCACAAAATCAATTTGGTGCTCAATTCCCCTCAATGGTGGTATTCTTTGAGGTAGCTCCTCCAGAAATATATCATCAAACTCCTGCAAAAGGGAAACAACAATGCTCGGAAGATTTCCGGCTATATCACTTGTGTTAAAGAGAATCTCTTTGTAAAGAATCAACACAAGTGTATCATGTGTGTGCAGCAATTGTTTCATGTCACTCTTTTGGACCATATATATTTTCTTTTTGGTCTCTTTTCTCTCATTTTCTTTTTCCTCATTTTTCTTTTGTATGGCTATCTCAATTTTTTTATCACTTTTGTTTTTAGCCATTTCATTTTTCTTTTCAAAGGCCATCTCACTTTTTAATTCACTCTTTCTTTCGGCCTCATCTCTCTTATTTTTTTTCAATTGGTCCTCCAACACTTATTTTGGGGACAAAGGAAGTAAAACAATGGGTTCTTTCTTGAGTACAAAAGAATATTTATTTCTAAACCCATCATGTGTCACTTGCCTATCATATTGCCATGGGTCTTCCTAACAAAATATGACAAGCATGCATTGGTACCACATCACACAATACCTCATCAACATACTTCCCAATCGAAAATGCAACCAAAACTTGTTTGTTCACCTTCACTTCAGCACAGTCGTTCAACCACTGTAGCCTATATGGTTGAGGATGTTTCAAAGTAGGCAAGCTCAATTTTTCAACCATCTCAAGACTAGCAACATTGGTACAACTTTCTCCATCTATAATAACGTTGCAAACTTTGCCACTGACAAAACATCTAGTATGGAACAAGTTTTCCCGCTGATTCGTCTCCTCTTCTTTGACTTGGGCACTCATGATACACCTAGTCACCAATGCCTCACCCACAACTGCTTCATATCCCTCATCAGGATCCTCTAATGCAGGTATCTCATCTTCATCCTCTCCATCATCTCCCTCACTATGAGATTCATACTCCCCATAATTATTCAACACCATCACCCTTTTATTGGGACATTGGCTAGCAATATGTCCAACTCCTTGACACCTAAAACATTTAATATCTCTAGAACGATTAATAGGAGTTTCAGGTTTACCTTGCATTCCCTGCTTAGGCGCCTCCTGTTTAATGTCAACTTTGGGCTTGACCACTACCTTTCTTTCTTCACGTTTAACAACGTTGGAACGCCAAGGTGTTGATGTATTCCCAGTTTGTGTGGTACTACCAACTCCTCTCCTTTTGAGTTGTTGCTCCACTTTAATCGCCATTTGCACCATTTCATCTAGATCCAAGTAATGTCTAAGCTCCACTTGGTCTTGAATTTCCCTGTTCAAACCACACAGAAAACGAGCCATAGTAGCCTCACTATCCTCATCTATGTTTGCTCTAATCATGACTACTTCCAATTCTTTATAGTAGTCCTCAACACTCTTCACACCTTGTCTCAAAGTTTGTAACTTCTTAAAAATTTCTCTATAGTAGTGATTTGGTACAAACCTCTTCCTCATTACGCTTTTCATCTCCGCCCAAGTTTCTATAGGCCTCTCATTGCATCTTCTCTTAGTGGTCACTAATTGATCCCACCAAATAAGTGCATAATCAACAAATTCAACCACGGCCAACCTAACCTTCTTTTGTTCGGAATAATGGTGACAATCAAACACAAATTCAACTCGCTTTTCCCATTCTAAATAAGTCTCTGGATCCGACTTACCATGGAACGACGGAATTTTCATCTTAATGCTACCGATGTTATTATCTTCCTTATTCCCATCATCGTACCTACCACGTAAGGCTTCTCTTCTTCCCCTACCAAATCCTCTACCTCTTCCGCTTCTACCCCAATTCTCGGGCTCTCCTCTTCTCCTTCCAAATCATAATCATTCTCTTCTTCATCCACTCTACCCAAACCTTTAGGCTTAGATTTATTTTCACTTGTACTAACTTCAAGCCTATCCAACCTCTCATATAAAGGATCCAACTCGGCCCTCAACATTCTACTAAAATGCCCAAATAACGCCTTCATTTGAACCTTAGATAACCCTTGGTTCGAACTCTCTCCTACTTCCCTCTCCATTTTAATTTCAGATTTTGTACCTGCAATAAAATGTTAGTAGAAATAAAAGATTTTCCTCACCCAAATTCTCACGATCACTCCAAAGAAATAACACTCGCACTCAAATGTTTTTTTTTTCACTAGAATTTGATAGTTCTCTCAAAGATGTGCTCAATCTTTATATATATATTATTTTTTTTTTATCAAACTAACAAGATTCAACTTGTGAACACTTGCAACTGTTTCACTTGGATTGCACAAAAACAAGAACGACAGAATAACATAGAACAAATTTTTTTGGTAATTCTGGATTATCAAAAGATGATAGAAATAACGCAGATCTTAAAATAGAAAAAAGGATAACACAAAACTTGAAACAGAACAAATTTTTGTTTTTGTTTTTGGTAGATATGACAATAGAAACAAAAGGATACCACAGATCTGAAAACAGAATGAAATTTGAGACAGATCTGAAAAATAACAACAACGATACTTACTTGAATTCAATGAGCCAAAGCTCTGATACCAAATGATACGAATCCTCGTATGAATGAAAGGCAAGCACGAATATATAAATCGCACCCTCAATTCAAAAACAAACAAGGAACGATTATGTTGTCCCGATCTTTTGAAACAAGTAACGATTTTGTGATATTCACCTCTAAGAGATTATAACTTAGCAACAAATATCAACGATAAAACAATTGAATTTCAAACGAACCTTCAAAGAACTTGTTTTGACAATCCGTGCAAAGAACAATCGAAAAATGCCACAAAGATGAAAATCTTTGATAAGTTTGATTTGTTTTTCTTCTTGTGAAGAACAAAGCTAAAAGCTTTGAAAATTGAGAAACTCAATGTATTTGATATCAATCTTAAATAATCTCGTTTTTTGTCATTACAATGCATTATATAATTAATAAAACCCATAAAAACTAGTGTAGAAAGCATTAAAGAAGATAACTAGCAACTTTGACACGGAAGTTGACAATAGACCGCAGGTGCGCTCCATACTGGACCGCGGGTGCGGTGCCGCTTCGACGAAGTTCGGATGCAAAGGACCGCGGGTGCGGTCCTTTTAGGAGCGCGGGTGTGCTCGCCTTCCGCGGGTGCGCTCGCCTTCGGACCGCGGGTGCGGTATAACTTCGGCAATATTCTCTTAAATTTGATTATTATGGACCGCGGGTGCAGTCCCTGAACTGGTGCGGGTGCGCTGTACCTTCGGCAATTGCACTTGAATAACATTCCAAAAACCTCCAATATTATTCCCATGATTCTCAACCTCCTCTAATTTAGACATCTAACTTGTAGGACTTCCTTGATAGCTCATCATGAGTCCTTGAAGTGCATCTTTAAACTTCTTGCTTCGTCCCCTCGTAATAGGTTCTTCGGGCAACTCCAACGACTCCCATGCTTTCTTTGGTGCTTGATCAACCACATTTGCATCACCCGCGGTGTGAGAAATACCGCACCCGTGGTGAAACGTGCAGTAAGAACATTCAACCATGTGCCTTACATGCAATGTGATCTATATATATATATATATATATAGATATACCAAATCCTCATTCTTCCTTAAGTAAGAAACGAGAATTCCCTCAGAAATCTTCCAAGTTTGATGTGGTGCTAGATTTGGGGTTTTATACCAACCAGTTATCAGAATTTAAATCAGAATTTATGCCGTCGAAACATCAGTAGATTGATATTGATCAGATTCAGTAATGATTTCGATTGTATCGTGATATCAATGATATGAATTAGATTGTACCTTGTTCAGATATGGATCAGATTATATACCGATTTGAGTATTGATCAGATCAGGTCTTGAATTGAGTTATATGCTGATATGGTATTTATATGATTGTCATTATCAGATTTGGATATGGACAGATTGGAATACAAGACTTCGTCTTCATCAGACCGAGAAGAGAAAGGTATAAATGGATGTTAATTGGGAGATCGACTTGAGTTAGATTTAACTCGAGTTTCCCTAAACCACATACTTGTATGATATTGTTTTTATACCTTTGTGTTTTAATGAGTATGTTTATTCTATGGAATTAGAAGTAGAAAGCAGAGAGCTATTAAGTAAGAGTCACTGACAGAGGGGTTAGATTTTGACAGTATAGTCACTGACCCATGGCACCTTGTCAGACTAGGCTTAGTCTTGGTAGATACGCCAAGGCACTGGACGTTTGGTGTATCGATGTGCTTAAGATACAGATATTGTTCTTATTGTAGATTATTCGATACAGCTAGACCAAAGTCCAGAAATAAGAACGTACCTCCACTGCGACTGGTGGTAGTAGGTGGGAGACTTGTTACGTTCTTATTCACCGGGATCCCTAGAATAGATTATAATGAGAGATGAGTCGAGTCTTAGATATTGAGACTAGAATTTGATTACAGATCCGTATTGATTTATGTTTCGTAGATTACTATTCATGTTTTATTTACAGATTGGTATTGATACATGTTTTTTGATTATGCTACATGTGATAAGATATAATTCATGCTTTTATGTTAATTCAGTTAACTGCATGTATACATTATTTATACTGGGATTTATTCTCACCGGAGTATTCGGTTGTTGTCTTGTTTGTATGTGTGCATGACAACAGGTGAGACAAGATCGGGGTCAAGAAGATAATGAGAGAAGACGAATTTAGAGTGGTGATTCCGGACTTGGATGTAGACTTGGTTTAATACTGGAAACTAGTAGTTGAACCTTAGACTAGTTTGAATAATTGTTGTACATTATTGTACTTTTATATTGAGATGTATATTAGTTAAATTCCATTACGTTCCGCACTTATATTTTAAAAAGAAAAATTTTTAGACCCTGTTGATCTTAATTGATAATTAAATCCCAAAGATGATTAAGAAAATGATTAGTGCCTGGGTCCTCACAACAGGTGGTATCAGAGCGATAGATCCTTAAGACTGAGATAGAAGAGAATGAGCGGGGTAGAGTGAGTTTTCTTTCCTGGCATGGGATTGCTAGCATGAGATTTATTTTAATGTTGACTTACATTGTGTGTGCTAGCATGACATTATGCTTTACTGCTTTAAAATACATGTTATCTAATTATCTGATTTGAATTGGTAATATGTATTATTGAGTATGAATCAGATTTGATTCTCGATCAGCAGTAAGAGGATCCGAGAAAGAATGGAACAGGTTTGTAGTATTTGGGTTACTAATGGTTTTGGTAATCAGATATGCCTCCACGGAGAATTCCAGAAAGGGGTAGTACGTCGGTTGAACAGATAGATATATCAGAAACTCAGATGGAAATACAGTTGGAAAAGTTTCAGTTATTTCAGCCGCCGATTCTGAGTGGTATCGAGACGTCTGAAGATTGTGAGAACTGGTTTGATGACATAGAAATACTGTTTGATTTACTTAATTATTCAGATGAGCGGAGAATTAAACTGATATTCCACCAGTTACGAGAGACTGCCAGGAGTTGGTGATTACAAGTAAAAGAATGCTAGAACAGAGAGGTACAATGATTTCGTGGGAAATATTCAGAACTGAATTTTATCGAAGATTTTTCTCAGTTTCGTACCGGGAGGACAAGGAAGCAGAGTTTGAGAATTTGGGACAAGGTCAACTGAATATTGAAGGATATGTTGCTAAATTCTCTACTCTACTGAGTTTTGCTCCTCATGTAATTGGGAATGATGAAGCATGTAGCGGATCAGTTCATCAGAGGATTGAATTCGGAGATAGTTGCATTGATGAATATGCAGCGACCTTACCATTTTGTTGATGCCGTGAGTAGAGCGAAGAGAGCGGAGGCGAGTCTGATTATACAACTAAAAAGGGTGTGTGCAATGCAACCCCAGATACAGCAATCCCCTCTCCGATTTGATCGCGGCAGCACGAGTTGCAAGCAAGATTTGCTGAAAGCTCGAAAGAAGCCATTCAAGAAGTTAGGGAGTGGTTCCTCTAGTTCCAGTTGTTCGAGCTCGAGTTATACTTGAGTTTACTGCAGAATGTGCGGAGGAAGACATCCCACGGAGCAATGCCAGGGAGTGACTGGTAGTTGCCATATCTGTCGACAGTCTGGACATTTTGCAAGAGTCTGTCCACAGAGAGTTTCCCGCAGATTTCAGGAAGCTGGATCATCTGGGTGTGGTGATCGAGGAACAGACCCTAGGGCGCACTTGATGATATAGTAACAGGTACTGATCTTTTACGATTATGTGGCTTATGTATTGATATATATATTAATGCATTCCCTACGATTATCTTTGACTGAGTTGCATTCAGATATGCTGTATCTGTTGAGTCTTATTGTACTGTAGTATTGATTCCCTTACTTTTTGGGAAAGAAAGATTGATATCAGAGATTTCTTTGAAATAGTGTATACTACAGTAAGATGAGAATGAGGTCGAGTTAGATTATGATGTACTTGTGTTTCTGATTTGACCGCATTATTGATATTAATATGCTGAACAAGTACAGAACTATTGTAGATTCCTGCCAGAAAAATATAAGATTCAGACCAGATAGGAATGATGAGTAGAAATTCCTCGGTAAGGATTCTAGATCTAGAATTCCTTTGATATCTGTATTGTTTATGACTCGATTAATATAGAAAGGAGCAGATGGTATCCTTATGTATTCAGTAGATGTACTGAAATCAAGCCTAGCATTGGCAGATTTGCCAGTGATGTAGGAGTTGGCTGATGTTTGCCAGATAAGATTCCAGAATTGTTTTGTATTAGGAATATAGATTTCAGAATTGAATTGATACCAGGTGCTGGTTGTGTTTTAGAATTCAGTACAGAATGATATTGAATGTGCAGAATGTCACTGAATGAAGTGAAAGAATTGAAAGATCAGTAGAAGAGTACGGGCCTAGGAGTTACCTTTGATTTAATGTTTCTCGATGGCATATTTCAGTATGTTCAGAGATATTCTCATGATTTCATGATCGTTGTATCTATGACATTTTGATATATTTTCAGCATCTGATTGATTGAATCGAATATCTGAAGATTATATTGAATACTCTGAGAACTGTGATAATTGTATACAGAAATTATTCAGATAAGAATCTTGCTTAAAAAGAGATTGTAGTCAGAATAAGCGATATCTGAAGTCAATATACCGATTGATTTTGACATAGTTGAGATTTTGATCAGTGACTGAGAACGATACCGATATCAGAAAGATCAAAAATTTCAGAATGTCATGAAATTTATTTTTGGTCTTAGTTGGCAGATTATCTTATACGATTATTATTTTGTATCTGCTTGAGTATTGTTATTGTTCTAAAACAATATTTGAGACAGCTTATATTGTTTGAGGGACATATTATATTTGCAGATGATGTATAGCAGTTGATCAGAACGACATGAAGACGTGATTGATTAGTCAGAATTGACATTATTGCCAGGAATTGCCGTTTTATGATTTACTAAACTCACTAGATCAGTATAGATTATTGATATTATGAATCTGATTTGATAGTACTGTTATTCTGAGTCAGTGTTTGATATAGATTATTCAAACAAAATCAGAGCTGAATTCGAGAATTACGGTAGTTCAGAGATTTAACCAGAACGTTCAGAACTTAAATTCGATAATCAGAGCAGAACATCGATCAGAGTGGCAGATATGTGATTTTACTGTATGAGAATGATTATCGTATGATATGTCAAATGTGTCAGATTTGCACGACAGAATTTGATATCGATAGGCAGAACCGAATACCAGGTAGGTATTTTTTTTTAATTTATATTATTAACTGATTTTTTTGTACCAAATAGTTCGAATCTGAAATGAGAGATAGGGTCAGAAGTGCACAATAGTGGATTCAGTTTTCGGTTGGTGACTGTGAATGTATGATAATTCGAATAGACAGTTTTGATGTAGACAGATTAAATCAGTTGTGACAGAATTGATACTGAATTGTCTGAATTGTCAATAAATAAAGACAGAGAGATAGAAATCAGAAGATTTATTACAGAATTTGTATATTTCTGACTAGACATAGGGAGTATAATTCGATGAATTTCATAATGAGACCACTGTAATACTTTCCAGATTGTGATATGATATGATTGTGATTGACAGATAGTTCAATCTATATCTATTAGTTTGTACAAGATGATGTACAAACATGACTAGATGACAAAGATTGATGTCAAAGAAATAGTCAGATTGATCAGAATGTAGAACTAGACTATGTCAGATTGTGATTATGATTGATTTTGTAATTGTGGCAGAATATACCTTGAACTCATTCAAATATTATCCACAGACTGACAGATAGCCAGAGAGTACTATCCAGATATTGGAAGATAATTATGGACTTGTAATGCTGGATGCTAGCACTAGTTAATATGACATATTGTCATCCTATGAATTATAGTATGATAATAGCCATCAGAAGAGTAATGAGATAGTTGCAGATAAGATATTGTACAGTGAGTACTACAGATTTCTTTCATATAGAGATGATATCTTTGAGGTATATGAAATTTAATCTAAATTGATCAGAAATATGGAAAAGGAAGTGAGGCGAATTCAGAGGCATATGATGACAGCTCATAATAGACAGACTCAATATCAAAGAGACTATTTGAGGGATAGAATCCTATATGAGACTGCGATTTCAAATTGATTTCATTGAGATGAGTTTACCTCTGTTATACGATTCGTTCGATAGCTGAATTGATTGCGTGTGATTTCGAGGACGATATCGGATCTAAGGGGGGGGGGAGAAATGTAATGCCCGAGATTCTCGTTGATATGTCTGAATTGATATATGTAGTATGAATAAGGCGATGGAAGAACAGACGTAGAGAAGCACCGTTGCAAATTGAGTTTATTGGTAAAGAAAGACCGCACCCGCGCCAGGATTTATACCGTACCCGCGGTGGTTGGGCAGTAGGGTACATTTTTGGGCAGAATATGCACCGCACTTGCAGTGCCAGACAGAGCGCACCCGCGGTTCAACTACAATAGAGGCAGCGCACCCGTGGTGCAAGACAGAGCGCACCCGCGGTCGCTGTTTCTAAAATTTTGGATGATGATCAGTACGCCTAGCGCACCCGCGGTGTGAGAAATACCGCACCCGTGGTGAAACGTGCAGTAAGCACATTCAGCCATGTGCCTTACATGCAATGTGATCTATATATATATATATAAATATATCTAGATATACCAAATCCTCATTCTTCCTTAAGCAAGAAACGAGAATTCCCTCAGAAATCTTCCAAGTTTGATGTGGTGCTAGATTTGGGATTTTATACCAACCAGTTATCAGAATTTAAATCCGAACGCAGTATCATACTCCTCTCGCTACGAGCTATACAAGGACGTAAGTTTTATTGAGTTTTGAGATGATTTAGAAACATCATATTGTTCGATTTGAATATGAATCAGATATGATGTTTCTGCTACAGTAGACATTGTATAACTTAAGCCAGATTAAAGAATAGACTGTTTATGAAATTGTTATGAATTTCAGAGTTGATTTAGTTGAGATTCTATATCAGACTTGTGTTATTATTCAGATTATGAGTTGTACTGATACTGGTTATGAATTCTGGTATTATATCTGTGATGTTTAGATAGACGGGGTTATCGTGACTGTATTGTTATGCCGTCGAAACATCAGTAGATTGATATTGATCAGATTCAGTAATGATTTCGATTGTATCGTGATATCATTGATATGAATTAGATTGTACCTTGTTCAGATATGGATCAGATTATATACCGATTTGAGTATTGATTAGATCAGGTCTTGAATTGAGTTATATGCTGATATGGTATTTATATGATTGTCATTATCAGATTTGGATATGGATAGATTGGAATACAAGACTTCGTCTTCATCAGACCGAGAAGAGAAAGGTATAAATGGATGTTAATTGGGAGATCGACTTGAGTTAGATTTAACTCGAGTTTCCCTAAACCACATTACTTGTATGATATTGTTTTTATACCTTTGTGTTTTAATGAGTATGTTTATTCTATGGAATTAGAAGTAGAAAGCAGAGAGCTATTAAGTAAGAGTCACTGACAGAGGGGTTAGATTTTGACAGTATAGTCACTGACCCATTGCACCTTGTCAGACTAGGCTTAGTCTTGGTAGATACGCCAAGGCACTGGACGTTTGGTGTATCGATGTGCTTAAGATACAGATATTGTTCTTATTGTAGATTATTCGATACAGCTAGACCAAAGTCCAGAAATAAGAACGTACCGCCACTGCGACTGGTGGTAGTAGGTGGGAGACTTGTTACGTTCTTATACACCGGGATCCCTAGAATAGATTAGAATGAGAGATGAGTCGAGTCTTAGATATTGAGACTAGAATTTGATTACAGATCCGTATTGATTTATGTTTCGTAGATTACTATTCATGTTTTATTTACAGATTGGTATTGATACATGTTTTTTGATTATGCTACATGTGATAAGATATAATTCATGCTTTTATGTTAATTCAGTTAACTGCATGTATACATTATTTATACTGGGATTTATTCTCACCGGAGTATCCGGCTGTTGTCTTGTTTGTATGTGTGCATGACAACAGGTGAGACAAGATCGGGGTCAAGAAGATAATGAGAGAAGACGAATTTAGAGTGGTGATTCCGGACTTGGATGTAGACTTGGTTTAATACTGGAAACTAGTAGTTGAACCTTAGACTAGTTTGAATAATTGTTGTACATTATTGTACTTTTATATTGAGATGTATATTAGTTAAATTCCATTACGTTCCGCACTTATATTTTAAAAAGAAAAATTTTTAGACCCTGTTGATCTTAATTGATAATTAAATCCCAAAGATGATTAAGAAAATGATTAGCTGCTGGGTCCTCACAACAGGTGGTATCAGAGCGATAGATCCTTAAGACTGAGATAGAAGAGAATGAGCGGGGTAGAGTGAGTTTTCTTTCCTGGCATGGGATTGCTAGCATGAGATTTATTTTAATGTTGACTTACATTGTGTGTGCTAGCATGACATTATGCTTTACTGCTTTAAAATACATGTTATCTAATTATCTGATTTGAATTGGTAATATGTATTATTGAGTATGAATCAGATTTGATTCTCGATCAGCAGTAAGAGGATCCGAGAAAGAATGGAACAGGTTTGTAGTATTTGGGTTACTAATGGATTTGGTAATCAGATATGCCTCCACGGAGAATTCCAGAAAGGGGTAGTACGTCGGTTGAACAGATAGATATATCAGAAACTCAGATGGAAATACAGTTGGAAAGTTTCAGTTATTTCAGCCGCCGATTCTGAGTGGTATCGAGACGTCTGAAGATTGTGAGAACTGGTTTGATGACATAGAAATACTAGTTTGATTTACTTAATTATTCAGATGAGCGGAGAATTAAACTGATATTCCACCAGTTACGAGAGACTGCCAGGAGTTGGTGGATTACAAGTAAAAGAATGCTAGAACAGAGAGGTACAATGATTTCGTGGGAAATATTCAGAACTGAATTTTATCGAAGATTTTTCTCAGTTTCGTACCGGGAGGACAAGGAAGCAGAGTTTGAGAATTTGGGACAAGGTCAACTGAATATTGAAGGATATGTTGCTAAATTCTCTACTCTACTGAGTTTTGCTCCTCATGTAATTGGGAATGATGAAGCAGTAGCGGATCAGTTCATCAGAGGATTGAATTCGGAGATAGTTGCATTGATGAATATGCAGCGACCTTACCATTTTGTTGATGCCGTGAGTAGAGCGAAGAGAGCGGAGGCGAGTCTGATTAGACAACTAAAAAGGGTGTGTGCAATGCAACCCCAGATACAGCAATCCCCTCTCCGATTTGATCGCGGCAGCACGAGTTGCAAGCAAGATTTGCTGAAAGCTCGAAAGAAGCCATTCAAGAAGTTAGGGAGTGGTTCCTCTAGTTCCAGTTGTTCGAGCTCGAGTTATACTTGAGTTTACTGCAGAATGTGCGGAGGAAGACATCCCACGGAGCAATGCCAGGGAGTGACTGGTAGTTGCCATATCTGTCGACAGTCTGGACATTTTGCAAGAGTCTGTCCACAGAGAGTTTCCCGCAGATTTCAGGAAGCTGGATCATCTGGGTGTGGTGATCGAGGAACAGACCTAGGGCGCACTTGATGATATAGTAACAGGTACTGATCTTTTACGATTATGTGGCTTATGTATTGATATATATATTAATGCATTCCCTACGATTATCTTTGACTGAGTTGCATTCAGATATGCTGTATCTGTTGAGTCTTATTGTACTGTAGTATTGATTCCCTTACTTTTTGGGAAAGAAAGATTGATATCAGAGATTTCTTTGAAATAGTGTATACTACAGTAAGATTAGAATGAGGTCGAGTTAGATTATGATGTACTTGTGTTTCTGATTTGACCGCATTATTGATATTAATATGCTGAACAAGTACAGAACTATTGTAGATTCCTGCCAGAAAAATATAAGATTCAGACCAGATAGGAATGATGAGTAGAAATTCCTCGGTAAGGATTCTAGATCTAGAATTCCTTTGATATCTGTATTGTTTATGACTCGATTAATATAGAAAGGAGCAGATGGTATCCTTATGTATTCAGTAGATGTACTGAAATCAAGCCTAGCATTGGCAGATTTGCCAGTGATGTAGGAGTTGGCTGATGTTTGCCAGATAAGATTCCAGAATTGTTTTGTATTAGGAATATAGATTTCAGAATTGAATTGATACCAGGTGCTGGTTGTGTTTTAGAATTCAGTACAGAATGATATTGAATGTGCAGAATGTCACTGAATGAAGTGAAAGAATTGAAAGATCAGTAGAAGAGTACGGGCTAGGAGTTACCTTTGATTTAATGTTTCTCGATGGCATATTTCAGTATGTTCAGAGATATTCTCATGATTTCATGATCGTTGTATCTATGACATTTTGATATATTTTCAGCATCTGATTGATTGAATCGAATATCTGAAGATTATATTGAATACTCTGAGAACTGTGATAATTGTATACAGAAATTATTCAGATAAGAATCTTGCTTAAAAAGAGATTGTAGTCAGAATAAGCGATATCTGAAGTCAATATACCGATTGATTTTGACATAGTTGAGATTTTGATCAGTGACTGAGAACGATACCGATATCAGAAAGATCAAAAATTTCAGAATGTATGAAATTTATTTTTGGTCTTAGTTGGCAGATTATCTTATACGATTATTATTTTGTATCTGCTTGAGTATTGTTATTGTTCTAAAACAATATTTGAGACAGCTTATATTGTTTGAGGGCATATTATATTTGCAGATGATGTATAGCAGTTGATCAGAACGACATGAAGACGTGATTGATTAGTCAGAATTGACATTATTGCCAGGAATTGCCGTTTTATGATTTACTAAACTCACTAGATCAGTATAGATTATTGATATTATGAATCTGATTTGATAGTACTGTTATTCTGAGTCAGTGTTTGATATAGATTATTCAAACAGAATCAGAGCTGAATTCGAGAATTACGGTAGTTCAGAGATTTAACCAGAACGTTCAGAACTTAAATTCGATAATCAGAGCAGAACATCGATCAGAGTGGCAGATATGTGATTTTACTGTATGAGAATGATTATCGTATGATATGTCAAATGTGTCAGATTTGCACGACAGAATTTGATATCGATAGGCAGAACCGAATACCAGGTAGGTATTTTTTTTTAATTTATATTATTAACTGATTTTTTTGTACCAAATAGTTCGAATCTGAAATGAGAGATAGGGTCAGAAGTGCACAATAGTGGATTCAGTTTTCGGTTGGTGACTGTGAATGTATGATAATTCGAATAGACAGTTTTGATGTAGACAGATTAAATCAGTTGTGACAGAATTGGTACTGAATTTTCTGAATTGTCAATAAATAAAGACAGAGAGATAGAAATCAGAAGATTTATTACAGAATTTGTATATTTCTGACTAGACATAGGGAGTATAATTCGATGAATTTCGTAATGAGACCACTGTAATACTTTCCAGATTGTGATATGATATGATTGTGATTGACAGATAGTTCAATCTATATCTATTAGTTTGTACAAGATGATGTACAAACATGACTAGATGACAAAGATTGATGTCAAAGAAATAGTCAGATTGATCAGAATGTAGAACTAGACTATGTCAGATTGTGATTATGATTGATTTTGTAATTGTGGCAGAATATACCTTGAACTCATTCAAATATTATCCACAGACTGACAGATAGCCAGAGAGTACTATCCAGATATTGGAAGATAATTATGGACTTGTAATGCTGGATGCTAGCACTAGTTAATATGACATATTGTCATCCTATGAATTATAGTATGATAATAGCCATCAGAAGAGTAATGAGATAGTTGCAGATAAGATATTGTACAGTGAGTACTACAGATTTCTTTCATATAGAGATGATATCTTTGAGGTATATGAAATTTAATCTAAATTGATCAGAAATATGGAAAAGGAAGTGAGGCGAATTCAGAGGCATATGATGACAGCTCATAATAGACAGACTCAATATCAAAGAGACTATTTGAGGGATAGAATCCTATATGAGACTGCGATTTCAAATTGATTTCATTGAGATGAGTTTACCTCTGTTATACGATTCGTTCGATAGCTGAATTGATTGCGTGTGATTTCGAGGACGATATCGGATCTAAGGGGGGGGGGGGGAGAAATGTAATGCCCGAGATTCTCGTTGATATGTCTGAATTGATATATGTAGTATGAATAATGTAGAACCCGTAAATCAGTAGACGTATAAGCCATGCATAATTCTAGGTTTTCTTAAATTTAATTGACTTCATTGCATGATGCATTTATTTGAAGTTAATTATTTATTATTTCAGTTTAGTAGATTGATTTTTAGCATTTCAGTATTTTCAGTGAGGCCGGACCGGAGTCGGAGTTTTGAGATAGAATTTAAGATTCGAGAAATATTTCCAGAAGTTAATTTAGCCAGCAACCAAGTTCATTTAAGTTAGAAAGGGAGGTTTGAGGATTTAATTTAATTATTTGAGGTGATTAAGAAATGAGCTCATTTAAGTTACTTAATTAAGGGGTTAGTTCACTAAATTAATTAAAGGATTAGTAAGGCTTTTAAGGGTTATTAAATTACTAGATAATCAATTTTCCCCCTACCATTTATCATGCATTTTTCGGCCACCCTTAGTGCTAGAAGATTCATTTTCCAACTCATCAACTTTGACCAATTCTTTGCATGTAATTAGTAGGATAATTCTAGGATTTTTGGGAGCACAATTTAATTAAATAAATGGACATATCCTAGACTAGAAAATAAGCAAAATTTCGGCCACTACCTCCTAGAAGCATCCACCAACTCATTTGATATCAATTCAAAATTTAAAATTCAAATGCATGAAGACTTGGTCTTGATATGATCCTTATATCTTGCACCACCCTCCTCACCCCTCATAACCACTCCATCACACTCCCTCCCCACCGAAATCAAACCCATTTTCAGTAGAAAAAAACTTGAATAATAGCTAGGGAGAAAGGGAGAAAAATCGAGAGGAAGAAAGGTAGACAAGAAGCGCTCCATCTCCTCCGTGCCGCGTCGTCGTTGTTTCGTTCGTTTTCTTTCAAAACGAAACCAGACATGTCTAGATTTCTTTCAAACCTCAATCAAGTCATATTATCATTTATTTTTCAGTACATGATCATGTTGTAGCAAGCAAAAATCGAGATCCATGTCAAAATATTTTGGAACACACATGCAGAATTTTCGACTTCCCTTGACAAGCTTCACGTTTTTCTGAGTTTTGATGGTTTCAGGTATTGGATCGACTCCAGGCTCCCAAGGGGGCTTGTATACAAGTAGTAGGATGCATTAGGACCATGTTGGTCCATTCAAACATGCCCCATACTTGCTGGAAAACCGAAATGACAGCAAGTTCCCCATAAGTGCAGAAATGTGATTCGAAAATTCAGTTTGGATGTCAAGGAGGAAGGATCTGATCTTGGCTGCCCCAAGGGCCTTTAGCCATGGTTGGATCACTTCCCTAGAATGTCTAAGACGTGACTAAGTTGTCCTTTTGGTGGCTTGGTCCATGGCCCCTCGGTTTTTAATCAAAACGTGAAAACAGCCCCCTCCCCTCTCGGCCCCTTTGGTTTTGACAGCACATGTACTTCGAGTTGGTTGGCTTGGTGTGGATCTTGGTTGGCCTATGGCCCTTAGCCACGGTTCATATCATGCTCCTAGATGTCTAGATCGTGTCATGGTCAATCAAATGGCCACTGGAACGACGCAAGACATCGATCATAGCATCAACACTACACACGCACGCATGAGGGCCCTCGGTGAGAACTTTCGGGTGGTTGCTGGAATGAGGCGAATTGTGGCTGGCTTAGGGCCCTTAGCCATGGTTCAAATCATTCCTTGGGACGTTTTGGAGAGGCTTTGGTCGGTGGTTCAAGCCCCAATGGCCAAAAGTCTCGCAAACGACGCGATGCAAGCTAGGTCGCAGCTGCTGGAAATTTATAGCAAGTTGATGTGTCGTTTAGAAGTCTCGTTTGAGTTCTTGGTTGGCTTTTAGCCTATGTCCTTGGACTGGACAGTGCCTCATTGAGTTGGGAAGGTCATGTTTTTGACCGTTTGTCATTTGGATCATTTTTGAGGTCGTACGAGAATTTACGGTGCAATGTGCCAAATTGACTCTCGAAAGAGCGTTTCGTGTTTTGGCCTCCATTCCACCTAGATTTCGACCCTATCATTTTAGGAACATTATTTTATGATTTTTCAGCGTATTTTAATCATGACTATACGTCAGTTCAGTGTCGGTTCAGGTTGGCTCGGAGTCATGATTAAATGCGAAGTCATTAGGCGTCATAGTCGCATCTTTTGAACGTAAATTGCATAGTTGGTCATGTTTAAACTATTGCATATTTTTCATGGCACAGTTAGGTTGCAGCGAGCCTGGGAACGAACCAATCCAATCCAGTTGGTAAAATTACAGGAATTTTCATTATGCCAGTTAATTATTTTACGTGCATTAAACAGAAAATGATTATTTTTGAGATTTATGCGATATGGCTTGTGGTTCATTCACTATGTGGGAGTGTTATTTTTATACGGTCGCCAGTGACCGATCAGTTCAGTATGGTACCACCCGGTCGCCAGTGACCGGCCAGCTCAGTTCAGTTTCAGCCTCCCCGGTAGTCAGTTACCGATCAGTTCAGCTTAGTGCAGTGGCCAGAGGCGTAAAACATAATCTCAACAGAAAATTTTACCAGATATTTCAGTACAGGCTTCAAGGAGCAAATATTTTTACAGTGATTTCCAGTTCAGTTATGCACGTATTATAATTGCTCAGTACAGATTATTTTCAGTATGCCTCAGGACAGGATATTTTATCCCATGCATATTTTAAATTCAGATTTTTACTCGTTACCTGCGATTTATGCATGCTGAGTCTTTAGGCTCACTAGACTTGATTGTGGTAGGTACTGATGAGGCCAGGGCCGAGGGCGGGGACCAGTGAGCCAGCTTGGGTCGGCAATAGTGGCACCCGAGGATCTCAGTGCAGCAGTTGTTATGTTTTTCCGCAAACAATTTTTATCAGTTGATGGATATTTTTAAATTGTGATTTATGGAAAACTTTATTTTCTTCCGCTGCAATTATTTTAAAATATTGAACTTGTTTCACCAGTGATTTTATGAGCGAGGCCATTAAGTTCTTTTAAAAAAAAAAAAAAAAAATTTTTAATTTTCCGCAAATTTTCAAGCAAGTAGTTCGAGGGCCTTTGCAAATAAGGCGATGGAAGAACAGACGTAGAGAAGCACCGTTGCAAATTGAGTTTATTGGTAAAGAAAGACCGCACCCGCGCCAGGATTTATACCGTACCCGCGGTGGTTGGGCAGTAGGGTACATTTTTGGGCAAAATATGCACCGCACTTGCAGTGCGAGACAGAGCGCACCCGCGGTTCTACTACAATAGAGGTAGCGCACTCGCGGTGCAAGACAGAGCGCACCCGCGGTCGCTGTTTCTGAAATTTTGGATGATGATCAGTACGCCTAGCGCACCCGCGGTGTGAGAAATACCGCACCCGTGGTGAAACGTGCAGTAAGCACATTCAGCCATGTGCCTTACATGCAATGTGTTCTATATATATATATATATATATATATAGATATACCAAATCCTCATTCTTCCTTAAGCAAGAAACGAGAATTCCCTCAGAAATCTTCCAAGTTTGATGTGGTGCTAGATTTGGGATTTTATACCAACCAGTTATCAGAATTTAAATCCGAACGCAGTATCATACTCCTCTCGCTACGAGCTATACAAGGACGTAAGTTTTATTGAGTTTTGAGATGATTTAGAAACATGATATTGTTCGATTTGAATATGAATCAGATATGATGTTTCTGCTACAGTAGACATTGTATAACTTAAGCCAGATTAAAGAATAGACTGTTTATGAAATTATTATGAATTTCAGAGTTTATTTAGTTGAGATTCTATATCAGACTTGTGTTATTATTTAGATTATGAGTTGTACTGATACTGGTTATGAATTCTGGTATTATATCTGTGATGTTGAGATAGACGGGGTTATCGTGACTGTATTGTTATGCCGTCGAAACATCAGTAGATTGATATTGATCAGATTCAGTAATGATTTCGATTGTATCGTGATATCATTGATATGAATTAGATTGTACCTTGTTCAGATATGGATCAGATTATATACCGATTTGAGTATTGATCAGATCAGGTCTTGAATTGAGTTATATGCTGATATGGTATTTATATGATTGTCATTATCAGATTTGGATATGGACAGATTGGAATACAAGACTTCATCTTCATCAGACCGAGAAGAGAAAGGTATAAATGGATGTTAATTGGGAGATCGACTTGAGTTAGATTTAACTCGAGTTTCCCTAAACCACATACTTGTATGATATTGTTTTTATACCTTTGTGTTTTAATGAGTATGTTTATTCTATGGAATTAGAAGTAGAAAGCAGAGATCTATTAAGTAAGAGTCACTGACAGAGGGGTTAGATTTTGACAGTATAGTCACTGACCCATTGCACCTTGTCAGACTAGGCTTAGTCTTGGTAGATACGCCAAGGCACTGGACGTTTGGTGTATCGATGTGCTTAAGATACAGATATTGTTCTTATTGTAGATTATTCGATACAGCTAGACCAAAGTCCAGAAATAAGAACGTACCGCCACTACGACTGGTGGTAGTAGGTGGGAGACTTGTTACGTTCTTATACATCGGGATCCCTAGAATAGATTAGAATGAGAGATGAGTCGAGTCTTAGATATTGAGACTAGAATTTGATTACAGATCCGTATTGATTTATGTTTCGTAGATTACTATTCATGTTTTATTTACAGATTGGTATTGATACATGTTTTTTGATTATGCTACATGTGATAAGATATAATTCATGTTTTTATGTTAATTCAGTTAACTGCATGTATACATTATTTATACTGGGATTTATTCTCACCGGAGTATCCGGCTGTTGTCTTGTTTGTATGTGTGCATGACAACAGGTGGGACAAGATCGGGGTCAAGAAGATAATGAGAGAAGACGAATTTAGAGTGGTGATTCCGGACTTGGATGTAGACTTGGTTTAATACTGGAAACTAGTAGTTGAACCTTAGACTAGTTTGAATAATTGTTGTACATTATTGTACTTTTATATTGAGATGTATATTAGTTAAATTCCATTATGTTCCGCACTTATATTTTAAAAAGAAAAATTTTTAGACCCTGTTGATCTTAATTGATAATTAAATCCCAAAGATGATTAAGAAAATGATTAGCGTCTGGGTCCTCACAACAGGTGGTATCAGAGTGATAGATCCTTAAGACTGAGATAGAAGAGAATGAGCGGGGTAGAGTGAGTTTTCTTTCCTGGCATGGGATTGCTAGCATGAGATTTATTTTAATGTTGACTTACATTGTGTGTGCTAGCATGACATTATGCTTTACTGCTTTAAAATACATGTTATCTAATTATCTGATT
Organism: Primulina tabacum; assembly: GCF_025594145.1. Lineage (NCBI taxonomy): Eukaryota > Viridiplantae > Streptophyta > Magnoliopsida > Lamiales > Gesneriaceae > Primulina > Primulina tabacum. Next base: position 21,257,950 of record NC_134559.1, on the reverse strand, counting down.
TGAATTGGTAATATGTATTATTGAGTATGAATAAGATTTGATTCTCGATCAGCAGTAAGAGGATTCGAGAAAGAATGGAACAGGTTTGTAGTATTTGGGTTACTAATGGTTTTGGTAATCAGATATGCCTCAACGGAGAATTCCAGAAAGGGGTAGTACGTCGGTTGAACAGATAGATATATCAGAAACTCAGATGGAAATACAGTTGGAAAAGTTTCAGTTATTTCAGCCGCCGATTCTGAGTGGTATCGAGACGTCTGAAGATTGTGAGAACTGGTTTGATGACATAGAAATACTGTTTGATTTACTTTATTATTCAGATGAGCAGAGAATTAAACTGATATTCCACCAGTTACGAGAGACTGCCAGGAGTTGGTGAATTACAAGTAAAAGAATGTTAGAACAGAGAGGTACAATGATTTCGTGGGAAATATTCAGAACTGAATTTTATCGAAGATTTTTCTCAGTTTCGTACCGGGAGGACAAGGAAGCAGAGTTTGAGAATTTGGGACAAGGTCAACTGAATATTGAAGGATATGTTGCTAAATTCTCTACTCTACTGAGTTTTGCTCCTCATGTAATTGGGAATGATGAAGCTGTAGCGGATCAGTTCATCAGAGGATTGAATTCGGAGATAGTTGCATTGATGAATATGCAGCGACCTTACCATTTTGTTGATGCCGTGAGTAGAGCGAAGAGAGCGGAGGCGAGTCTGATTATACAACTAAAAAGGGTGTGTGCAATGCAACCCCAGATACAGCAATCCCCTCTCCGATTTGATCGCGGCAGCACGAGTTGCAAGCAAGATTTGCTGAAAGCTCGAAAGAAGCCATTCAAGAAGTTAGGGAGTGGTTCCTCTAGTTCCAGTTGTTCGAGCTCGAGTTATACTGGAGTTTACTGCAGAATGTGCGGAGGAAGACATCCCACGGAGCAATGCCAGGGAGTGACTGGTAGTTGCCATATCTGTCGACAGTCTGGACATTTTGCAAGAGTCTGTCCACAGAGAGTTTCCCGCAGATTTCAGGAAGCTGGATCATCTGGGTGTGGTGATCGAGGAACAGACCCAGGGCACACTTGATGATATAGTAACAGGTACTGATCTTTTACGATTATGTGGCTTATGTATTGATATATATATTAATGCATTCCCTACGATTATCTTTGACTGAGTTGCATTGAGATATGCTGTATCTGTTGAGTCTGATTGTACTGTAGTATTGATTCCCTTACTTTTTGGGAAAGAAAGATTGATATCAGAGATTTCTGTGAAATAGTGTATACTACAGTAAGATGAGAATGAGGTCGAGTTAGATTATGATGTACTTGTGTTTCTGATTTGACCGCATTATTGATATTAATATGCTGAACAAGTACAGAACTATTGTAGATTCCTGCCAGAAAAATATAAGATTCAGACCAGATAGGAATGATGAGTAGAAATTCCTCGGTAAGGATTCTAGATCTAGAATTCCTTTGATATCTGTATTGTTTATGACTCGATTAATACAGAAAGGAGCAGATGGTATCCTTATGTATTCAGTAGATGTACTGAAATCAAGCCTAGCATTGGCAGATTTGCCAGTGATGTAGGAGTTGGCTGATGTTTGACAGATAAGATTCCAGAATTGTTTTGTATTAGGAATATAGATTTCAGAATTGAATTGATACCAGGTGCTGGTTGTGTTTTAGAATTCAGTACAGAATGATATTGAATGTGCAGAATGTCACTGAATGAAGTGAAAGAATTGAAAGATCAATAGAAGAGTACGGGCCAGGAGTTACCTTTGATTTAATGTTTCTCGATGGCATATTTCAGTATGTTCAGAGATATTCTCATGATTTCATGATCGTTGTATCTATGACATTTTGATATATTTTCAGCATCTGATTGATTGAATCGAATATCTGAAGATTGTATTGAATACTCTGAGAACTGTGATAATTGTATACAGAAATTATTCAGATAAGAATCTTGCTTAAAAACAGATTGTAGTCAGAATAAGCGATATCTGAAGTCAATATACCGATTGATTTTGACATAGTTGAGATTTTGATCAGTGACTGAGAACGATACCGATATCAGAAAGATCAGAAATTTCAGAATGTCAGAAATTTATTTTTGGTCTTAGTTGACAGATTATCTTATACGATTATTATTTTGTATCTGCTTGAGTATTGTTATTGTTCTAAAACAATATTTGAGACAGCTTATATTGTTTGAGGACATATTATATTTGCAGATGATGTATAGCAGTTGATCAGAACGACATGAAGACGTGATTGATTAGTCAATATTGACATTATTGCCAGGAATTGCCGTTTTATGATTTACTAAACTCACTAGATCAGTATAGATTATTGATATTATGAATCTGATTTGATAGTACTGTTATTCTGAGTCAGTGTTTGATATAGATTATTCAAACAAAATAAGAGCTGAATTCGAGAATTACGGTAGTTCAGAGATTTAACCAGAATGTTCAGAACTTAAATTCGATAATCAGAGCAGAACATCGATCAGAGTGGCAGATATGTGATTTTACTGTATGAGAATGATTATCGTATGATATGTCAAATGTGTCAGATTTGCACGACAGAATTTGATATCGATAGGCAGAACCGAATACCAGGTAGGTATTTTTTTTTAATTTATATTATTAACTGATTTTTTTGTACCAAATAGTTCGAATATGAAATGACAGATAGGGTCAGAAGTGCACAATAGTGGATTCAGTTTTCGGTTGGTGACTGTGAATGTATGATAATTCGAATAGACAGTTTTGATGTAGACAGATTAAATCAGTTGTGACAGAATTGATACTGAATTGTCTGAATTGTCAATAAATAAAGACAGAGAGATAGAAATCAGAAGATTTATTACAGAATTTGTATATTTCTGACTAGACATAGGGAGTATAATTCGATGAATTTCATAATGAGACCACTGTAATACTTTCCAGATTGTGATATGATATGATTGTGATTGACAGATAGTTCAATCTATATCTATTAGTTTGTACAAGATGATGTACAAACATGACTAGATGACAAAGATTGATGTCAAAGAAATAGTCAGATTGATCAGAATGTAGAACTAGACTATGTCAGATTGTGATTATGATTGATTTTGTAATTGTGGCAGAATATACCTTGAACTCATTCAAATATTATCCACAGACTGACAGATAGCCAGAGAGTACTATCCAGATATTGGAAGATAATTATGGACTTGTAATGCTGGATGCTAGCACTAGTTAATATGACATATTGTCATCCTATGAATTATAGTATGATAATAGCCATCAGAAGAGTAATGAGATAGTTGCAGATAAGATATTGTACAGTGAGTACTACAGATTTCTTTCATATAGAGATGATATCTTTGAGGTATATGAAATTTAATCTAAATTGATCAGAAATATGGAAAAGGAAGTGAGGCGAATTCAGAGGCATATGATGACAGCTCATAATAGACAGACTCAATATCAAAGAGACTATTTGAGGGATAGAATCCTATATGAGACTGCGATTTCAAATTGATTTCATTGAGATGAGTTTACCTCTGTTATACGATTCGTTCGATAGCTGAATTGATTGCGTGTGATTTCGAGGACGATATCGGATCTAAGGGGGGGGGAGAAATGTAATGCCCGAGATTCTCGTTGATATGTCTGAATTGATATATGTAGTATGAATAAGGCGATGGAAGAACAGACGTAGAGAAGCACCGTTGCAAATTGAGTTTATTGGTAAAGAAAGACCGCACCCGCGCCAGGATTTATACCGTACCCGCGGTGGTTGGGCAGTAGGGTACATTTTTGGGCAGAATATGCACCGCACTTGCAGTGCCAGACAGAGCGCACCCGCGGTTCAACTACAATAGAGGCAGCGCACCCGTGGTGCAAGACAGAGCGCACCCGCGGTCGCTGTTTCTAAAATTTTGGATGATGATCAGTACGCCTAGCGCACCCGCGGTGTGAGAAATACCGCACCCGTGGTGAAACGTGCAGTAAGCACATTCAGCCATGTGCCTTACATGCAATGTGATCTATATATATATATATATAAATATATCTAGATATACCAAATCCTCATTCTTCCTTAAACAAGAAACGAGAATTCCCTCAGAAATCTTCCAAGTTTGATGTGGTGCTAGATTTGGGATTTTATACCAACCAGTTATCAGAATTTAAATCCGAACGCAGTATCATACTCCTCTCGCTACGAGCTATACAAGGACGTAAGTTTTATTGAGTTTTGAGATGATTTAGAAACATCATATTGTTCGATTTGAATATGAATCAGATATGATGTTTCTGCTACAGTAGACATTGTATAACTTAAGCCAGATTAAAGAATAGACTGTTTATGAAATTGTTATGAATTTCAGAGTTGATTTAGTTGAGATTCTATATCAGACTTGTGTTATTATTCAGATTATGAGTTGTACTGATACTGGTTATGAATTCTGGTATTATATCTGTGATGTTTAGATAGACGGGGTTATCGTGACTGTATTGTTATGCCGTCGAAACATCAGTAGATTGATATTGATCAGATTCAGTAATGATTTCGATTGTATCGTGATATCATTGATATGAATTAGATTGTACCTTGTTCAGATATGGATCAGATTATATACCGATTTGAGTATTGATTAGATCAGGTCTTGAATTGAGTTATATGCTGATATGGTATTTATATGATTGTCATTATCAGATTTGGATATGGATAGATTGGAATACAAGACTTCGTCTTCATCAGACCGAGAAGAGAAAGGTATAAATGGATGTTAATTGGGAGATCGACTTGAGTTAGATTTAACTCGAGTTTCCCTAAACCACATTCTTGTATGATATTGTTTTTATACCTTTGTGTTTTAATGAGTATGTTTATTCTATTGAATTAGAAGTAGAAAGCAGAGAGCTATTAAGTAAGAGTCACTGACAGAGGGGTTAGATTTTGACAGTATAGTCACTGACCCATTGCACCTTGTCAGACTAGGCTTAGTCTTGGTAGATACGCCAAGGCACTGGACGTTTGGTGTATCGATGTGCTTAAGATACAGATATTGTTCTTATTGTAGATTATTCGATACAGCTAGACCAAAGTCCAGAAATAAGAACGTACCGCCACTGCGACTGGTGGTAGTAGGTGGGAGACTTGTTACGTTCTTATACACCGGGATCCCTAGAATAGATTAGAATGAGAGATGAGTCGAGTCTTAGATATTGAGACTAGAATTTGATTACAGATCCGTATTGATTTATGTTTCGTAGATTACTATTCATGTTTTATTTACAGATTGGTATTGATACATGTTTTTTGATTATGCTACATGTGATAAGATATAATTCATGCTTTTATGTTAATTCAGTTAACTGCATGTATACATTATTTATACTGGGATTTATTCTCACCGGAGTATCCGGCTGTTGTCTTGTTTGTATGTATGCATGACAACAGGCGGGACAAGATCGGGGTCAAGAAGATAATGAGAGAAGACGAATTTAGAGTGGTGATTCCGGACTTGGATGTAGACTTGGTTTAATACTGGAAACTAGTAGTTGAACCTTAGACTAGTTTGAATAATTGTTGTACATTATTGTACTTTTATATTGAGATGTATATTAGTTAAATTCCATTACGTTCCGCACTTATATTTTAAAAAGAAAAATTTTTAGACCCTGTTGATCTTAATTGATAATTAAATCCCAAAGATGATTAAGAAAATGATTAGCGTCTGGGTCCTCACAACAGGTGGTATCAGAGCGATAGATCCTTAAGACTGAGATAGAAGAGAATGAGCGGGGTAGAGTGAGTTTTCTTTCCTGGCATGGGATTGCTAGCATGAGATTTATTTTAATGTTGACTTACATTGTGTGTGCTAGCATGACATTATGCTTTACTGCTTTAAAATACATGTTATCTATTTATCTGATTTGAATTGGTAATATGTATTATTGAGTATGAATCAGATTTGATTCTCGATCAGCAGTAAGAGGATCCGAGAAAGAATGGAACAGGTTTGTAGTATTTGGGTTACTAATGGATTTGGTAATCAGATATGCCTCCACGGAGAATTCCAGAAAGGGGTAGTACGTCGGTTGAACAGATAGATATATCAGAAACTCAGATGGAAATAGAGTTGGAAATGTTTCAGTTATTTCAGCCGCCGATTCTGAGTGGTATCGAGACGTCTGAAGATTGTGAGAACTGGTTTGATGACATAGAAATACTATTTGATTTACTTAATTATTCAGATGAGCAGAGAATTAAACTGATATTCCACCAGTTACGAGAGACTGCCAGGAGTTGGTGGATTACAAGTAAAAGAATGCTAGAACAGAGAGGTACAATGATTTCGTGGGAAATATTCAGAACTGAATTTTATCGAAGATTTTTCTCAGTTTCGTACCGGGAGGACAAGGAAGCAGAGTTTGAGAATTTGGGACAAGGTCAACTGAATATTGAAGGATATGTTGCTAAATTCTCTACTCTACTGAGTTTTGCTCCTCATGTAATTGGGAATGATGAAGCTGTAGCGGATCAATTCATCAGAGGATTGAATTCGGAGATAGTTGCATTGATGAATATGCAGCGACCTTACCATTTTGTTGATGCCGTGAGTAGAGCGAAGAGAGCGGAGGCGAGTCTGATTAGACAACTAAAAAGGGTGTGTGCGATGCAACCCCAGATACAGCAATCCCCTCTCCGATTTGATCGCGGAAGCAAGATTTGCTGAAAGCTCGAAAGAAGCCATTCAAGAAGTTAGGGAGTGGTTCCTCTAGTTCCAGTTGTTCGAGCTCGAGTTATACTGGAGTTTACTGCAGAATGTGCGGAGGAAGACATCCCACGGAGCAATGCCAGGGAGTGACTGATAGTTGCCATATCTGTCGACAGTCTAGACATTTTGCAAGAGTCTGTCCATAGAGAGTTTCCCGCAGATTTCAGGAAGCTGGATCATCTAGGTGTGGTGATCGAGGAACAGACCCAGGGCACACTTGATGATATAGTAACAGGTACTGATCTTTTACGATTATGTGGCTTATGTATTGATATATATATTAATGCATTCCCTACGATTATCTTTGACTGAGTTGCATTGAGATATGCTGTATCTGTTGAGTCTGATTGTACTGTAGTATTGATTCCCTTACTTTTTGGGAAGGAAAGATTGATATCAGAGATTTCTGTGAAATAGTGTATACTACAGTAAGATGAGAATGAGGTCGAGTTAGATTATGATGTACTTGTGTTTCTGATTTGACCGCATTATTGATATTAATATGCTGAACAAGTACAGAACTATTGTAGATTCCTGCCAGAAAAATATAAGATTCAGACCAGATAGGAATGATGAGTAGAAATTCCTCGGTAAGGATTCTAGATCTAGAATTCCTTTGATATCTGTATTGTTTATGACTCGATTAATACAGAAAGGAGCAGATGGTATCCTTATGTATTCAGTAGATGTACTGAAATCAACCCTAGCATTGGCAGATTTGCCAGTGATGTAGGAGTTGGCTGATGTTTGCCAGATAAGATTCCAGAATTGTTTTGTATTAGGAATATAGATTTCAGAATTGAATTGATACCAGGTGCTGGTTATGTTTTAGAATTCAGTACAGAATGATATTGAATGTGCAGAATGTCACTGAATGAAGTGAAAGAATTGAAAGATCAGTAGAAGAGTACGGGCCAGGAGTTACCTTTGATTTAATGTTTCTCGATGGCATATTTCAGTATGTTCAGAGATATTCTCATGATTTCATGATCGTTGTATCTATGACATTTTGATATATTTTCAGCATCTGATTGATTGAATCGAATATCTGAAGATTGTATTGAATACTCTGAGAACTGTGATAATTGTATATAGAAATTATTCAGATAAGAATCTTGCTTAAAAACAGATTGTAGTCAGAATAAGCGATATCTGAAGTCAATATACAGATTGATTTTGACATAGTTGAGATTTTGATCAGTGACTGAGAACGATACCGATATCAGAAAGATCAGAAATTTCAGAATGTAAGAAATTTATTTTTGGTCTTAGTTGGCAGATTATCTTAACGATTATTATTTTGTATCTGCTTGAGTATTGTTATTGTTCTAAAACAATATTTGAGACAGCTTATATTGTTTGAGGACATATTATATTTGCAGATGATGTATAGCAGTTGATCAGAACGACATGAAGACGTGATTGATTAGTCAGAATTGACATTATTGCCAGGAATTGCCGTTTTATGATTTACTAAACTCACTAGATCAGTATAGATTATTGATATTATGAATCTGATTTGATAGTACTGTTATTCTGAGTCAGTGTTTGTATAGATTATTCAAACAGAATCAGAGCTGAATTCGAGAATTACGGTATTTCAGAGATTTAACCAGAATGTTCAGAACTTAAATTTGATAATCAGAGCAGAACATCGATCAGAGTGGCAGATATGTGATTTTACTGTATGAGAATGATTATCGTATGATATGTCAAATGTGTCAGATTTGCACGACAGAATTTGATATCGATAGGCAGAACCGAATACCAGATAGGTATTTTTTATTTATTTATATTATTAACTGATTTTTTTGTACCAAATAGTTCGAATCTGAAATGAGAGATAGGGTCAGAAGTGCACAATAGTGGATTCAGTTTTCGGTTGGTGACTGTGAATGTATGATAATTCGAATAGACAGTTTTGATGTAGACAGATTAAATCAGTTGTGACAGAATTGGTACTGAAATGTCTGAATTGTCAATAAATAAAGACAGAGAGATAGAAATCAGAAGATTTATTACAGAATTTGTATATTTCTGACTAGACATAGGGAGTATAATTCGATGAATTTCGTAATGAGACCACTGTAATACTTTCCAGATTGTGATATGATATGATTGTGATTGACAGATAGTTCAATCTATATCTATTAGTTTGTACAAGATGATGTACAAACATGACGAGATGACAAAGATTGATGTCAAAGAAATAGTCAGATTGATCAGAATGTAGAACTAGACTATGTCAGATTGTGATTATGATTGATTTTGTAATTGTGGCAGAATATACCTTGAACTCATTCAAATATTATCCACAGACTGACAGATAGCCAGAGTGTACTATCCAGATATTGGAAGATAATTATGGAGTTGTAATGCTGGATGCTAGCACTAGTTAATATGACATATTGTCATCCTATGAATTATAGTATGATAATAGCCATCAGAAGAGTAATGAGATAGTTGCAGATAAGATATTGTACAGTGAGTACTACAGATTTCTTTCATATAGAGATGATATCTTTGAGGTATATGAAATTTAATCTAAATTGATCAGAAATATGGAAAAGGAAGTGAGGTGAATTCAGAGGCATAAGATGACAGCTCAGAATAGACAGACTCAATATCAAAGAGACTATTTGAGGGAGAATCTGATATGAGACTGCGATTTCAAATTGATTTCATTGAGATGAGTTTACCTCTGTTATACGATTCGTTCGATAGCTGAATTGATTGCGTGTGATTTTGAGGACGAAATCGGATCTAAGGGGGCGAGAAATGTAATGCCCGAGATTCTTGTTGATATGTCTGAATTGATATATGTAGTATGAATAAGGCGATGGAAGAACAGACGTAGAGAAGCACCGTTGCAAATTGAGTTTATTGGTAAAGAAAGACCGCACCCGCGCCAGGATTTATACCGCACCCGCGGTGGTTGGGCAGTAGGGTACATTTTTGGGCAGAATATGCACCACACTTGCAGTGCCAGACAGAGCGCACCCGCGGTTCTACTACAATAGAGGCAGCGCACCCGCGGTGCAAGACAAGCGCACCCGCGGTCGCTGTTTCTGAAATTTTGGATGATGATCAGTACGCCTAGCGCACCCGCGGTGTGAGAAATACCGCACCCGTGGTGAAACGTGCAGTAAGCACATTCAGCCATGTGCCTTACATGCAATGTGATCTATATATATATATATATATATATATATATAGATATACCAAATCCTCATTCTTCCTTAAGCAAGAAACGAGAATTCCCTCAGAAATCTTCCAAGTTTGATGTGGTGCTAGATTTGGGATTTTATACCAACCAGTTATCAGAATTTAAATCCGAACGCAGTATCGTACTCCTCTCGCTACGAGCTATACAAGGACGTAAGTTTTATTGAGTTTTGAGATGATTTAGAAACATGATATTGTTCGATTTGAATATGAATCAGATATGATGTTTCTGCTACAGTAGACATTTTATAACTTAAGCCAGATTAAAGAATAGATTGTTTATGAAATTGTTATGAATTTCAGAGTTTATTTAGATGAGATTCTATATCATACTTGTGTTATTATTCAGATTATGAGTTGTACTGATACTGGTTATGAATTCTGGTATTATATCTGTGATGTTGAGATAGACGGGGTTATCGTGACTGTATTGTTATGCCGTCGAAACATCAGTAGATTGATATTGATCAGATTCAATATTGATTGAGATTAATCAGATTCACTAATGATTTCGATTGTATCGTGATATCATTGATATGAATTAGATTGTACCTTGTTCAGATATGGATCAGATTATATACCGATTTGAGTATTGATCAGAACAGGTCTTGAATTGAGTTATATGCTGATATGGTATTTATATGATTGTCATTATCAGATTTGGATATGGACAAATTGGAATACAAGACTTCGTCTTCATCAGACCGAGAAGAGAGAAGTATAAATAGATGTTAATTGGGAGATCGACTTGAGTTAGATTTAACTCGAGTTTCCCTAAACCACATACTTGTATGGTATTATTTTTATACCTTTGTGTTTTAATGAGTATGTTTATTCTATTGAATTAGAAGTAGAAAGCAGAGGAGCTATTAAGTAAGAGTCACAGACTGAGGGGTTAGATTTTGACAGTATATTCACTGACCCATTGCACCTTGTCAGACTAGGCTTAGTCTTGGTAGATACGCCAAGACACTGGACGTTTGGTGTATCGATGTGCTTAAGATACAGATATTGTTCTTATTGTAGATTATTCGATACAGCTAGACCAAAGTCCAGAAATAAGAACGTACCGCCACTGCGACTGGTGGTAGTAGGTGGGAGACTTGTTACGTTCTTATTCACCGAGATCCCTAGACTAGATTAGAATGAGAGATGAGTCGAGTCTTAGATATTGAGACTAGAATTTGATTACAGATCCGTATTGATTTATGTTTCGTAGATTACTTTTCATGTTTTATTTACAGATTGGTATTGATACATGTTGTTTGATTATGCTACATGTGATAAGATATAATTCATGCTTTTATGTTAATTCAGTTAACTGCATGTATACATTATTTATACTGGGATTTATTCTCACCGGAGTATCCGGCTGTTGTCTTGTTTGTATTATGTGTGCATGACAACAGGTGGGACAAGATCAGGGTCAAGAAGATAATGAGAGAAGACAAATTTAGAGTGGTGATTCCGGACTTGGATGTAGACTTGGTTTAATACCGGAAACTAGTAGTTGAACCTTAGACTAGTTTGAATAATTGTTGTACATTATTGTACTTTTATACTGAGATGTATATTAGTTAAATTCCATTACGTTCCGCACTTATATTTTAAAAAGAAAAATTTTTAGACCCTGTTGATCTTAATTGATAATTAAATCCCAAAGATGATTAAGAAGATGATTAGTGTAGAACCCGTAAATCAGTAGACGTATAAGCCATGCATAATTCTAGATTTTTAAATTTAATTGACTTCATTGCATGATTATTTTAAATGCATTTGTTTGAAGTTAATTATTTCATTATTTCAGTTCAGTAGATTGATTTTTAGCATTTCAGTATTTTCAGTGAGGCCGGACCGGAGTTGGAGTTTTGAGATAGAATTTAAGATTTCGAGAAATATTTCCAGAGGTTAATTTAGCTAGCAACCAAGTTCATTTAAGTTAGAAAGGGAGGTTTGATGATTTAATTTAATTATTTGAGGTGATTAAGAAATGAACTCATTTAAGTTATTAAATTAAGGGGTTAGCTCACTAAATTATTTAAAGGATTAGTAAGGCTTTCAAGGATTATTAGTTGACTAGATAATCAACATTCCCCTTTATTTTATTATGCATTTTTCGGCCACCCTTAGTGCTAGAAGATTCATTTTCCAACTCATCAACTTTGACCAATTCTTTGCATGTAATTAGTAGGATAATTCTAGGATTTTTGGGAGCACAATTTAATTAATTAATGGACATATCCTAGACTAAAAAATAAGCAAAATTTCGGCCACTACCTCCTAGAAGCATCCACCAATTCATTTGATATCAATTCAAAATTTAAAATTCAAAGGGGAGTGGACTTGGTCTTGATTCTTCCTTATATTGTGCACCCTTCTCCTCACCCCTCATAACCATTTTTCCCCCCCTCTCCTTTTCGAAAATTCAGAGTGAATCCACACTCATTTTCAGTAGAAAAATCGTGAGGTACCTAGCCAAAAAGAAGAGAGAAAAATCGAGAGCAAGGTAAGGTAGAAAAGAGAAGCGCTCCACCTCCTCCGTGCCGCGTCGTCGTTGTTTCGTTCGTTTTCTTTCGAAACGAAACCAGGCATGTCTAGATTTCTTTCAAACCTCAATCAAGTCATATTATCATTTATTTTTCAGTACATGATCATGTTTATTCAAGCAAAAACCGAGATACATGTCAAAACATTTTGGAACAACACATGCAGAATTTTCGTTTTTCCTTGGCAAGCTTCACGTTTTTCTGAGTTTTGATGGTTTCAGGTATTGGATCGACTCCAGGCTCCCAAGGCGGCTTGTATACATGTAGTAGGATGCATTAGGACCATGTTGGTCCATTCAAACCAGCCCCATACTTGCTGGAAAACCGAAATGACAGCAAGTTCCCCATAAGTGCAGAAATGTGATTCGAAAATTCAGTTTGGATGTCAAGGAGGAAGGATCTGATCTTGGCTGCCCCAAGGGCCTTTAGCCATGGTTGGATCACTTCCCTAGCATGTCTAAGACGTGAATAAGTTGCCCTTTTGGTGGCTTGGTCCATGGCCCCTCGGTTTTTAATCAAAACGTGAAAACAGCCCCCTCCCCTCTCGGCCCCTTTGGTTTTGACAGCACATGTACTTCGAGTTGGTTGGCTTGGTGTGGATCTTGGTTGGCCTATGGCCCTTAGCCACGGTTCATATCATGCTCCTGGATGTCTAGATCGTGCCATGGTCAATCAAATGGCCACTGGAACGACGCAAGACATCGATCATAGCATCAACACTACACACGCACGCATGAGGGCCCTCGGTGAGAACTTTCGGGTGGTTGCTGGAATGAGGCGAATTGTGGCTGGCCTAGGGCCCTTATCCATGGTTCAAATCATTCCTTGGGACGTTTTGGAGAGGCTTTGGTCGGTGGTTCAAGCCCCAATGGCCAAAAGTCTCGCAAACGACGCGATGCAAGCTAGGTCCCAGCTGCTGGAAATTACAGCAAGTTGCTGTGTCGGTTCAGAGGCTCGTTCGAGTTCTTGGTTGGCTTTTAGCCCATGGCCTTGGACTAGACAGTGCTTCATTGAGTTGGGAAGGTCATGTTTTTTACCGTTTGTCATTTGGATCATTTTTGGGGTCGTACGAGAATTTACGGTGCAATGTGCCAAATTGACTCTCGAAAGAGCGTTTCGTGTTTTGGCCTCCATTTCACCTAGATTTCGACCCTATCATTTTAGGAGCATTATTTTATGATTTTTCAGCGTATTTTAATCATGACTATACATCAGTTCAGTGTCGGTTCAGGTTGGCTCGGAGTCATGATTAAATGCGAAGTCATTAGGCGTCATAGTCGCATCTTTTGAACGTAAATTGCATAGTTGGTCAAGTTTAAGCTATTGCATATTTTTCATGGCACAGTTAGGTTGCAGCGAGCCTGGGAACGATCCAATCCAATCCAGTTGGTAAAATTACGGGACATTTTCATTAAGCCAGTTAATTATTTTACGTGCATTAAATAGAAAATGATTATTTTTGAGATTTATGCGATATGGCTTGTGGTTCATTCACTATGTGGGAGTGTTATTTTTATACGGTCGCCAGTGACCGATCAGTTCAGTATGGTACCACCCGGTCGCCAGTGACCGGCCAGCTCAGTTCAGTTTCAGCCTCCCCGGTAGCCAGTTACCGATCAGTTCAGCTTAGTGCAGTGGCCACAGGCGTAAAACATGATCTCAACAGAAAATTTTACCAGATATTTCAGTATAGGCTCCAAGGAGCAAATATTTTTACAGTGATTTCCAGTTCAGTTATGCACGTATTATAATTGCTCAGTACAGATTATTTTCAGTATGCCTCAGGACAGGATATGTTAACTCATGCATATTTTTAATTCAGATTTTTACTCGTTACCTGTGATATATGCATGCTGAGTCTTTAGGCTCACTAGACTTGATTGTTGTAGGTACTGATGAGGTCAGGGCCGAGGGCGGGGACCAGTGAGCCAGCTTGGGTCGGCAGTAGTGGCACCCGAGGACCTCAGTGCAGCAGTTGTTATATTATTCCGCAAACAATTTTTATCAGTTGTTGGATATTTTTAAATTGTGATTTTTGGCAAACTTTATTTTCTTCCGCTGCTATTATTTTAAACATTGAACTATATTCCCCAGTGATTTTATGAATGAGGCCATTTAAGTTCTTTTAAAAAGAAAATTTTTTAATTTTCCGCAAATTTTCGAGAAAGGAGTTTCAGGCCCTTCACAGTTGGTATCAGAGCGGTGGTTCTGTATAGGGTTTCACTACTACTGACCGCGAGAAGCTCACGAAGCCACGCCTTTGGTCTGTAAGTTTTTCAGTTCAGCATTTTGTTCAGTATTTCAGTTAAAGCATGAATTATTTTGTCAGCATGCTTCCAGATTTTCAGTACTTCAGTGTTCATTTAAAAATAAAGTATGGAATTATGCATGTTAGTTACGTATGGGTTATGTTGGAACAGTATGCCCCCTAGACGCATTTTAGAGCGCAACAAAGAGGAGGAGCCTCGCCGAGAAGACAGGGAGGAGCGTAGACCAGAGGGAGACCTACCACCTCCTCCACCGCCCCCACCGGACATGAGTGCCCAGATGTTAGCTGGGATGGCACAGTTCTTCGTACAGTTTGCGGGGGGCAATGCCACAGCCGTAGCCGCAGCCGCAGCCAGGCCGACAGGGCCCGAGGCTGTGTATGAGCGATTCATGAAGATGCGCCCGAAGGAATTCTCTGGGGCATCAGACCCCATGGTTGCCGAGGGATGGATCAAATCCCTCGAGGTTATCTTCGATTTTATGGAGCTGGGAGACGCAGACCGAGTCCGATGTGCCACCTACCTGTTCACTGGAGACGCCCGCTTATGGTGGGAAGGAGCTTCGGTAGCCCTGACATTGGCTACACTTTCTTGGACCCGCTTTACGGAGGTTTTCTACTCCAAGTATTTTGCTGAGGTGGTTCGCACCAGGCTGACCACCGAGTTCATGAGTCTGAGACAGGGGGATATGTCGGTTACGGAGTTTATCCGTAAGTTCGAGAGGGGCTGTCACTTTGTGCCCCTGATAGCGAATGATGCCAGAGCCAAGCTGATGCACTTCCTGGTGGGTTTACGGCCGATCTTGCGCCGGGATGTTAGGGTATCTGACCCTGCTACTTATGAGGTTGCCCTCTCCAAGGCCTTAGCCGCAGAGCAGGATCTGCGGGATATCGAGAGGGATTGCCAGGGCAAGCGCCCAGTCCAGGCACCGCACCGCCCTCCTCCTCATCAGCATCAGCAGCAGAATAAGAGGCCTTTTCATGGACCGCCCAGGAACCGAGGCCAGCAGCAGCAGCAGCAGCGGGGACGCCCAGCCCCGAGGACTCAGGAGCACCCAGTCTGTCCCAGGTGCTCACGTCGCCATCCTGGAGCATGTATGGATGGCTCAAGAAAGTGTTTTAAGTGTGGCAGTCCAGACCACATATTGCTGCAGTGCCCTCAGAGGAATCTGCCTACCCAAGGCAGAGTTTTTGCTCTCCATGCCGCGGAAACCAACCCGGAGACTATGTTGTTGACAGGTACCTTTAAACTTTAAGTTATTATTTGAATTTCCGTGTTTGGGAATCGGGATTTAGATTTTGAACCTAGAACTGTTATAGGATTGCATGCTCTACTCAGATTTATTTCGGGGAAATTAAGCTAGAGGAACCTTGACCTTTGCATGTCTATAAGTTTAGACCTTGTAGTGGGATTCAACTTAGAGCTCCGCTCTTTCAGGGAGAATTTTTATATCTGGTTCCACTACCAAGGCCTTGATAGATTCAGGGGCCACTCACTCGTTTATTTCGGAGGTCTTTGCAAACTTTCTCAAGATCCAGACCATTGGGCTAGATATAGCCTTTTCAGTAGTGTTGCCGTCAGGAGAGGAGATGGCAGCTACCAATGTTATCCGAGATATAGACCTTGAGCTGCACGGTAATCTTGTTTATGCGGATCTGATCGTGTTACCGATGCCGGAATTTGACATCATCCTAGGGATGGACTGGCTATTGAGGAACAGAGTGTTGATAGACTTCCAGCGGAGATCCGTTCTTGTCCGACCGCCTGGAATGGAGCAGTTCTTATTTGAGCCGGACAGGTACTTTTCTTTACCGCGCATTATTCCTTATGTTCAGGCTAGGAAGCTCATGCATAGAGGGTGTCGGGCATTTCTAGCAACCTTTTTATCTGTCCCCGAGGAACCCAGCCAGTCAGCCTCAGATGTTCCGATAGTTAGAGATTTCTTAGACGTTTTTCCCGAAGACGTCTCTGGTATGCCACCAGAGAGAGAGGTGGAGTTTTCCATTGAGCTTATGCCAGGTACGGCTCCGATATCCAAAGCGCCGTACCGACTAGCACCGACAGAGATGGCAGAGCTTAAGAAGCAGATCCAGGAACTTCTCGACAAGGAGTTCATTCGCCCGAGCTTTTCTCCATGGGGCGCGCCAGTCTTATTTGTGAAAAAGAAGGATGGCTCGATGAGGCTTTGCAT
Organism: Primulina tabacum; assembly: GCF_025594145.1. Classification (NCBI taxonomy): domain Eukaryota; kingdom Viridiplantae; phylum Streptophyta; class Magnoliopsida; order Lamiales; family Gesneriaceae; genus Primulina; species Primulina tabacum. The sequence goes on along the minus strand of NC_134559.1, from coordinate 21,240,934 downwards.
TGACTACCGGGAGTTGAACAGGGTTACAGTGAAGAATAAATACCCACTGCCGAGGATTGAGGATCTGTTTGACCAGTTGCAGGGAGCTTCGATTTTCTCCAAGATAGATCTGCGTTCCGGTTATCACCAGTTGAGGGTGAGAGATGCTGATGTCTCGAAGACAGCTTTCAGGACTCGTTATGGCCACTACGAGTTTCTAGTGATGCCGTTCGGTCTGACGAATGCGCCAGCGATCTTCATGGATCTCATGAATCGCGTATTTCAGCCGTACCTCGACCAGTTTGTGATAGTGTTCATAGATGACATTCTCGTCTACTCCAAGAATCGGGAGGAGCACAGCCGACATCTGACCACAGTGTTGCAGACATTGCAGAAGCACAAATTATTCGCAAAGTTCAGTAAGTGCGAATTCTGGTTAGAGAAGGTGGCGTTCTTGGGCCACATTGTTTCTAGCAGTGGTATTGAGGTAGACCCCGCCAAAGTTGTAGCAGTTAGAGATTGGGTTGTGCCTCAGAATGCATCCGAGATCCGCAGTTTCCTTGGGCTAGCAGGATATTACAGAAAATTCATCCAGGGATTCTCCTCTATCGTCGTTCCACTCACAGCACTGACAAAGAAAAATGTGAAGTTTGTGTGGAGCGAGGAGTGTCAGAAGAGTTTCGATACTTTGAAGCAAGCTCTTATTTCAGCACCAGTTCTGGCCATGCCATCAGGGCCCGGTGAGTTTGTCCTTTATACTGATGCTTCGAAGCTTGGTTTAGGTGCAGTTTTGATGCAGCATGGGAGAGTGATAGCGTATGCTTCTCGACAGCTGAAAATCCACGAGAAGAACTACCCCACCCATGATCTGGAGTTAGCGGCCGTAGTTTTTGCTTTGAAGATTTGGAGGCACTATCTGTATGGAGAGAAGTGTCAGATCTTTACCGACCACAAAAGCCTCAAGTATTTCTTTACGCAGAAGGAGCTGAACATGCGTCAGAGGCGTTGGTTGGAGCTTGTGAAAGACTTCGATTGTGACATTAGCTACCACCCGGGTAAAGCTAATGTAGTTGCGGATGCTTTGAGCAGGAAAGTCGCAGTGATGGCTCATTTGACGATGCAGAAACCTCTTCAGATTGAGATGCAGAGGTTTGATCTTGAGACTTATCCTCGAGGTAGAGTTCCTCGTTTATCTACCTTGACTATCCAGTCCTCTCTTATTGACCGTATTCGCAGCGGTCAGGCAGCAGATGAGCAGTTGGCACAGTGGAAGAAGAGAGATGAAGCCAAGGGCAGTGTTTTGTATTCAGTCAGCGACGGTATTGTGAGATACCGAGATAGGATATGGGTTCCCAGCAGTGATTCTATCCGAGCAGACATCTTATCAGAGGCCCATACGTCCCCGTACTCCATTCACCCTGGGAGTACGAAGATGTACAAAGATCTGCAGCTATTGTATTGGTGGCCAGGAATGAAGAAGGACATCAGGCGTTTTGTATCCGAGTGCCTGACTTGCCAGTTAGTGAAGGCCGAGCATCAGAGACCAGCAGGTTTGCTCAAGCCTCTTCCTATTCCCGAGTGGAAGTGGGAGAACATTACCATGGACTTTGTGACCGGATTGCCGAGGTCAGCCAGAGGATCGAATGCCATCTGGGTGATTGTAGATCGTCTTACCAAATCAGCGCACTTCTTGCCTATTAAGACGACTTTCACCATGGTTCAGTATGCAGAGCTGTATATCCGAGAGATAGTCCGACTCCACGGTATTCCAGTTTCTATCGTATCCGACAGAGATCCCAGATTCACTTCCTCGTTTTGGAAGAGTTTGCATTCGACTATGGGTACGAAATTGCTGTTTAGCACAGCTTTCCATCCGCAGACAGATGGACAGTCGGAGCGAGTTATTCAGATCTTAGAGGATCTTCTCCGTGCTTGCGTCATTGATTTCTCTGGGAGTTGGGAGTCGAACTTACCATTGGTAGAGTTCACCTATAACAACATTTTCCAGTCGTCCATAGGTATGGCTCCGTATGAGGCGCTGTATGGCCGCAAGTGTAGATCTCCTGTTCATTGGGATGAAGTAGGAGAGAGAGCAGAGTTGGGTCCAGAGATTGTTCAGCAGGCAGCAGATGTAGTAGTCAAGATCCGTGATAGAATGAGGACTGTTCAGAGTCGACAGAAGAGTTATGCCGATCAGCGGAGGAGAGAATTAGAGTTTGCAGTGGGCGATCATGTCTTCGTGAAAGTGGCACCTATGAAGGGTGTCATGAGATTTGGCAAGAAAGGGAAGCTCAGTCCGAGATTCATTGGACCGTTTGAGATCCTCGATAGAGTTGGGACGCTAGCGTATCGTGTGGCTCTTCCGCCGAATCTGGCCGGAGTACACAATGTCTTTCACGTCTCCATGCTGAGGAAGTATATGGCAAATCCTTCGCATGTGCTGAATTTCGAGCCGTTGCAGCTTACTCCGAACTTATCTTATGAGGAGAGACCCGTGCAGATCCTAGACAGACAGGAGAAGAAACTTCGGAACAAGTTGGTTAAGCGAGTCAAAATCAAATGGCTCAACCATTCAGAGGAGGAAGCTACGTGGGAGTCTGAGCCGGAGATGAGAAGTCGATACCCTGAGTTATTCGGTGAGTTCTAATTTCGAGGACGAAATTTATTTTAAGGGGGGAAGGATTGTAGAACCCGTAAATCAGTAGACGTATAAGCCATGCATAATTCTAGATTTTTAAATTTAATTGACTTCATTGCATGATTATTTTAAATGCATTTGTTTGAAGTTAATTATTTCATTATTTCAGTTCAGTAGATTGATTTTTAGCATTTCAGTATTTTCAGTGAGGCCGGACCGGAGTTGGAGTTTTGAGATAGAATTTAAGATTTCGAGAAATATTTCCAGAAGTTAATTTAGCTAGCAACCAAGTTCATTTAAGTTAGAAAGGGAGGTTTGAGGATTTAATTTAATTATTTGAGGTGATTAAGAAATGAACTCATTTAAGTTATTAAATTAAGGGGTTAGCTCACTAAATTATTTAAAGGATTAGTAAGGCTTTCAAGGATTATTATTTGACTAGATAATCAACATTCCCCTTTATTTTATTATGCATTTTTCGGCCACCCTTAGTGCTAGAAGATTCATTTTCCAACTCATCAACTTTGACCAATTCTTTGCATGTAATTAGTAGGATAATTCTAGGATTTTTGGGAGCACAATTTAATTAATTAATGGACATATCCTAGACTAGAAAATAAGCAAAATTTCGGCCACTACCTCCTAGAAGCATCCACCAATTCATTTGATATCAATTCAAAATTTAAAATTCAAAGGGGAGTGGACTTGGTCTTGATTCTTCCTTATATTGTGCACCATTCTCCTCACCCCTCATAACCATTTTTCCCCCCCTCTCCTTTTCGAAAATTCAGAGTGAATCCACACTCATTTTCAGTAGAAAAATCGTGAGGTACCTAGCCAAAAAGAAGAGAGAAAAATCGAGAGCAAGGTAAGGTAGAAAAGAGAAGCGCTCCACCTCCTCCGTGCCGCGTCGTCGTTGTTTCGTTCGTTTTCTTTCGAAACGAAACCAGGCATGTCTAGATTTCTTTCAAACCTCAATCAAGTCATATTATCATTTATTTTTCAGTACATGATCATGTTTATTCAAGCAAAAACCGAGATACATGTCAAAACATTTTGGAACAACACATGCAGAATTTTCGTTTTTCCTTGGCAAGCTTCACGTTTTTCTGAGTTTTGATGGTTTCAGGTATTGGATCGACTCCAGGCTCCCAAGGCGGCTTGTATACATGTAGTAGGATGCATTAGGCCATGTTGGTCCATTCAAACCAGCCCCATACTTGCTGGAAAACCGAAATGACAGCAAGTTCCCCATAAGTGCAGAAATGTGATTCGAAAATTCAGTTTGGATGTCAAGGAGGAAGGATCTGATCTTGGCTGCCCCAAGGGCCTTTAGCCATGGTTGGATCACTTCCCTAGCATGTCTAAGACGTGACTAAGTTGCCCTTTTGGTGGCTTGGTCCATGGCCCCTCGGTTTTTAATCAAAACGTGAAAACAGCCCCCTCCCCTCTCGGCCCCTTTGATTTTGACAGCACATGTACTTCGAGTTGGTTGGCTTGGTGTGGATCTTGGTTGGCCTATGGCCCTTAGCCACGGTTCATATCATGCTCCTAGATGTCTAGATCGTGCCATGGTCAATCAAATGGCCACTGGAACGACGCAAGACATCGATCATAGCATCAACACTACACACGCATGCATGAGGGCCCTCGGTGAGAACTTTCGGGTGGTTGCTGGAATGAGGCAAATTGTGGCTGGCCTAGGGCCCTTAGCCATGGTTCAAATCATTCCTTGGGACGTTGTGGAGAGGCTTTGGTCGGTGGTTCAAGCCCCAATGGCCAAAAGTCTCGCAAACGACGCGATGCAAGCTAGGTCGCAGCTGCTGGAAATTACAGCAAGTTGCTGTGTCGGTTCAGAGGCTCGTTCGAGTTCTTGGTTGGCTTTTAGCCCATGGCCTTGGACTGGACAGTGCCTCATTGAGTTGGGAAGGTCATGGTTTTGACCGTTTGTCAGTTGGATCATTTTTGGGGTCGTACGAGAATTTACGGTGCAATGTGCCAAATTGACTCTCGAAAGAGCGTTTCGTGTTTTGGCCTCCATTTCACCTAGATTTCGACCCTATCATTTTAGGAGCATTATTTTATGATTTTTCAGCGTATTTTAATCATGACTATACGTCGGTTCAGTGTCGGTTCAAATTGGCTCGGAGTCATGATTAAATGCGAAGTCATTAGGCGTCATAGTCGCATCTTTTGAACGTAAATTGCATAGTTGGTCAAGTTTAAGCTATTGCATATTTTTCATGGCACAGTTAGGTTGCAGCGAGCCTGGGAACGATCCAATCCAATCCAGTTGGTAAAATTACGGGACATTTTCATTAAGCCAGTTAATTATTTTACGTGCATTAAATAGAAAATGATTATTTTTGAGATTTATGCGATATGGCTTGTGGTACATTCACTATGTGGGAGTGTTATTTTTATACGGTCGCCAGTGACCGATCAGTTCAGTATGGTACCACCCGGTCGCCAGTGACCGGCCAGCTCAGTTCAGTTTCAGCCTCCCCGGTAGCCAGTTACCGATCAGTTCAGCTTAGTGCAGTGGCCACAGGCGTAAAACATGATCTCAACAGAAAATTTTACCAGATATTTCAGTACAGGCTCCAAGGAGCAAATATTTTTACAGTGATTTCCAGTTCAATTATGCACGTATTATAATTGCTCAGTACAGATTATTTTCAGTATGCCTCAGGACAGGATATGTTAACTCATGCATATTTTTAATTCAGATTTTTACTCGTTACCTGTGATATATGCATGCTGAGTCTTTAGGCTCACTAGACTTGATTGTTGTAGGTACTGATGAGGTCAGGGCCGAGGGCGGGGACCAGTGAGCCAGCTTGGGTCGGCAGTAGTGGCACCCGAGGACCTCAGTGCAGCAGTTGTTATATTATTCCGCAAACAATTTTTATCAGTTGTTGGATATTTTTAAATTGTGATTTTTGGCAAACTTTATTTTCTTCCGCTGCTATTATTTTAAACATTGAACTTGATTCCCCAGTGATTTTATGAATGAGGCCATTTAAGTTCTTTTAAAAAGAAAATTTTTTAATTTTCCGCAAATTTTCGAGAAAGGAGTTTCAGGCCCTTCACAATTAGCGTCCGAGTTCCCACAATTATTGATATGTTTGACAGCATAGGAACGAGAAACATCGTCTCAAACCAGTGTTCTTACGCTTGGACTGTAAGTTGGCATGTTCTTGAAGTAATACATGAGTAATATTATGATTTCAAATACTTCCCATTGATTATTGCAATATGTACATTGTTATTATCTTATTGATGAAAACATAGCACCATATTCCATTGTTATGTATTAAATATGTAAGAAACTCATGAATATTGATGATGGATGCTATGTTATGAACATGAACATGAACATGAAAGGAAAATGACTGATTTTTACATGATATAGAGCTTTGACATCATGGGTGGTTTTAAGTCCACCAAACCTATTGGCCAATATATGTTCATGGGGCGTGGGGTTGCCAAAGGTTGCTCCCTGACGTCCAACATAGTAGTAGCTATATAATAAAGCAAGCACGGTAGTACATGTCAACTAATGAGGCTCAAGTACAAAAATGAACATGAATATATGCTATGATATGACATGGTTTAAAGATTCATTGTTGTCACGGCTTGATATGTAAGTTCCTTCGATGCATATTGATACCTACAAGTGCCAACTTATTGGGTTTTGTAAACTCACGTAGCTCATATATTACAGGATCAGGTAGTGAAGAGACATAGGATGCCGGTTCGCTAATGGATGCTTGAGACGTGCCTCACCTCGACAAGAACCGGGACTTATTATTGAATAGCTTCCGCATATGTATTGTACTAAAATATGTCAGGGTTTGAATAAGTGTTATGATGATACAAAGTATGCATGTTTATGAGAATATGTATTTGTATAACAATATGGTGCATGGTTGTGTATGAAAATATAGTTGATGTTGTTGTATATGTGGGGACCCGAACTTAATTCAGTTCTTAATTACTTTCTGGGAATAATAAATCAATTAAAATAAACAGGGTCTAAAATTTTTTTTAAAATACGAGAGTACGCAGTATATGAAATAAGTCCTATCTCATTTACAAGATCACTTGTGACACCTCGACCCGTTTACAATAACAGTAGCAGCGGAATTTAAAATTTTCTATCAAATGGAAGGAGTGTCAAAATACATCACCATAAAATGTTTAAAAGTAAATAAATGATTATTCAAATGATATAACAAAATACAAAATATCATTCCTATGATCATGATCCAAAAATACTTGCAAAATAACATCTTCCTTCCAACTTCGTATGCATATGACTCCGGGCCACAATCAACGTCCTGGTCCGTCGTTCTTATCTGCATCACATGAAATAACTGAAATGAGTATAAAACTCAGCAAGTGTAACTCTTACATAGCAATGATACATAGAATAATCTGTAAAACATGGCTTTGAAAACATAAAATACCATCAACTCTGAAACATGTATATCGTAGCAATAGCATAACCATGAGATGGTATTTCTCTTTACTATGGTGGATTGATATCAATAGTAACTCTGTCTGTGGTGCTCTTATCCTATCGATATAAATCGACAACTTTGAGGGATATAAGCCTATGGTCGTTGATCAACTAATTGCATGCAATCTCTGACTATGTATCTATCAATCCATAAAACATTTAAACTCTTTCTTTGGGACATTTCATCAAACACTTTGATAATCTTTCTCTTTTGTATTCCCTTCTCAAAGTTGAGACATCAATTGCCTCCACAATATACAACAAAGGTATCAATACATAATAGTGAATCAAATGAAGGGAATAACACAATAAAACCTTTGAAACACAATACATATATAATCATGTGAGCACAAGAATGAAATTCCACTTACAACCACTTGAAACCTTGATTCTATACTCTTGGTAGCAATCCTACAACAATAAACCATAATTTGCACCATCAATAACCCAAATAACCCAACAACAATACCATAAAAGCCAAAGAATCAACACCATCACAAACCCATAACATCTCAAACACCAAAAACTAAGAAATAACCAAACCAAAAGCTTACCTTAGCTTCCTTGATCCCAAAATAATCTTGCTCTCAACACAAATAACTAACAAGAAGCTTGAATCAAAGGAAATGAAGAAGGAATGAGAACCCTAGCTCTCCCTTGAAGTGAAGAACCGAGAAGAATGGAGGAAATGAGAGAAATGAGGGCAAAAACTTGTATTTAAACACTAAAAATACCAAAACACTATTTTTAAACATTGCTGGCCGCTCGGGCGAACATATTTTTCCGCCCGAGCGCAGAACTCTCGGCCAGAAATCCAAAATTTTCGAAGTAGGCTCGCCCGAGCGGACATTTATTCCCGCTAGGGCGCGCACTCTGCGCACTGCCACTCCAAAGATTGCTTCTGAAACGCCTTTTCCTTTCATAATTTGGAAACGTAGTAAACTACAAAGTGTTAGCACTATGTCTTATCTTGAATCCCTCAAAATTTCAGATCAGTTGGACGTCTGAGTAAAAATTTATGCCTATTCTCCTAACATGTGTCACTGGAGGAACGTCGAAACACACGAAACACTTCGGGGAACTTTTGGCTTACCTTCCACAATGATTTGAACAAAACTCAAAATAAGAAAGTTACACCTCTATGTCTTATCTTTCTAATGGTAAAGGCTTCACCTCACTTGGATCAATATACAATTTATCATGAATTTAATCGTAACGCCGCTACAAAAGCACTACACATCATCTATAACCAACCATACTATAAATCATGAATCGAAACTCTTAACATCCAAACTATACCTAAACTTGACCAAGTAGTCAATAAACTTATGAAAACTTAAACCGTACCATACACCAAGCTTGGCTATCACAATCTCCCCTCCTTAGAGGAATTTCGTCCTCGAAATTGACGTCACTGCACGAACAACTCAGGATACTTCTCTCTTATCTCATCCTCTGGTTCCCACGTGGCCTCTTCGATCAAATGGTTCCTCCAAAGGACTTTAACGATGCCGATATCTTTGTTCCTCAAAACTTTAACTTTGCGGTCCAGTATCTGAACCGGAATCTCTTGGTACGTCAAATTCGGCGTCAAGTCCAATGGCTCGTGGCGAAGAACATGGGAAGGATTCGTAATATACTTCCTGAGCATCGATACGTGAAAAGCATTATGGACTCTGTCAAGATCTGGCGGTAGCGCTAACCTGTAGGCTCGATCACGAACTCTGTCCAAAATCTCAAAGGGTCCAATAAATCTCGGACTCAACTTGCCCTTCTTGCCAAACCGCATCACACCCTTGAGAGGTGCTATCTTCAAAAACACGTGTTCGCCAACCTCAAACTGCAAAGGTCTACGACGTACATCCGCATAGCTCTTCTGTCTCGACTGCGCTGTCTTCATCCTCTCTCTAATAACAGCAACTACATCAGCAGTCTGTTGGACCAACTCTGGACCCAACATCTTCCTCTCACCAATCTCATCCCAATACAAGGGAGATCTACACTTCCTGCCATAAAGTGCTTCGTACGGTGCCATCCCAATCGTCGCCTGGTAACTGTTATTGTACGTGAACTCCACGAGAGGCAATTTAGAATCCCAGCTACCAGAATAATCAATAGTGCAAGCTCTGAGCATATCCTCTAGAATCTGAATAACTCTCTCTGATTGACCGTCGCTCTGAGGGTGATATGATGTACTGAAAGCTAACCGTGAACCCATAGCTCTATGCAAACTCTTCCAAAACTCTGAGGTAAATCTAGGGTCACGATCAGACACAATCGACACAGGGACACCGTGAAGTCTAACAATCTCTGCTATATAATCCTCGGCATACTGGTTCATGGAATACGTCGTCTTGACTGGGAGAAAATGCGCTGACTTGGTCAATCGATCGACAATAACCCAAATAGAGTTAAAACCTTTCTGCGTTCTGGGAAGACCAGTCACGAAATCCATCGTAATATGCTCCCATTTCCACTGAGGAATCGGCAAAGATAGAAATGTCCCAGCAGGTCTCTGGTGCTCAATCTTCACCTGCTGACAAGTTAGACACTGAGAAATAAAATGGCAATGTCTTTCTTCATACCTGGCCACCAGTAGAGTCTACGAAGATCCTGATACATCTTGGTGCTGCCTGGATGTATCGAATATGGTGCGGTATGTGCCTCTGTCAAGACGTCTCGCCGAATATCATCACCAGTAGGAACACAAATACGACCTCTGAATGTCATCAAACCGTCTCCATTCACTCCAAACTCTGAATTACCTCTCTCCTCAGCCCTGGCTCTCAACTCTGACAACTGAACATCAACAGCCTGCTCTCTACGGATCCTGTCCGTCAAAGTAGCCCGAATGACCAACGCTGAAAAGCGAGCAATGGTCCCCGAAACCACCAAAGCTATCTCCTCTCGCTGCAAGTCTAACAACAACGGCTGCTGAATCATAGAACTCAAAGAAGAACTCGATTTACGGCTCAAAGCATCTGCTACAACATTCGCTTTCCCTGAGTGGTAACTAATCGTCACATCATAATCTTTGACAAGCTCTAACCACCTCCTCTGGCGCATATTGAGCTCTTTCTGAGAGAACAAATACTTCAAACTCTTGTGGTCCGTGAAAATTTCACATTTTTTGCCATATAAGTAATGTCTCCAAATCTTCAAGGCGAAAACCACAGCTGCTAGCTCCAAATCATGCGTCGGATAATTCTTCTCGTAATCCTTCAACTGGCGAGAAGCATAAGCTATAACCTTTCCACGTTGCATCAGCACTGCACCAAGACTGTAAAGGGCCTAAAACTCCTTTCTTGAAAATTTGCGGAAAATTAAAAATTTTCTTTTTAAAAGAACTTAAATGGCCTCATTCATAAAATCACTGGTGAATCAAGTTCAATATTTTAAAATATTGCAGCGGAAGAAAATTAAAGTTTTGCCAACAACAACGATTTAAAAATATCCAACGACTGATAAAATTGTTTGCGGAAAAAAAAATAACAACTGCTGCTCTGAGGTCCTCGGGTGCCACTACTGCCGACCTAAGCTGGCTCACTGGTCCCCGCCCTCGGCCCTGGCCTCATCAGTACCTACAACAATCAAGTCTAGTGAGCCTAAAGACTCAGCATGCATATATCACAGGTAACGAGTAAAAATCTAAATTAAAAATATGCATGAGTTAACGTATCCTGTCCTGAGGCATACTGAAAATAATCAGTACTGAGCAATTATAATACGTGCATAATTGAACTGGAAATCACTGTAAAAATATTTGCTCCTTGGAGCTTGTACTGAAATATCTGGTAAAATTTTCTGTTGAGATTATGTTTTACGCCTGTGGCCACTGCACTAAGCTGAACTGATCGGTAACTGGCTACCGGGGAGGCTGAAACTGAACTGAGCTGGCCGGTCACTGGCGACCGGGTGGTACCATACTGAACTGATCGGTCACTGGCGACCGTATAAAATAACACTCCCACATAGTGAATGAACCACAAGCCATATCGCATAAATCTCAAAAATAATCATTTTCTATTTAATGCACGTAAAATAATTAACTGGCGTAATGAAAATTCCTGTAATTTTACCAACTGGATTGGATTGGATCGTTCCCAGGCTCGCTGCAACCTAACTATGCCATGAAAATTATGCAATAGCTTAAACTTGACCAACGATGCAATTTACGTTCAAAAGATGCGACTATGACGCCTAATGACTTCGCATTTAATCATGACTCCGAGCCAACCTGAACCGACACTGAACCGACGTATAGTCATGATTAAAATACGCTGAAAAATCATAAAATAATGTTCCTAAAATGATAGGGTCGAAATCTAGGTGGAATGGAGGCCAAAACATGAAACGCTCTTTCGAGAGTCAATTTGGCACATCGCACCGTAAATTCTCGTACGACCTCAAAAATGATCCAAATGACAAACGGTCAAAAACATGACCTTCCCAACTCAATGAGGCACTGTCCAGTCCAAGGCCATGGGCTAAAAGCCAACCAAGAACTCAAACGAGAATTCTGAACGACACAGCAACATGCTGTAATTTCCAGCAGCTGCGCAACTACAAGACTTGCGTTGGTTTCGAGACTATCGGCCATTAGGGGCGTGAACCACCGACCAGAGACTCTTACCAACATCCCAAGGAATGATTTGAACCATGGCTAAGGGCCATAGGCCAGCCACAATCCGCATCACACCAAATCTTAACCGAAGGGTCCAACCGAGAGCAACCTGCATGCGTGTGTAGTGTTTATGCTATGATCGATGTCTTGCGTCGTTCCAGTGGCCATTTGATTGACCATGGCACGATCTAGACATCTAGGAGCATGATATGAACCGTGGCTAAGGGCCATAGGCCAACCAAGATCCATACCAAGCAACAAAAGAACGAACCAAAAGCTGAACAAATGAAGAAGCCGAAGGGGTATAGGGGCTGTTGTGACGTTTTGATTAAAAACCGATGAACCATGGACCAAGCCACCAAAAGGGCAACTTAGTCACGTCTTAGACATGCTAGGGAAGTGATCCAACCATGGCTATAGGCCCTTGGGGCAGCCAAGATCAGATCCTTCCTCCATGACAACAAACTGAATTTTTCGAACAACATTTCTGCACCTATGGGGACTTGCTGTCATTCTGAATTTCCAGCAAGCATGGGGCTGGTTTGAATGGACCAACATGGTCCTAATGCATCCTACTACATGTATACAAGCCGCCTTGGGAGCCTGGAGTCGATCCAATACGTGAAACTCACAAACCAAAAGAAATCGTGAAGCTTGCCAAGGAAATCGAAAATTCTGCATGTGTGGTTTCAAAATATTTTGACTTGGATCTCGATTTTTACTTGAATAAACATGATCATGTACTGAAAAATAAATGATAATATGACTTGATTGAGGTTTGAAAGAAATCTAGACATGCCTGGTTTCGTTTTGAAAGAAAACGAACGAAACAACGACGACGCGGCACGGAGGAGGTGGAGCGCTTCTCTTTTCTACCTTACCTTGCTCTCGATTTTTCTCTCTTCTTTTTGGCTAGGTACCTCAAAATTTTTCTACTGAAAATGAGTGTGAATTCACTCTGAATTTTCGAAAAGGAGAGGGGGGGAAAAATGGTTATGAGGGGTGAGGAGAAGGGTGCACAATATAAGGAAGAATCAAGATCAAGTCCACTCCCCTTTGAATTTTAAATTTTGAATTGATATCAAATGAGTTGGTGGATGCTTCTAGGAGGTAGTGGCCTGAAATTTCTCTTATTCTAGACTAGGATATGTCCATTTATTTAATTAAATTGTGCTCCCAAAAATCCTAGAATTATCCTACTAATTACATGCAAAGAATTGGTCAAAGTTGATGAGTTGGAAAATGAATCTTCTAGCACTAAGGGTGGCCGAAAAATGCATAATAAAATAAAGGGGAATGTTGATTATCTAGTCAACTAATAATCCTTGAAAGCCTTACTAATCCTTTAAATAATTTAGTGAGCTAACCCCTTAATTTAATAACTTAAATGAGTTCATTTCTTAATCACCTCAAATAATTAAATTAAATCCTCAAACCTCCCTTTCTAACTTAAATGAACTTTGTTGCTGGCTAAATTAACTTCTGGAAATATTTCTCGAAATCTTAAATTCTATCTCAAAACTCCAACTCCGGTCCGGCCTCACTGAAAATACTGAAATGCTAAAAATCAATCTACTGAACTGAAATAATAAATAATTAACTTCAAATAAATGCATCATGCAATGAAGTCAATTAAATTTAAGAAAACCTAGAATTATGCATGGCTTATACGTCTACTGATTTACGGGTTCTACAAAGACCTTTCTTCGACGCGTCGGTATACACAACAAAATCCTCTGAACCACTGGGCAAAGCAAGAACAGGAGCTGTCGTCAACTTGTCCTTCAACTCTTGAAATGCACTCTGGCAATCATTGGACCACTCGAACTTCACAGTCTTCCTTGTCAGATTGGTTAACGGCAGGGCAATCTTAGAAAAATCTGAGATGAAACGACGATAATAACCTGCCAACCCAAGAAAACTGCGTACCTCTGAGACAGTGGTAGGAATAGGCCACTTCTGAATCGCCTCAATCTTTGCTGGATAACCAGCTATGCCATCCTTCGAAACAACATGGCCTAGAAAAGAAATCTGCTCCAACCAAAACTCACACTTCTTCAACTTAGCATACAACCTCTTCTCTCTCAACAACTGAAGAACAACTCTGAGATGCTTTGCATGAAGCTCTCTGGTCTTGGAATAGATCAAGATGTCGTCGATGAAGACAATGACGAAGCTATCCAAATAAGGCTTGAACACACGGTTCATCAGATCCATGAAAACTGAAGGAGCATTGGTCAGATCAAAAGACATCACAAGAAACTCATAGTGACCATACCTGGTCCGGAACGCTGTCTTAGGGATATCAGATTCCCTAACCTTCAACTGATTGTAGCCAGACCGAAGATCAATCTTCGAAAATACAATAGCACCTTGCAGCTGATCAAACAAATCATCTATCTGTGGCAACGGATACTTGTTCTTGATAGTCACTTTGTTGAGCTCCCTATAGTCGATACACAGCCGCAACGACCCATCTTTCTTCTTGACAAAAAGAACCGGAGCTCCCCAAGGCGAAGAACTCGGTCGAATAAAACCCTTGTCTAAAAGATCCTGCAACTGCGTCTTCAACTCCTTCATCTCGGTAGGAGCCATCCTATACGGAGCCTTAGAAATAGGAACCGTACCTGGAGCTAGATCAATCACAAACTCAACATCCCTGTCCGGCGGCAAACCCGGCACATCATCCTCAAACACATCAGCAAACTCCCTCACAACATCGATATCATCTATATTCAACTTAATCATTCTATCCACATCCACAATCGAAGCCAGAAACACATCACAACCTCTACACAGCAACTTCTCAGCCTCAAGACAAGAAATAAAAGTAAGGACCAGCGAAGTACCTGCACTGGCGAGCATACCTTCCCTATTGCCATCATCTGCAAAAGTCACCGTCTTAGCAACGCAATCAATCACTGCACGATAGGTCGATAGCCAATCCATGCCAAGTATAACATCAAATGCAACCATCGGGATGACAATCAAATCAGCAAAAACCAAACGCCCAACAATTTGAACAGAGCACGCATACACAATCGATGTCGGGCACAACACATCTCCCGAAGGCAAAACAACATTGAACTGGAGGGGAAGAACAGAAGAAACTATACCCAAAGATCTCAAAAACAATTCAGACATAAAAGAATGAGTAACACCTGTATCAATCAAAGTCGTAGCTACTCTGCCTGAAATTAAAATAGTACTAGAGATCACAGAAGAATCATGGTTTATACCTTCCTTGGTCATCGTAAAGATGCGACCCTGCACCTTATCCTTGCTCGCTCCCCTTGGACAATCTTTAGCAATGTGGCCAGCCGTGCCACAACGATAACACATATGAGTGCCAAATCTGCACTCTCCTCGATGATGTCTGCTGCATTTAGGACACAGCGGCTTCTCAGGATCAACTGGAACTGGCGGTGGTCTAGGACTCGATTCCATCTTGCCCTTCCCTTTGAAACGATCCTTGCCTCTCTAATTCGAGCCCTGGCCTCTCTGAGCAACAGCTTGATGCCTCTCCTGCCTCTCTCTGGCGATATCCTTCTCGTCTTGTTCGGCCAACAACGCCTTAGACACAATCTCTTTGAAAGTCACAGCCTTGGACATGTTGATATCTCTCCTGATCTCAGCTCTAAGGTCTCGAATGAAATGAGAACCTTTATCTTTGTCATTTGAAGCAATATACGGAGCAAATAAACAACCCTCCTCGAACTTGAGAATGTACTCATCAACGTTCATGCCTCCCTGTCGAAGCTCCAGAAACTCAGTCACCTTCCTAGCTCGAAGTGCGTCGGGAAAGTACTTGTCATAGAACAGGTCTGTGAACTCTTGCCACTTCAAAGCTGAAACATCGACACCAACCTTAGTGGCATTCCACCAGATACGTGCAGCCTTTATCAACATGAATACTGCACAGCTGATTTTGTCTTTATCCTCATACTGAAGATGGTCGAAGATTGCTTCAAGCGCCTTGACCCACTCGACAGCCACTAACGGATCAGTGCTACCTGCGAATTCCGGTGGATCCATTCTCTTAAAAGCAGAAAAGACGGCATTAGTGCCAACTGCCTGAGCTACTTGGCCTCTCACTTGACCTCTACCCTGCCCTGTTCCTTGCAATCGAAGCAGCTGCTGAATCTGCTCGCTATGGACTTTGGCCTGCTCTTTAAGCAACTTGCCGAACTCGTCGACAACTCTCGAGGAAGAACTATCCTCACCCTCTGACGCCTTACGCTTAGGAGGCATACTCTACAATGTGCTCACAAAAGACATATCAATAAATAACAATGAATAGATGCAAAAGAAAACATACCCGGACAGTTGAAAGTAGACGAAGTCATACGCATTGGTCCGAAGAACGGTGCTCTGATACCACTAAATGTGACACCTCGACCCGTTTACAATAACAGTAGCAGCGGAATTTAAAATTTTCTATCAAATGGAAGGAGTGTCAAAATACATCACCATAAAATGTTTAAAAGTAAATAAATGATCATTCAAATGATATAACAAAATACAAAATATCATTCCTATGATCATGATCCAAAAATACTTGCAAAATAACATCTTCCTTCCAACTTCGTATGCATATGACTCCGGGCCACAATCAACGTCCTGGTCCGTCGTTCTTATCTGCATCACATGAAATAACTGAAATGAGTATAAAACTCAGCAAGTGGAACTCTTACATAGCAATGATACATAGAATAATCTGTAAAACATGGCTTTGAAAACATAAAATACCATCAACTCTGAAACATGTATATCGTAGCAATAGCATAACCATGAGATGGTATTTCTCTTTACTATGGTGGATTGATATCAATAGTAACTCTGTCTGTGGTGCTCTTATCCCATCGATATAAATCGACAACTCTAAGGGATATAAGCCTATGGTCGTTGATCAACTAATTGCATGCAATCTCTGACGATGTATCTATCAATCCATAAAACATTTAAACTCTTTCTTTGGGACATTTAATCAAACACTTTGATAATCTTTCTCTTTTGTATTCCCTTCTCAAAGTTGAGACATCAATTGCCTCCACAATATACAACAAAGGTATCAATACATAATAGTGAATCAAATGAAGGGAATAACACAATAAAACCTTTCAAACACAATACATATATAATCATGTGAGCACAAGAATTAAATTCCACTTACAACCACTTGAAACCTTGATTCTATACTCTTGGTAGCAATCCTACAACATTAAACCATAATTTGCACCATCAATAACCCAATAACCCAACAACAATACCATAAAAGCCAAAGAATCAACACCATCACAAACCCATAACATCTCCAACACCAAAAACTAAGAAATAACCAAACCAAAAGCTTACCTTAGCTTCCTTGATCCCAAAATAATCTTGCTCTCAACACAAATAACTAACAAGAAGCTTGAATCAAAGGAAATGAAGAAGGAATGAGAACCCTAGCTCTCCCTTGAAGTGAAGAACCGAGAAGAATGGAGGAAATGAGAGAAATGAGGGCAAACACTTGTATTTAAACACTAAAAATACCAAAACACGATTTTTAAACATTGCTGGCCGCTCGGGCGAACATATTTTTCCGCCCGAGCGCAGAACTCTCGGCCAGAAATCCAAAATTTTTGAAGTAAGCTCGCCCGGGCGGACATTTATTCCCGCTCGGGCGCGCACTCTGCGCACCACTGCCACTCAAAAGATCGCTTCGGAAACGCCTCTTCCTTTCATAATTTGGAAAAGTGGTAAACTACAAAGTTGTAGCTCTATGTCTTATCTTGAATCCCTCAAAATTTCAGATCATTTGGACGTATGCGTAAAAAGTTATACCTAGTCTCCCAACATGTGTCACTGGAGGAACGTCGAAACACACGAAACACTTCGGGGAACTTTTGGCTTACCTTCCATAATGATTTGAACAAAACTCAAAATAAGAAAGTTACACCTCTATGTCTTATCTTTCTAATGAAAAAGGCCTCACCTCATTTGGATCAATATACAATTTATCATGAATTTAATCGTAACGCCGCTACAAAAGCACTACACATCATCTATAACCAACCATACTATAAATCATGAATCGAAACTCTTATCATCCAAACTATACCTAAACTTGACCAAGTAGTCAATAAACTTATGAAAACTTAAACCGTACCGTACACCAGGCTTGGCTATCGCATCACTATTCAGATCTAAGTACAAATCCTGTACAATCATAAATCATAATAACTACTGTTTCTTCACTACATCTCAGATGATATAACAGATATACTCCTAAGTCCTGATCTCCACGCTAACTGTCTTCTCTCATCCTCTTCTTGACCCTGATCCAGCCCCACCTGTTGTCATACACAAATACAAAACAAGACAACAGCCGGATAACTCGGGTGAGAATAAATCCCAGTATAAACAATGTAAACATGCAATTATATAAAAACATATATAAACGCATAAATAAGATATCATTAACATGTAGCAACTCAACAAACATGAATGATATAAACACTATAAATCAACATGTCGTATCAGACTCAACTCAACCGACGCGTCGTCTCAGACTCGACTCAACTGACGCGTCGTCTCAGACTCGACTCAATTCTAATCTAGGGATCCGGTGTCTGAATAATGATAAATATACCGAATCTCAGTCGATAGGAATGAATCAATCCCTAAACGGCATCGATATAATTCACATATCCAGTGTCTGGGAAAATCTGCCGCAGAATTGACGAATCAGTCAGAGAATAGGCGAATCAGCCAATGACTAGACGAATCAGCCCGTAACTAGGCGAATCAGCCGGTAACTAGGCGAATCAGCCGGTAACTAGGCGAATCAGTAGTCAATACATGCAGTGGCTATAAATCAATAGACTACAAACATCAATCTCATCAATTACAAATATCAATGCAATAAACTAAGTATGTGATTTAGGGAAACTCGAGTCAAACCTCACTCGAGTTGTGCAATCCCAACTCAACATTAATTTATACCTTTCTTTCTGATACTCTGACTATGTCAAAGTCTCGAACTCAAAGCCTGTCAATACTCAATCTTACAATAACAATATTGAGGGTACACGTCATCAATACACCACTCAATCAATACTGGATATAATCATAATTCAATCAAATTCTTTTTCAACAATATAATGTCATGATTTCAATATATCCAGCACTACCATCTCAGTCAGATATCAATTCCAACACCTCATAATCGATAACAATTCAATTCTGATATCAAATCGACTCCAAAACTACTACGAAAATCATAACAATTTCATATGGTGTTTGTTCTCCAGTCCGGTTTCGATTATACGATGTCTAACATGACAAGAACATCATATATGAATCATATCAGATTTTGACAATACCATAATTTCAAATCATATCAAAACGTAGCAAAACTTACGTCCAGTTGTAGCCTACATCGATAGGAACTCAATACCGAAGTCGGATTCAGAATCGGACGGGCGGATTTCTCATAATAGGCGTAGGGATTTCTTTCCCTTTCTTCGTTTCTCCCTTTTCGTTCCTTTCCTTCTGAAGGATCAAGATGTACATATATATATATATAAATCCACGCACATGCAAACAGACGAGTGGCTCAATGTGCATACTGCACGTCTCGCGCATATGCGCGACTAATATCGGCGCATATGCGCGAGACCTACGGGTCTCGTGGATAAACTTCTCGGCAGCTCGCGCATATGCGCGACTCATCTCCGCGCATATGCGCGAGGTCCTCTGGACTTCGCTTGTACAGGCTCGCGCATATGCGCGACTCACTTCGCGCATATGCGTGAGGTCCTCTGCCCACGTCGCGCATATGCGCGCATCTGTGCCGCGCATATGCGCGACGGCTACTGTTCCTCGCACATTTTCATGCATTATCTCGTCTTTCCCGGTCCGATCCTTTCCATATATATTCATATCAATTATCCCCAAATCATTTCAGATTAGTAGGATAAAATTCTCGGGCCTTACATTTCTCCCCCCCTAAGATATGATTTCGTCCTCGAAATCACATGCAATCAATCATATCATAAGAAGGTATATAGAAGAAGCTAAGTAAACAACTCACCTTAGTGAAATAAAACTGGGAACCTCTGTCTCATATCAGACTCAGTTTCCCAAGTAGCTTTTTCAATGCCATGTTAACTCCGCCGAACTTTTACAAGTGGAATAGTCTTCGTTCTGAGCTACTTTTCCTTCCGATCAAGAATCTGAATCGGCTTTTCGCAATAACTCAATATCTCATCCAACTCGGCCTCATTTGGTTGGATGACAAGTGAAGCATCAGACAGGTATTTTCGCAAGAACAAACATGAAAAACGTCATGTACGTCATCTTGTACGAAATAAAGCATGAGGATTTGGTCAATCTGTCAATCACAACCCAAATCGCATCACAATCTCGGGAGGATCTTGGTAACTTCATTATAAAATCCATGGAAATGTGATCTCATTTCTCTTCAGGAATAGACAAACTCTGTAATAGTCCTCCGGGTTTCTTTCTCTTAGCCTTCACCTGTTGGCAATTCCGACATTTGGCTAAAATTTAGCAATATCAGCTTTCATTTGTTTCCACTAAAACTGTCTTTTCAAATCATTATATATTTTCTTGCCACCAGGATGAATACTGAATCGAATGTTGTGCGCTTCTGATAGTATCTATCGTTTCAACTCCGAAACATTTGGCACAACAATACAATTATTTACATACAGAACATTGTCACGAACCTAGTACTCGGATCGATGTCTTGCTCTAACCCTTGCTATCTAGTTCTGTACATTCTGATCAACTTTCTGAGCTGCTTATATTTCAAAATCAGCTCTGGGTCGGACTGTACAATATAAATTCTCCCACTATCTACTATCTGATTCGAACAAGGATTCAGAATAAGAGCAATATTCAATCAAATTCAAAACATCACTCATCGATACTGATCTGCTAACTCATAAAACCGCAAATATCTAACACTGATATCCATCTCGGCCAACTAATTACGGTTTAATTCTGCTAAAATCAATAGATACATCATCTTCAGATATAACATACCCTGAATGCAATCTGTCTCAATCAGGATTCACCATTTCACAATTTCTGATATCAAGTCAAGGTTAAAATCAATTTCTCTGACTGAAATCAAATCTAAAGTCTTATCCGAGGAAAACATCAATAACTTTCATATCATTGGTAAATCAGCCAATGATAGACTCAACTTCAGTAAATAACTGAATACATAAGGAGTCTCTCTGCTCCTTTCTGTAATAATTGAGTCATAGATAGTACGGATAATCAAAGGAACTCTCAATCTAGAATCCTTATCGTACAATATTCATCCTTTGGCCATCTCAGGTCCGATTCTCACCATCTTCTGGAACTAATCTAGGGTAGCTCTGTACTTGGTCAGCATATCAATATCAATAATGCAGTCCCAAAATCAGACAACACTAGTACAATACCACCTACCAGACGATCTAACTCAATCTCATTCTCATCCTATTGTAGTATACGATATTTTACAGAATTCACTGCTATAAAAACTCTCCCCAACCAGTAAAGAGATATACTACAGTAGATAACACTCAACAGGTAATGCATGACTCAATGCAAATCATTCAAAAATAAACGTATGGGAAGCATCTCTATTCATCAATACAAAAGCAGGATAACTACATCAAGAACATTTACCTGCAACATCATCCTCTGGTGCTTCTTGAGCTTGCTCCTCGTTCAAAGCAAATACTCTGGCCTGCTGTCTAGGAGGCTGGCCAACTGTCTGGCTTCCTCCTGGCCTCTGCTGTGACTGAGCTGGTGTTGGCTGAAATGAATGAACAACAGCTGATCGTCTACTCCACTGTGCCGCTGATCCAGATGATTCGGCTCCCTGGGATCTTTGAGAATCCTTCTGTGGACACACTCTGGCAAAATGTCCGTGTTGTTTGCAGAAGTGGCAACTACCAAGTACTCCTTGGCATTGCTCAGTGGAATGTCTCCCTCCACAATTTCCGCAGTAAGCTCCGGTGTAACTCTGTTTGGAACCACTGGAGCTAGAAGAACTGCCGCCAGACTTCTTAAACTGCTTTCCTCTAGCCTTCAGAAAATCTTTCTTTCCACCACTGCTACTATCACTCTCAAATCAGGGAGGTGGTTGCTGTGGTCTCGGTGCGGGAGGAACATCTGCAGCTCCTCTCTACCTTATCAGGCCCGCTTCAGCGCCCTTTGCTCTATTCATGGCATCAGAAAATTTATTCGGTCGCCCTGTGTTCACCAATGTAAATATATAGGGATTCAAGCCATTGATGAACTGATCAGCAACGGTTTCGTCATTTCCAGCCACATGTGGAGCAAACTTCAACAAGGTTGAGAACTTGGTCACATAGTCTTCAATGTTCAGCTTACCCTGTCTCAAATTGGCAAACTCCGCCCCCTTTGCAACATCAAGCAACTAGTGCCCAATCAATTTAATTCGGCGCTCATCACTGTAATCCAGTGAATCAAACAGCATCTCCATGTTATCTAACCAACTCTCACATTCAACTGATGTCTCAGTACCCTTCAGAGTCGGTGGTTTGAATGACTGAAACCTTTTCAATAACGTTTCCATCGGATTTGCTGTCACATCCATTGGAGGATTCGATGTGCTACCCAGTTTTGGTATTCTTCGAGGAGGCATATCCGATAATCAAATGGATTAGTACCCCAATCCAATAAACCTGTTTCATTTCAGTTCCCTCCTCCGATCATCTTACTGCTGATCGAGAATCGGTTCAAATTCGTTCCCAATAATACATATTACACAATCAAATCAGATAAGTCAAGTAACATGTATTATATAAAGCAGTAAAGCATGCTACCAATCACAAGCAAAGAAGGAAAACTCAATCTACCCCGCTCACTAGCTTCTATCTCAGTCTAAAGGATCTATCGCTCTGATACCACCTTTTGTGGGGACCCGAACTTAATTGAGTTCTTAATTACTTTCTGGGAATAATTAATCAATTAAAATAAACAGGGTCTAAATTTTTTTTTTAAAATACGAGAGTACGCAGCATATGAAATAAGTCCTATCTCATTTACAAGATCACTATTCAGATCTAAGTACAAGTCCTGTACAATCATAATAACTACTGTTTCTTCACTACATCTCAGGTGAAATAACAGATATACTCCTAAGTCCGGATCTCCATGCTAACTGTCTTCTCTCATCCTCTTCTTGACCCTGATCCAGCCCCACCTGTTGTCATGCACACATACAAAACAAGACAACAGCCGGATAACTCGGGTGAGAATAAATCCCAGTATAAACAATGTAAACATGCAATTATATAAAAACATATATAAACGCATAAATAAGATAACATTAACATGTAGCAACTCAACAAACATGAATGATATAAACACTGTAAATCAACATGTCGTATCAGTTTCAACTCAACCGACGCGTCGTCTCAGACTC
The DNA here is from genome assembly GCF_025594145.1 of Primulina tabacum. Taxonomy (NCBI): domain Eukaryota; kingdom Viridiplantae; phylum Streptophyta; class Magnoliopsida; order Lamiales; family Gesneriaceae; genus Primulina; species Primulina tabacum. The sequence goes on along the minus strand of NC_134559.1, from coordinate 21,217,710 downwards.
GACTCAACTGACGCGTCGCCTCAGACTCTACTCAATTCTAATCTAGGGATCCCGGTGTCTGAATAATGATAAATATACCAATTCTCAGTCGATAGGAATGAATCAATCCCTAAACGGCATCGATATAATTCACATATCCAGTGTCTGGGCAAATCAGCCGCAGAATTGACGTATCAGTCAGAGAATAGGAGAATCAGCCAATGACGAGACGAATCAGCCAGTAACTAGGCGAATCAGCCGATAACCAGACGAATCAGCCGGTAACTAGGCGAATCAGCCAATGACTAAACGAATCAGTAGTCAATACATGCAGTGGCTATAAATCAATAGACTTCAAACATCAATCTCATCAATTACAAATATCAATGCAATAAACTAAGTATGTGATTTAGGGAAACTCGAGTCAAACCTCACTCGAGTTGTGCAATCCCAACTCAACATTAATTTATACCTTTCTTTTTGATACTCTGACTATGTCGAAGTCTCGAACTCAAAGCCTGTCAATACTCAATCTGACAATAACAATATTGAGGGTATGACATCAATACACCACTTAATCAATACTGGATATAATCAGAATTCAATCAAATTTTGTTTCAACAATATAATGTCATGATTTCAATATATCCAGCACTACCATCTCAGTCAGATATCAATTCCAACACCTCATAATTGATAAAAATTCAATTCTGATATCAAATCGACTCCAAAACTACTCCGAAAGTCATAACAATTTCATATGGTATTTGTTCTCCAGTCCGGTTTCGATTATACGATGTCTAACATGACAATAACATCATATATGAATCATATCATATTTTGACAATACCATAATTTCAAATCATATCAAAACGTAGCAAAACCTACGTCCAGTTGTAGCCTACGTCGATAGGAACTCAATACCGAAGTCGGATTCAAAATCGGACGGGCGGATTTCTCATAAAAGGCGTAGGGATTTCTTTCCCTTTCTTCGTTTCTCCCTTTTCGTTCCTTTCCTTCTGAAGGATCAAGATGTACATATATATATATATATATATACATCCACGCACATGCAAAAGGACGAGTGGCTCAATGTGCATACTGCACGTCTCGCGCATATGCGTAACTAATATCGGCACATATGCGCGAGACCTACGGGTCTCGTGGATAAACTTCTCGGCAGCTAGCGCATATGCTCGACTCATCTCCGCGCATATGCGCGAGGTCCTCTGGACTTCGCTTGTACAGGCTCGCCCATATGCGCGAGGTCCTCTGCCCACGTCGCGCATCTGTGCCGCGCATATGCGCGAGGGCTACTGTTCCTCGCACATTTTCATGCATTATCTCGTCTTTCCCGGTCCGATCCTTTCCGTATATAATCATATTAATTATCCCCAAATCATTTTAGATTAGTAGGATAAAATTTTCGGGCCTTACAGTATATATGATATTGCTTGAGTTTTTGGTTTAAACAAAATGTAGGGACATCATGTCAAAATTTTTATAAACCATACAAATTGATGCCCCTTGGTTGAATTACTTCATAATATAGATATAACATTCAAATCCTATTTTGATTATGGTAATCATGTCAAGTATAGAGTAAGGGTGTTACAATTTTTGAGGGACTTGGAGTATAATTTCTACTATGCACGCGGTTAAGGTTAGAATTTTGAGATATAAGTTTTGTGTTGTGCTAATGTCTTTTAGGAAATATTTTCATTAAGAGATTAGCTACTAAGGCTTTGATAGATTCCGGGGCCACTCATTCATTCATCTCGGAGACGTTTGCTAACCACTTGGATATCAAGACCATCGGCCTTGACGTGAATTATTCAGTGACAGTCCCATCAGGGGAAGAATTGTCAGCTACTAGCGTGGTCAGGGACATCGATCTCGAGCTGCTAGGCCACCTAGTGTATACCGATTTGATTGTATTGCCGATTCCAGAGTTTGATATCATTCTGGGAATGGACTGGCTGACGAAGAACAAAGTCCTTATCGACTTCCAGAAAAGGTCGGTGTTGGTTAGACCGTTGGGAATGGAGCAGTTTCTATTTGAACCAGCTAGATGGAGAAGTTTCCCTCACATGATCTCTTGCATGCAGGCTCGGAGACTTATTTCTAAGGGTTGTAAGGCTTTCTTGGCCAGCGTTGTATCTGCATGTGACATACCCACTCCGTCAATGTCAGATGTGCCAGTAGTCAGAGACTTCCCAGACGTCTTTCCTGATGACGTCACAGGCCTTCCACCAGAGAGAGGTGGAGTTTTCTATTAACCTTGTGCCAGGCACTGTGCCAATCTCTAAGGCACCGTATCGGTTAGCTCCAGCTGAGATGCTAGAACTCAAACAGCAGATTCAAGAGCTTCTTGACAAAGAATTTATCCGCCCTAGTTTCTCACCGTGGGGCGCACCAGTGCTCTTTGTGAAAAAAAAGATGAGAGCATGAGACTGTGCATCGATTACCGATCGTTGAACAAGGTGATGATCAAGAATAAATACCCACTCCCTAGAATCGAAGACTTGTTTGATCAGTTGCAGGGAGCTACAGTGTTCTCTAAGATAGATCTTCGATCAAGGTATCACCAGCTGAAGGTGAAAGATGCAGATGTGCACAAGACAGCCTTCAGGATCAGGTATGGGCATTACGAGTTCTTAGTGATGCCGTTTGGACTGACGAATGCTCCAGCAATTTTCATGGACCTTATGAACCGAGTATTTCAGCCTTACCTTGATCAGTTCATCATAGTGTTCATTGAAGACATCCTTATTTACTCCAAGAGCCATGAAGAGCAAAGTCAGCACTTGAGTACAGTTTTGCAGATTTTGCAGAGTCGTAAGTTATTTGCGAAGTTCAGTAAGTGTGAATTTCGGTTGGAGAAGGTAGCGTTTTTGGGCCATATAATATCTAGCAGTGGTATTGAGGTGTATCCAGCTAAGGTAGCAGCAGCCCAGGAATGGGTTGAGCCGAACAGGCTGCTACAGGAAATTTATTCAGGGATTTTTGTCGATAGCAATGCCGCTCACTTCACTGACCAAGAAGAATGCTAAATTCGTGTGGAGTGATGAATTTTAGAAGAGTTTCGATACTTTGAAGCAAGCTCTTATTTCAGCTCCAGTGTTAGCCATTCCAGCAGGGCAAGGAGATTTTGTGTTATACACCGATGCATCTAAGCTCGGGTTAGGCGCAGTGTTGATGCAGCATGGTCGGGTGATAGCTTATGCTTCCAGGCAGTTGAAGGTGCATGAGAAAAACTACCCGACTCATGATCTTGAGTTAGCCGCCATTGTCTTTGCTTTGAAGATTTGGTGACAATATTTGTACGGCGAGAAATGCCAGATATTCACTGATCACAAGAGTCTCAAGTACTTCTTCACGCAGAAAGAGCTGAATATGAGACAAAGACGGTGGTTGGAGTTAGTAAAAGACTACGATTGCGAAATTAGCTACTATCCGGGAAAAGCTAATGTTGTCGCAGACACCTTGAGCAGAAAACTGGCAGTTGTAGCACAGTTGTGAGTGCAGAGACCTCTTCAGTCTGAGATTCAGAGGTTTGGGTTAAAGGTATATTCCAAGGGCAGAGCTCCCAGACTATCTAATCTGACAGTCAAGTCTGAATTGCCAGACCGAATCCGTAGAGGACAGCCTTCAGATGAGCAGCTGCAGAAATGGAGGCTGAAAGATGAAGCCAAGGGCAGTGTACTCTACACAGTGTCTGATGGTATCGTGAGATACGGAAGTAGAATGTGGGTGCCTAGTGTTGATTCGATCAGAGAGGATATTCTGACGGAGGCACATGCATCACCGTATTCCGTTCACCCAGGAGGCACCAAGATGTACAAAGACTTGTAGAGTTTGTATTGGTGGCCAGGTATGAAGAGAGACATCCGTCGATTTGTGTCTGAATGCCTCACTTGTCAGCAAGTGAAGGCAGAGCATCGAAGGCCAGCAGGGATGCCTAAGCCACTCCCTATCCCCGAGTGGAAATGGGAGAATATCACCATGGACTTCGTTGTTGGCTTGCCGTGATCAGTTAGAGAATCCAATGTCATTTGGGTCATAGTAGATCGACTCACTAAGTCAGCGCATTTCTTGCCAGTGAAGACGACTTTCTCCATGACGCAGTATGCGGAGCTTTATATCAGAGAGATAGTTCGGTTGGGAATCTAAGCTACCTCTGAGCGAGTGATTCAAATTTTGGAGGATTTATTGCGAGCCTGTATGATCGACTTCCAGGGGACTTGGGAATCTAAGCTACCTCTTGTGGAATTTACCTACAACAATAGTTTTCAATCATCTATAGGTATGGCTCCCTACGAGGCATTGTATGGAAGGAAGTGCAGATCACCGATTCATTGGGACGAACTCAGTGAAAGAGCAGAACTTGGTCCAAAGATTGTTCAGCAGACTGCAGATGTGGTGGTCAAGATTCGAGACATGATGAAGACCGCCCAGAGTCGCCAAAAGAGTTATGCTGACAAGAGGAGAAAGGATCTAGATTTATCTTAGGTGATCACGTTTTTGTGAAGATAACACCTATGAAGGGTGTAATGAGATTTGGGAAAAGAGACAAGCGCTGCAGGGCAGCGCCTAGTTGCCAGCCTTGCGCTGCAGCGCTGCTTCGGGCAGATTTTTGGCTTTAAATCTACGTGTTCTTGCTTCCTTTGGGTACTATTAACTCGTTATGTTCTAGTATACTAAAAGTTAATTTAGATGTCATGAAGTTTGAATTGGGAACGTTGAACTATTTTTTAAGCAAGGTCCGTACCTTCTTTTGGGTGAGCAAATTCATACTTCTTGACAAGATTTGTTTCGGGGTTGAGTCGGGGGGTTAGTATGTTGTTTATTACGGTGAAGTCTCGAGCATTTGTAGAAGGTCATAAGTTAGTAATTCATTGGGTGATGCATTCGATAGGCATGATTAAATTGTGGAATTTAAAGTTCATGGTAGCATGTTAGCATGTGCAGCAATGTCCCGAACGAGATCCAACGAATCCCTCAACGCCAAGTAAGTATGTTCGACGTGCAAAGAAAATATTTGTAAGTTTTTGAGGTATGCTAAATGTCTTGTGACCAATTTATGTATGGGATTGGAAAGCGGTAAAACATGACCAGGGACCAATCCACCCCGTTAAATCATGAACGGGTTTAGATCAGGATTGGAAAGCGTTAATGCATGAATGGGGACCAATCCACCCGTTTAAGCATGATCGGGGATCTCATGTATGTGGCAGTGGATTCGTCCCTGTCAGCCCAGTATTGTGGTTTAGTCTGATCAGGCGATTTATGTTATGGGTCACTTGCTTTGAAAAACATGCCTCTACGCAAAATGATGAAGTTATGTATGTTCAAGTATGCAAGCATGTTTAAGAAAAGTTTTATGACAATGGCACGTCTATGTATGTATGTACGTATGTTCAAGATTTTGATATGCAACTTCAAGTTTTAGTATGTACTTCCTATTTTAAAGTTGCTTGTGATTTTATTACGTATTATTTGTTACTTCCAGTTTATACGTGTTGAGTCTTTAGACTCACTAGACTTGATCGATGCAGGCGAGGATGATTTTGAGGAGACTAGGGGTGGGGACCAATGAGCTGGCTTGGACTGAGCAGAGGACCGCTCAAGTTTTAAGTCTTTATGAAAGGTCAAATACTTTGATTTCGCGCTACTGGTTATGAGATTTCAAACAAATACTTTTGTCAAACTTTATTTTTAGATCTTTTGTTGCAACTAATTTTGGGACGTACGGTTTACGTTATCGAAATTGAAGTTTGATTACTCTTTTAAGAAAATTTTTTCGCAAATTTTAAGAGGTAAAAAGTACGGTATGTTACATTCTCAACATAGAAACATGAAACACATTGTGAATGACAGATAAAGCTGGTGGCAATGTCAATCAATAAGCAAGATCCCCAACTCGATCAAGGATCTCTTATGAACTAACATATCGATGAGATAATTTCCCTCGCATGCGAAATCGAACAGTGTCTCTAAAGAGAGATATTTTAAAAAAGCACTTTATCACTGTTGGAAACTAAATTCCGGCGTTTGACAAAATATGAAAAATACGAACCAACTGATCGAGTAAACTGAACTCAGCAACTGGACTTAATAACTGAAATCAACTGACTGATCAGTTGGAAACTGATTAGTTGATATATTCAGCCTGATGCTAAGCACTCTTCAACTGAACATGTCTCGGGAAAGAACATAGCAGATTGCAACTGAATGTGGAACGACGCACTTGGAACAACGCATTTCGGCGAAAGCAATTAAGAGGCCGCATCACGATAAACGAAGCAAACAATGCCCAAGGAACAATCAAGAAGAATTCAACGGATACAAAGATATTCAAATTCATCTCAAGTTACCGTTGGAAGGGAAGCTTATAAATGTGACAGAAGAACAGCTAAAAAGATAACGAGATTATTCTAATCAAAAGCTTGCTGTCACTCTGTGAAAATCTCAGCTCACTCTTATTTGATAAATTCGTAGTAGTTAAGGCTACAATTTGAGCTCAATAGCAAGTTGTAAAAATCGTTGAAATTTGATAGTACTAAGATCAGTTACGCACTGAGAACATCCTGTTAAACTAAGAGTTTCAGTTTTGGCAGTGTTAAAGTCCAAACTGAAGTGGGTGTCAGTACAACTCTTGTATTTGATCAAAGTCTTTTAGTGGATATCCTATCCGTGAGATAGAAGGGGTGACGTATGAGTAATTAAATTCTCCGAACATCCAGAAACAACTCTTGCCTACTTTATTTCAGTTTCGTATTCTATCTTTCAGTCAGTTATTTTCCGCAACTACTTTAGTTTAACTAATTGTCATTGACCAACAAGATTTCGAGAATCAGTTTGTCACCAAACTGAACTCAAAATACGAAAAGATCAGTTTTAATTGTGAGTGTTTATTCAACCCCCCTTCTAAACACTCTTGATACATTAATCGATCATATCAAGTGGTATCAGAGCGGTTGAATCTTGTTCTTGAATACTTTTGATATATAAACTTGTCAGCATGACTTCATTCTACAAAATTCCTATGTTCTCCAGAGAAGAATTTGATGATTGGAAAATCAGAATGCAGGCTCATTTGGCTGCACAAGATGATGACATGTGGTATGTCATAACTGATGGACCCATGAAGATTCTAAAAACAAATACAGCAGTTGCCATTACAGAAGGAGCACCACAAAGAATAGAAAAGCCCAGAGATGAATGGACAACTGAAGATAAAAGAAAAGCGAATCTTGATAATGTGGCTAAAGACATTCTGTACAAAACGCTGGACAAAGTAACCTTCAGCAAAATAAAGATGTGTAAAACAGCCAAAGAAATTTGGGAGAAGCTGATCCCGCTGTATGAAAGAAATGATCAAACCAAGGAAAATAAACTTTCTGTTGCTATGCAAAAGTTTGATAACATCAAATAAAAGCAGGAGAATCGATGCACGAGTATGATGAAAGAGTAAGCAGTGTCATCAATGAGTTAAATGCACTTGGAAAAGTGTATACCAACAAAGAGATTGCCCTAAAGATAATGAGAGGTCTTCCCAAGGAATGGGATGTCAAAACCATGGCAATGAGGGAGTCCAAAGATCTAAATCAGATTGAACTTCATGATTTATTTGCTGATTTAAAGGCTTATGAGTTCGAGCTGAAGACCAGAGAAGGAGAACCATTCACCCCTGCAGCCACAACTGCCCTAGCTGCTGTCAGAACTGAACCAATCAGTTCAGTCGAAAAATCTGCTGATCAGTTTAGTAATGATGCTATGTCATTATTCATCAAAAAATTTGGAAGGTTCATGAGAAAGAATCAAGGGAACTTCCAGAAGCCATACCAAAGGAACAATTCCAAAGATGAACCAAATGCCTGCTATAACTGTGGCAAATCAGGTCACTTTATTGCTGATTGTCCTAAACCCAAGAAGGACAGTGAAGGCTCAACTGATAGAAGAAAGAAACCATATGAACACAAAAGAAGACCCAAGGAAGATAAGAATTCCTTCAGAAAGAAACATGAAGTACTCTTAGCTGAAGAAAACAAATCCAAATGGGCAGAAACTGACAGTGAGGAGTGAGAACCAGAAAGCTCATACAACTCCAGTGATGATGAAGAAGTCAAGTGTTTGATGGCTAATGATGCAGAAGAAGAGTCATCTAGCCAATAGATATTTGATTTCAGTTCAACTGATTTTACACGAGAAGAACTCACTCTAACACTACATGACATGGTAAATGAGTATCAAAAACTTGCATCATCATTTGAAAAAATCAAAGCAAAGCAAACTGATCCCACAGACAATAAAACCAAAACTGATGAATTAGTTGATGGGTTGAGTCTAAAAAGGGAGATTGCTGAGTTAAAAGCAAAGAGAAATAAAAATCAGTCATTAATCCAGAAGTTGATGCTTGAAAACTCAAAACAGACTGAGCTCATTCAGTCTTAGAACAAGTCATCAACTGCACTAAGTGAGATGCAGAATTCACAAAAATCAGTTTCTGATAAAACTGGTTTAGGGTTCAACACTCAAGGAGAAACGTATCCAAAAGATACTCAACCAAAGCTAATAATAGACAAAGGTAAATACATTCACTTTGTCAAATCAGCAGTGGTACTGGAACAAATTAAGCCCAGTAAACTAATTGAGCAACCTACTGAGAATATGAACAAGGCTAGAAGACATGAGATTGGTTATAGTCAAAAATTCTCAACTGATTCACAAAGTCAGTCATCAAAGAGATTTTACAAAAACTATTCGAATGGCTATTCCAATTACTATAACTGAAAGCCAGTTCAGAAGAGATATAGACTGAACAATCAGTTGAATAAAGCTAAAACACATATTGTATCATCCGTACACTACATAAGCACACAAAAGCCAAGAAAAACCATTTGGAATACAGCTACCGGAAAGTCTGTGAGACTAATCCAAGTATGGGTTCCTAAGGGACTAATCAGTTCAGGACCCAAATAGATGTGGGTAACAAATTATATTATGTGTGTGACTGTAGGTAACAGGTACAAACAAGAACTCAATATGGTATTTGGACAGTGGATGTTCGCGACATATGACATGAGATGCAAGTGTGCTATCTCAACTGATCAAATACAGTGGTCCAAATATAAGTTTTGGGTACAATTCCAAAGGTAGAACTGTGGGTAAGGGTAAGCTTATCCATGGTAACTTTACTTTTAAAGATGTTCTATTAGTAGAAAACCTGAAGTATAACTTGATCAGCATCAGTCAGTTATGCGACAGTGGATTCTCAGTACATTTTGACAAAAACTCATGTTCAGTCAAAATTTCAACTAATTAAATTATACTAACTGGCAAACGTTGTGGAAACACATATAAAGTCAGTTGGAATGATCAAACTTATGCACCAGTTTGTTTTATTGCTTCCAAATCATTTAAAAACTGGTTGTGGCACAAGAGACTAAGTCATCTAAACTTTAAATCCATTGCCTATCTGAGTAAACATGATTTTGTAACTGGTTTGCCCAAAATAAAATTTTCAAAAGAAAAACTTTGCTCAGCATGTCAGTATGGTAAACAAGTACGATCTTCTTTTAAAAACAAGGGTTGTAAATCTTCATCCCGATGCTTAGAACTGTTGCACATGGATCTCTTTGGTCCTATACCAGTCATGAGCTTAGGGGGAATGAAATACACCTTGGTAGTTGTAGATGATTTTTGAAGATTTACTTGGGTTATCTTTCTCAAACCAAAAGACCAAACTGCTTCACAACTGATAAAGCTCTTCAAAAGACTTTTAAATGAAAAATCAGTTGGAATTGATCGAATCAGATCAGATCGAGGAACTGAATTCATCAATCAAACTCTTTCAAATTTTCTAGAGAATACTTGAATTAAGCATGAGCTCTCAGCAGCCAGAACTCCTCAGCAAAATGGTGTAGCTGAGAGAAGAAATCGGGCCCATAAAGAAGCTGCTAGAACAGTGCTTGCTGATTCTGGTATTTCTCAAAGGTTTTGGGCAGAGGCAGTAAACACTACGTGTTATACTCAGAACAGATCAATGAATAATAAGAATCATATGAAAACACCATATGAGATCTGGCATGGAAGAAAAAGTATAATTACTTATTTCAAAATATTCGGCTGCAGATGTTTTATCCTTGATAATGGTAAAAATTATTTAAAAGCGTTTGATGCTAAATCTGCAGAAGGGAATATTTCTTGGATACTCATCAGTTAGTATAGCTTATAGAGTCTTCAAGAAGAAAACCCTAAATGTTGAAGAATCAGCTCATGTTGATTTCGATGAAACTGAATTAACTGATAAGCCAACTGATCAAGTTGAGCTAGTTGATCGATTTACAGATATCAGTTTGGAAGATGATGACAAAAATGAATGTCATAATAATCAAAACATATTTCAATCTGTAAGGCTCGAGATTTATTAGTCTTCATTGATGTGATATTCGGAAGATATGAGTATGCATGACATGTAATGAGAAGCACTAAATGAGATTATGAAGTGGTGCATGAAATATAGACCGCACCCGCGGTAAGGAAAGGACCGCACCCGCGGTTGAGCTCATGAATTGTGGAAGAATTACAGTAGCATGAGCGCACCCGCGCTGCAAACAAGACCGCACCCGCGATTGATGGACAGAGAGTTGGAGATTAATTACGGAAGTGACACCGCACCCGCGGTGCTAGACAGACCGCACCCGCGGTTCTGCTACAGTGAGGTCAGCGCACCCGCGGTGCAAGACAGAGCACACCCGCGGTCGCTGTTTCTGAAATTTTGGATGATGATCAATATGCCTAGCGCACCCGCGGTGTGAGCAATACCGCACCCGCGGTGAAACGTGCAGTAAGCACATTTAGCCATGTGCCTTACATGCAATGTGATCTATATATATATATATATATATATATATATATATATATACCTGCATGCAAATTCATGAGAAGGAAGGGAGGAAAGAGCCGAGGGAAGTGCAAAAAAAGAATTGAAATATTCTTACGCCTTTTGTGAGGAATCCATCCGTCTGTTTTTGAATTCGACTTCAGTACTGTGTTCCTATCGACTCAGGCTCCAACTGGACGTAAGTTTCGTTACGTTTAGACATGATTTGAATTTATGATATTGTTAGAATTGAATATGAATCAGATATGATGTTTCTGCTATAGTAGACATTGTATAATTGAAGTCAGATTTAAGAATAGACTGTTTATACAATTGTTATGATTTCGAAAGATATTGATTGGGATTTGATATCCGAGTTGTGTTATTATTCAGATTATGTGTTGTACTGATACTGGTTATGAATTCTCGTATTATATCTGTGATGTTGAGATAGAGGGGTTATCGTGACTGTATTGTTATGCCGTCGAAACATCAATAGATTGATATTGATCAGATTCAGTAATGATTTCGATTGTATCATGATATCATTGATATGAATTAGATTGTACCTTGTTCAGATATGGATCAGATTATGTACCGATTTGAGTATTGATCAGAACAGGTCTTGAATTGAATTATATACTGATATTGTATTTATACGATTGTCATTGCCAGACTGGTTATGGGACAGATTGGAATACAAGACTTCGTCTTCATCAGACCGAGAAGAGAAAGGTAAAATTCATGTTTTGTTTTGGGGAAGACACAACTCAAATGAGATTCAATTTGAGTTGCCCAACAAAATCACATACTAGGGTTGTTGTTTACCTTTTGATATAATTGATTTGTTTAAAGAATTATATTCAAATCTCTTGATATGACGATGCCTTGTTTATAGATTTATATTCAAGCATTTGACATAGGAGAGTCATTGGCAGACTTGCCAAACTAGATGTTCGACGGTATCGACGCTTCGGATTAGATTCACTCCGATTGTAGACATTCGATACAGACATGACCGAAGTCTAGGAATAAGACGTACAGTTACCACGATTGGGAGGGTAGGTGACAGACAGTGACGTCTTATTCACACTGGGATCCCTAGAGTTAGAGTCGAGTCGAGTCAAGATATGAATTGAATTGAGTTGCATGCTTATTTGATTTTGATTTCAGAGATTATGGAATCCATTGTTACTGCATGCTTATTTTGATTGGGTTTCCTAGACTATGAAACCTATTGTTATGAATTTTATGCATGATAATATGCTTTATGATTTGTATTGTGTATATGCATGTATACATGTTTTATACTGGGATTTATTCTCACCGGAGTTTCCGGCTGTTGTTATGTCTGTATGTGTGCATGACAACAGGTGGGACAGGATCGGGGTCAAGAAGATGATGAGAGAAGATGAGTTAGAGTGGTGATTCCGGACTTATTGTCGACTTTGGTTTAATACTTGAAATTTAGTAGTTGAACCTTAGACTAGTTTGAATAATTGTTGTACATTATTGTACTTTTATACTGAGATGTATAATAGATTGATTCCATTACCTTCCGCATTTTAAAGAAAAATTTTTAGACCCTGTTTATCTTAATTGATAATTAAATCCCAAAGATGATTAAGAAGATGATTAGCGTCCGGGTCCCCACAACAGGTGGTATTAGAGCCATAGATCCTTTAGACTGAGATAGAAGAGAATGAGCGGGGTAGATTGAGTTTTCCTTCCTTGCATGTGATTGCTAGCATGAGATTTATTTTAATGTTGACTTACATTGTGTGTGCTAGCATGACATTATGCTTTACTGCTTTGAAATACATGTTTACCTGATTATCTGATTTGAGTTGGTATTATGTATCACTGAGTATGAATCAGATCTAATTCATGATCAGCAGTAAGATGATCAGAGAAAGATTGGAACAGATTTGTAGTATTTGAGTACTAATGGTTTGATAAGCAGATCACCTCGACGGAGAATTCCAGAAAGGGGTAGTACTTCGACTGAACAGATAGATGTATCAGAAACTCAGATGGAAATACAGTTGGAAGAATTTCAGTTATTTCAGCCGCAGATTCTGAGTGGTGTCGATGTAGAACCCGTAAATCAGTAGACGTATAAGCCATGCATAATTCTAGATTTTTAAATTTAATTGACTTCATTGCATGATTATTTTAAATGCATTTGTTTGAAGTTAATTATTTCATTATTTCAGTTCAGTAGATTGATTTTTAGCATTTCAGTATTTTCAGTGAGGCCGGACCGGAGTTGGAGTTTTGAGATAGAATTTAAGATTCGAGAAATATTTCCAGAAGTTAATTTAGCTAGCAACCAAGTTCATTTAAGTTAGAAAGGGAGGTTTGAGGATTTAATTTAATTATTTGAGGTGATTAAGAAATGAATTCATTTAAGTTATTAAATTAAGGGGTTAGCTCACTAAATTATTTAAAGGATTAGTAAGGCTTTCAAGGATTATTAGTTGACTAGATAATCAACATTTCCCTTTATTTTATTATGCATTTTTCGGCCACCCTTAGTGCTAGAAGATTCATTTTCCAACTCATCAACTTTGACCAATTCTTTGCATGTAATTAGTAGGATAATTCTAGGATTTTTGGGAGCACAATTTAATTAAATAAATGGACATATCCTAGTCTAGAATCAAGATAAATTTCGGCCACCACCTCCTAGAAGCATCCACCAACTCATTTGATATCAAACCATAATTCAAAATTCAAATTCAAAAGGGAGTGGACTTGGTCTTGATCCTTCCTTATATTTTGCACCCATCTTATCTCACTCCCCAACCATTTTCTCCCTCCCTCAACACCGAATTCAGCACCATTCAGATCCATTTTCAGTGTAGAAAAATCGTGAGTCTTAGCTAGAGGGAAGGCAAGAAAATCGAGTTCAAGAAAGGTAGACAAGAAGCTCTCCACCTCCTCCGTGCCGCGTCGTCGTTGTTTCGTTCGTTTTCTTTCAAAACGAAACCAGGCATGTCTAGATTTCTTTCAAACCTCAATCAAGTCATATTATCATTTATTTTTCAGTACATGATCATGTTTATTCAAGTAAAAATCGAGATCCAAGTCAAAACATTTTGAAACAACACATGCAGAATTTTCGATTTCCTTGGCAAGCTTCACGATTTCTTTTGGTTTGTGAGTTTCAGGTATTGGATCGACTCCAGGCTCCCAAGGCGGCTTGTATACATGTAGTAGGATGCATTAGGATCATGTTGGTCCATTCAAACCAGCCCCATGCTTGCTGTAAATTCAGAATGACAGCAAGTTCCCATAGGCGCAGATTTGTGTTTCGAAATTTCAGTTTTGTGTCAAGGGTTGTGGATCTGATCTTGGCTGCCCCAAGGGCCTATATCCATGGTTGGATCACTCCCCTAGCAAGTCTAAGACGTGACTAAGTTGCCCTTTTGGTGGCTTGGTCCATGGCTCATCGGTTTTTAAATAATCAACAAGAACAGCCCCTTTCCCCATTCGGCCCCTTCCATTTTTCAGCATATGGTTTCGTTTCTTTTGTTGCTTGGTATGGATCTTGGTTGGCCTATGGCCCTTAGCCACGGTTCATATCATGCTCCTAGATGTCTAGATCGTGCCATGGTCAATCAAATGGCCATTGGAATGACACGAGACATCGATCATAGCATAAACACTACACACGCATGCACGTTGCTCTCGGTTGGACCCTTCGGTTGAGTTTTGGTATGATGCGGATTGTGGCTGGCCTAGGGCCCTTAGCCATGGTTCAAATCATTCCTTGGGATGTTGGTAAGAGTCCCTGGTCGGTGGTTCACGCCTTTAATGGCCGATAGTCTCGAAACCAATGCAAGTCTTGTAGTGCGCAGCTGCTGTATTTTTTGACAGCAAGTATGCTGCTGTTCAGAAGCGTCGTTTGAGTTCTTGGTTGGCTTTTAGCCCATGGCCTTGGACTGGACAGTGCCTCATTGAGTTAGGAAGGTCATGTTTTTGACCGTTCGTCATTTGGATCATTTTTGAGGTCGTACGAGAATTTACGGTGCAATGTGCCAAATTGACTCTCGAAAGAGCGTTTCGTGTTTTGGCCTCCATTCCACCTAGATTTCGACCCTATCATTTTAGGAACATTATTTTATGATTTTTCAGCATATTTTAATCATGACTATACGTCGGTTCAGTGTCGGTTCAGGTTGGCTCGGAGTCATGATTAAATGCGAAGTCATTAGGCGTCATAGTCGCATCTTTTGAACGTAAATTGCATAGTTGGTCATGTTTAAGCTATTGCATATTTTTCATGACACAGTTAGGTTGCAGCGAGCCTGGGAACGATCCAATCCAATCCAGTTGCTAAAATTACAGGAATTTTCATTACGCCAGTTAATTATTTTACGTGCATTAAATAGAAAATGATTATTTTTGAGATTTATGCGATATGGCTTGTGGTTCATTCACTATGTGGGAGTGTTATTTTATACGGTCGCCAGTGACCGATCAGTTCAGTATGGTACCACCCGATCGCCAGTGACCGGCCAGCTCAGTTCAGTTTCAGCCTCCCCGGATAGCCAGTTACCGATCAGTTCAGCTTAGTGCAGTGGCCACAGGCGTAAAACATAATCTCAACAGAAAAATTTTACCAGATATTTCAGTACAGGCTCCAAGGAGCAAATATTTTTACAGTGATTTCCAGTTCAGTTATGCACGTATTATAATTGCTCAGTACAGATTATTTTCAGTATGCCTCAGGACAGGATATGTTAACTCATGCATATTTTAAATTCAGATTTTTACTCGTTACCTGCGATTTATGCATGCTGAGTCTTTAGGCTCACTAGACTTGATTGTTGTAGGTACTGATGAGGCCAGGGCCGAGGGCGGGGACCAGTGAGTTCAGCTTGGGTCGGCAGTAGTGGCACCCGAGGACCTCAGTGCAGCAGTTGTTATGTTTTTCCGCAAACAATTTTATCAGTTGTTGGATATTTTTAAATCGTTGTTGTTGGCAAAACTTTATTTTCTTCCGCTGCTATTATTTTAAACATTGAACTTGATTCCCCAGTGATTTTATGAATGAGGCCATTTAAGTTCTTTTAAAAAGAAAAATTTTTAATTTTCCGCAAATTTTCAAGCAAGTAGTTCGAGGGCCTTCACAGTTGGTATCAGAGCGGTGGTTCTGTATAGGGTTTCACTACTACTGACCGCGAGAAGCTCACGAAGCCACGCCTTTGGTCTGTAAGTTTTTCAGTTCAGCATTTTGTTCAGTATTTCAGTTAAAGCATGAATTATTTTGTCAGCATGCTTTCAGATTTTCAGTATTTCAGTGTTCATTTAAAATAAAGTATGGAATTATGCATGTTAGTTACGTATGGGATATGTTGGAACAGTATGCCCCCTAGACGCATTTTAGAGCGCAACAGAGAGGTGGAGCCTCGCCGAGAAGACAGGGAGGAGCGTAGACCAGAGGGAGACCTACCACCTCCTCCACCGCCCCCACCGGACATGAGTGCCCAGATGTTAGCTGGGATGGCACAGTTCTTCGCACCGTTTGCGGGGGGCAATGCCGCAGCCGTAGCCGCAGCCGCAGCCAGGCCGACACGGCCCGAGGCAGTGTATGAGCGATTCATGAAGATGCGCCCGAAGGAATTCTCTGGGGCATCTGACCCCATGGCTGCCGAGGGATGGATCAAATCCCTCGAGGTTATCTTCGATTTTATGGAGCTGGGAGACGCAGACCGAGTCCGATGTGCCACCTACTTGTTCACTGGAGACGCCCGCTTATGGTGGGAAGGAGCTTCGGTAGCCCTGACATTGGCTACACTTTCTTGGACCCGCTTTACGGAGGTTTTCTACTCCAAGTATTTTGCTGAGGAGGTTCGCACCAGGCTGACCACCGAGTTCATGAGTCTGAGACAGGGGGATATGTCGGTTACGGAGTTTATCCGTAAGTTCGAGAGGGGCTGTCACTTTGTGCCCCTGATAGCGAATGATGCCAGAGCCAAGCTGATGCACTTCCTGGTGGGTTTACGGCCGATCTTGCGCCGGGATGTTAGGGTATCTGACCCTGCTACTTATGAGATTGCCGTCTCCAAGGCCTTAGCCGCAGAGCAGGATCTGCGGGATATCGAGAGGGATCGCCAGGGCAAGCGCCCAGTCCAGGAACCGCACCGCCCTCCTCCTCATCAGCATCAGCAGCAGAATAAGAGGCCTTTTCATGGACCACCCAGGAACAGAGGCCAGCAGCAGCAGCAGCGGGGACGCCCAGCCCCGAGGACTCAGGAGCACCCAGTCTGTCCCAGGTGCTCACGTCGCCATCCTGGAGCATGTATGGCTGGCTAAGGAAAGTGTTTTAAGTGTGGCAGTCCAGACCACATGTTGCTGCAGTGTCCTCAGAGGAATCTGCCTACCCAAGGCATAGTTTTTGCTCTCCATGCCGCGGAAACCAACCCGGAGACTATGTTGTTGACAGGTACCTTTAAACTTTAAGTTATTATTTGAATTTCCGTGTTTTGGGAATCGGGATTTAGATTTTGAACCTAGAACTGTTATAGGATTGCATGCTCTACTCAAATTTATTTCGGGGAAATTAAGCTAGAGGAACCTTGACCTTTGCATGTCTATAAGTTTAGACCTTGTAGTGGGATTCAACTTAGAGCTCCGCTCTTTCAGGGAGAATTTTTATATCTGGTTCCGCTACCAAGGCCTTGATAGATTCAGGGGCCACTCACTCGTTTATTTCGGAGCTCTTCGCAAACTTTCTCAAGATCCAGACCATTGGGCTAGATACAGCCTTTTCAGTAGTGTTGCCATCAGGCGAGGAGATGGCAGCTACCAATGTTATCCGAGATATAGACCTTGAGCTGCACGGTAATCTTGTTTATGCGGATCTGATCGTGTTACCGATGCCGGAATTTGACATCATCCTAGGGATGGACTGGCTATTGAAGAACAGAGTGTTGATAGACTTCCAGCGGAGATCCGTTCTTGTCCGACCGCCTGGAATGGAGCAGTTCTTATTTGAGCCGGACAGGTACTTTTCCTTACCGCGCATTATTCCTTATGTTCAGGCTAGGAAGCTCATGCATAGAGGGTGTCGGGCATTTCTAGCAACCTTTTTATCTGTCCCCGAGGAACCCAGCCAGTCAGCCTCAGATGTTCCGATTGTTAGAGATTTCTTAGACGTTTTTCCCGAAGACGTCTCTGGTATGCCACCAGAGAGAGAGGTGGAGTTTTCCATTGAGCTTATGCCAGGTACGGCTCCGATATCCAAAGCGCCGTACCGGCTAGCACCGACAGAGATGGCAGAGCTTAAGAAGCAGATCCAGGAACTTCTCGACAAGGAGTTCATTCGCCCGAGCTTTTCTCCATGGGGCGCGCCAGTCTTATTCGTGAAAAAGAAGGATGGCTCGATGAGGCTTTGCATCGACTACCGGGAGTTGAACAGGGTTACAGTGAAGAATAAATACCCACTGCCGAGGATTGAGGATCTGTTTGACCAGTTGCAGGGAGCTTCGATTTTCTCCAAGATAGATCTGCGTTCCGGTTATCACCAGTTGAGGGTGAGAGATGCTGATGTCTCGAAGACAGCTTTCAGGACTCGTTATGGCCACTACGAGTTCCTTGTGATGCCGTTCGGTCTGACGAATGCGCCAGCGATCTTCATGGATCTCATGAATCGCGTATTTCAGCCGTACCTCGACCAGTTTGTGATAGTGTTCATAGATGACATCCTCGTCTACTCCAAGAATCGGGAGGAGCACAGCCGACATCTGACCACAGTGTTGCAGACATTGCAGAAGCACAAATTATTCGCAAAGTTCAGTAAGTGCGAATTCTGGTTAGAGAAGGTGGCGTTCTTGGGCCACATTGTTTCTAGCAGTGGTATTGAGGTAGACCCCGCAAAAGTTGCAGCAGTAAGAGATTGGGTTGTGCCTCAGAATACATCCGAGATCCGCAGTTTCCTTGGGCTAGCAGGATATTACAGAAAATTCATCCAGGGATTCTCCTCTATCGTCGTTCCACTCACAGCACTGACAAAGAAAAATGTGAAGTTTGTGTGGAGCGAGGAGTGTCAGAAGAGCTTTGATACTTTGAAGCAAGCTCTTATTTCAGCACCAGTTTTGGCTGTACCGTCAGGATCCGGCGAGTTTGTCCTTTATACCGATGCTTCGAAGCTTGGTTTAGGTGCAGTTTTGATGCAGCATGGGAGAGTGATAGCGTATGCTTCTCGACAGCTGAAAATCCACGAGAAGAATTACCCTACCCATGATCTGGAGTTAGCGGCCGTAGTTTTTGCTTTGAAGATTTGGAGGCACTATCTGTATGGAGAGAAGTGCCAGATCTTTACCGACCATAAGAGCCTCAAGTATTTCTTTACGCAGAAGGAGCTGAACATGCGTCAGAGGCGTTGGTTGGAGCTTGTGAAAGACTACGATTGTGACATTAGCTACCACCCGGGTAAAGCTAATGTAGTTGCGGATGCTTTGAGCAGGAAAGTCGCAGTGATGGCTCATTTGACGATGCAGAAACCTCTTCAGATTGAGATGCAGAGGTTTGATCTTGAGACTTACCCTCGAGGTAGAGTTCCTCGTTTATCTACCTTGACTATCCAGTCCTCTCTTATTGACCGTATTCGCAGCGGTCAGGCAGCAGATGAGCAGTTGGCACAGTGGAAGAAGAGAGATGAAGCCAAGGGCAGTGTTTTGTATTCAGTCAGCGACGGTATTGTGAGATACCGAGATAGGATATGGGTTCCTAGCAGTGATTCTATCCGAGCAGACATCTTATAAGAGGCCCATACGTCCCCGTACTCCATTCACCCTGGGAGTACGAAGATGTACAAAGATTTGCAGCTATTGTATTGGTGGCCAGGAATGAAGAAGGACATCAGGC
This sequence comes from Primulina tabacum, assembly GCF_025594145.1. Classification (NCBI taxonomy): domain Eukaryota; kingdom Viridiplantae; phylum Streptophyta; class Magnoliopsida; order Lamiales; family Gesneriaceae; genus Primulina; species Primulina tabacum. Next base: position 21,197,966 of record NC_134559.1, on the reverse strand, counting down.
GTTTTGTATCCGAGTGCCTGACTTGCCAGTTAGTGAAGGCCGAGCATCAAAGACCAGCAGGTTTGCTCAAGCCTCTTCCTATTCCCGAGTGGAAGTGGGAGAACATTACCATGGACTTTGTGACCGGATTGCCGAGGTCAGCCAGAGGATCGAATGCTATCTGGGTGATTGTAGATCGTCTTACCAAATCAGCGCACTTCTTGCCTATTAAGATGACTTTCACCATGGTTCAGTATGCAGAGCTGTATATCCGAGAGATAGTCCGACTCCATGGTATTCCAGTTTCGATCGTATCCGACAGAGATCCCAGATTCACTTCCTCGTTTTGGAAGAGTTTGCATTCGACTATGGGTACGAAGTTGCTGTTTAGCACAGCTTTCCATCCGCAGACAGATGGACAGTCGGAGCGAGTTATTCAGATCTTAGAGGATCTTCTTCGCGCTTGCGTCATTGATTTCTCTGGGAGTTGGGAGTCGAACTTACCATTGGTAGAGTTCACCTATAACAACAGTTTCCAGTCGTCTATAGGTATGGCTCCGTATGAAGCACTGTATGGCCGCAAGTGTAGATCTCCTGTTCATTGGGATGAAGTAGGAGAGAGAGCAGAGTTGGGTCCAGAGATTGTTCAGCAGGCAGCAGACGTAGTAGTCAAGATCCGTGATTGAATGAGGACTGCTCAGAGCCGACAGAAGAGTTATGCCGATCAGCGGAGGAGAGAGTTAGAGTTTGCAGTGGGCGATCATGTCTTCGTGAAAGTGGCACCTATGAAGGGTGTCATGAGATTTGGCAAGAAAGGGAAGCTCAGTCCGAGATTCATTGGACCGTTTGAGATCCTTGACAGAGTTGGGACGCTAGCGTATCGTGTGGCTCTTCCGCCGAATCTGGCCGGAGTACACAATGTCTTTCACGTCTCCATGCTGAGGAAGTATATGGCAAATCCTTCGCATGTGCTGAATTTCGAGCCGTTGCAGCTTACTCTGAACTTATCTTATGAGGAGAGACCCGTGCAGATCCTAGACAGTCAGGAGAAGAAACTTCGGAACAAGTTGGTTAAGCGAGTCAAAGTCAAATGGCTCAACCATTCAGAGGAGGAAGCTACGTGAGAGTCTGAGCCGGAGATGAGAAGTCGATACCCCGAGTTATTCGGTGAGTTCTAATTTCGAGGACGAAATTTATTTAAGGGGGGGAGGATTGTAGAACCCGTAAATCAGTAGACGTATAAGCCATGCATAATTCTAGATTTTTAAATTTAATTGACTTCATTGCATGATTATTTTAAATGCATTTGTTTGAAGTTAATTATTTCATTATTTCAGTTCAGTAGATTGATTTTTAGCATTTCAGTATTTTCAGTGAGGCCGGACTGGAGTTGGAGTTTTGAGATAGAATTTAAGATTCGAGAAATATTTCCAAAAGTTAATTTAGCTAGCAACCAAGTTCATTTAAGTTAGAAAGGGAGGTTTGAGGATTTAATTTAATTATTTGAGGTGATTAAGAAATGAATTCATTTAAGTTATTAAATTAAGGGGTTAGCTCACTAAATTATTTAAAGGATTAGTAAGGCTTTCAAGGATTATTAGTTGACTAGATAATCAACATTTCCCTTTATTTTATTATGCATTTTTCGGCCACCCTTAGTGCTAGAAGATTCATTTTCCAACTCATCAACTTTGACCAATTCTTTGCATGTAATTAGTAGGATAATTCTAGGATTTTTGGGAGCACAATTTAATTAAATAAATGGACATATCCTAGTCTAGAATCAAGATAAATTTCGGCCACCACCTCCTAGAAGCATCCACCAACTCATTTGATATCAAACCATAATTCAAAATTCAAATTCAAAAGGGAGTGGACTTGGTCTTGATCCTTCCTTATATTTTGCACCCATCTTATCTCACTCCCCAACCATTTTCTCCCTCCCTCACCACCGAATTCAGCACCATTCAGATCCATTTTCAGTGTAGAAAAATCGTGAGTCTTAGCTAGAGGGAAGGCAAGAAAATCGAGTTCAAGAAAGGTAGACAAGAAGCGCTCTACCTCCTCCGTGCCGCGTCGTCGTTGTTTCGTTCGTTTTCTTTCAAAACGAAACCAGGCATGTCTAGATTTCTTTCAAACCTCAATCAAGTCATATTATCATTTATTTTTCAGTACATGATCATGTTTATTCAAGTAAAAATCGAGATCCAAGTCAAAACATTTTGAAACCACACATGCAGAATTTTCGATTTCCTTGGCAAGCTTCACTGATTTCTTTTGGTTTGTGAGTTTCAGGTATTGGATCGACTCCAGGCTCCCAAGGCAGCTTGTATACATGTAGTAGGATGCATTAGGACCATGTTGGTCCATTCAAACCAGCCCCATGCTTGCTGGAAATTCAGAATGACAGCAAGTTCCCATAGGCGCAGATTTGTGTTTCGAAATTTCAGTTTTGTGTCAAGGGTTGTGGATCTGATCTTGGCTGCCCCAAGGGCCTATAGCCATGGTTGGATCACTCCCCTAGCAAGTCTAAGACGTGACTAAGTTGCCCTTTTGGTGGCTTGGTCCATGGCTCATCGGTTTTTAAATAATCAACAAGAACAGCCCCTTTCCCCATTCGGCCCCTTCCATTTTTCAGCATATGGTTTCGTTTCTTTTGTTGCTTGGTATGGATCTTGGTTGGCCTATGGCCCTTAGCCACGGTTCATATCATGCTCCTAGATGTCTAGATCGTGCCATGGTCAATCAAATGGCCATTGGAATGACACGAGACATCGATCATAGCATAAACACTACACACGCATGCACGTTGCTCTCGGTTGGACCCTTCGGTTGAGTTTTGGTATGATGCGGATTGTGGCTGGCCTAGGGCCCTTAGCCATGGTTCAAATCATTCCTTGGGATGTTGGTAAGAGTCCCTGGTCGGTAGTTCACGCCCCTAATGGCCGATAGTCTCGAAACCAATGCAAGTCTTGTAGTGCGCAGCTGCTGTATTTTTTGACAGCAAGTATGCTGCTGTTCAGAAGCGTCGTTTGAGTTCTTGGTTGGCTTTTAGCCCATGGCCTTGGACTGGACAGTGCCTCATTGAGTTAGGAAGGTCATGTTTTCAACCGTTTGTCATTTGGATCATTTTTGAGGTCGTACGAGAATTTACGGTGCAATGTGCCAAATTGTCTCTCGAAAGAGCGTTTCGTGTTTTGGCCTCCATTCCACCTAGATTTCGACCCTATCATTTTAGGAACATTATTTTATGATTTTTCAGCGTATTTTAATCATGACTATACGTCGGTTCAGTGTCGGTTCAGGTTGGCTCGGAGTCATGATTAAATGCGAAGTCATTAGGCGTCATAGTCGCATCTTTTGAACGTAAATTGCATAGTTGGTCATGTTTAAGCTATTGCATATTTTTCATGGCACAGTTAGGTTGCAGCGAGCCTGGGAACGATCCAATCCAATCCAGTTGGTAAAATTACAGGAATTTTCATTACGCCAGTTAATTATTTTACGTGCATTAAATAGAAAATGATTATTTTTGAGATTTATGCGATATGGCTTGTGGTTCATTCACTATGTGGGAGTGTTATTTTATACGGTCGCCAGTGACCGATCAGTTCAGTATGGTACCACCCGGTCGCCAGTGACCGGCCAGCTCAGTTCAGTTTCAGCCTCCCCGGTAGCCAGTTACCGATCAGTTCAGCTTAGTGCAGTGGCCACAGGCGTAAAACATAATCTCAACAGAAAAATTTTACCAGATATTTCAGTACAGGCTCCAAGGAGCAAATATTTTTACAGTGATTTCCAGTTCAGTTATGCACGTATTATAATTGCTCAGTACAGATTATTTTCAGTATGCCTCAGGACAGGATATTTTATCCCATGCATATTTTAAATTCAGATTTTTACTCGTTGCCTGCGATTTATGCATGCTGAGTCTTTAGGCTCACTAGACTTGATTGTTGTAGGTACTGATGAGGCCAGGGCCGAGGGCGGGGACCAGTGAGTTCAGCTTGGGTCGGCAGTAGTGGCACCCGAGGACCTCAGTGCAGCAGTTGTTATGTTTTTCCGCAAACAATTTTATCTGTTGTTGGATATTTTTAAATCGTTGTTGTTGGCAAAACTTTATTTTCTTCCGCTGCTATTATTTTAAACATTGAACTTGATTCCCCAGTGATTTTATGAATGAGGCCATTTAAATTCTTTTAAAAAGAAAAATTTTTAATTTTCCGCAAATTTTCAAGCAAGTAGTTCGAGGGCCTTCACAGTCGAGACGTCTGAAGATTGTGAGAACTGGTTTGATGACATAGAAATACTGTTTGAGTTACTTGATTATTCAGATGAGCAGAGAATTAAACTGATATTCCACCAGTTACGAGAGACTGCTAGAAGTTGGTGGATTACAAGTAAAAGAATGCTAGAACAGAGAGGTACAGTGATTTCGTGGGAAATATTCAGAACTGAATTTTATCAAAGATTTTTCTCAGTTTCGTACCGGGAAGATAAAAGAGTAGAGTTTGAGAATTTGAGACAAGGTCAACTGAATATTGAAGGATATGTTGCTAAATTCTCTACTCTACTGCGTTTTGCTCCTTATGTAATTGGGAATGATGAAGCTGTAGCGGATCAGTTCATATTGAACTCGGAGATAGTTGCATTGATGAATATGCAGCGACCTTATCATTTTGCTGATGCCTTGAGTAAAGCGAAGAGAGCGGAGGCGAGTCTGATAAGACAACTAAAAAGGGTGTGTGCGATGCAACCCCAGACACAGCAATCCCCTCTCCGATTTGATCGTGGCAGCACGAGTGGAAAGCAAGATTTGCTGAAAGCTCGAAAGAAACAGTTTAAGAAGTTAGGGAGCGGACTGAGTGGTTCGTCTAGCTCCAGTAGTTCCAGCCCGAGTCATACTGGAGTATATTGCAGAACTTGTGGAGGGAGACATTCCACAGAGCAATGCCAGGGAGTGACTGGTAGTTGCCATATTTGTAGACAACCAGGACACCTTGCTAGAGTTTGTCCTCAGAGAAGTTCCCGAAGATTTTAGGGAGCAGAAGACCGAGGAACAGACACCGGACACACCTGATGATAGAATGGCAGGTACTATTTTTATTATTATATTGCATATGTATTGATATATACTAATGCATTCCCTATGATTACCTTTGACTGAGTTGCATTGAGATATGCTGTACCTTTGAGTCTGATTGTACTGTAGTATTGATTCCCTTACTTGTTGAAAAAGAAAGATTGATATCAGAGATTTCTGTGAAATATTGTATACTATAGTAAGATGAGAATGAGGTCGAGTTAGATTATGATGTACTTGTATTTCTGATTTGACCGCATTATTGATATTAATATGCTGAACAAGTACAGAACTATTATAGATTCTTGTCAGGAGAGTATAAGATTCAGACCAGATATGGCTGATGAGTAGAGATTTCACGGTAAGGATTCTAGATTCAGAATTCCTTTGATATTTGTGTTGTCTAGGGACTCGATTGTTATAGAAAGGAGCAGATGGCATCCTTATGTATTCAGTAGACATACTGAAATCGAGTCTAGCATTGGCAGATTTGCCAATGATGTACGAGTTGGCTGATGTTTGCCCAGATAAGATTTCAGATTTGCTTTATATCAGAAAGATTGATTTCAGAATTGAATTGATACCAGGTACTGGTTGTGTTTTAGAATTCAGTACAGAATGATATTGAATGTACATAATGACACTGAAAGAATTGAAAGATCAGTAGAAGAGTACCGACCAGGAGTTACATCTGATTTAATGTTTCTCTTTGGCATATTTCAGTATGTTCAGATATATTCTGATGATTTCATGCTTGCTGTATCTATGATATTTTGATATGATTGCATCATCTGATTGATTGAATCGAATATCTGAAGATTGTATTGAATACTCTAAGAACTGTGATTAGTGTATACAGAAATTATTCAGATATGAATCCTGCTTGAAACAGATTGTATTCAGAATATGCGATATCTGAAGTTAGTATACCGATTGATTTTGACACAGTTGAGATCAGAATCAGTGACTGAGAATGATACCGATATCAGACATATCAGAAATATCAGAAATTTCAAAAATGTCATAGATGTCAGAAATGTATGTTTGGTTCGAATTGACAGATTTTCGTATACGATTGTTATTTTGTATCTGCTTGAGTATTGCTATTGTTCTAACACTATATTTGAGACAGCTTATATTGTTTGAGGGCATATTGTATTTGCAGATGATATATAGCAGTTGATCAAAACGACATGAAGACGTGATTGATTAGTCAGAATTGACAATATTGCCAGGAATTGTCGTTTTATGAGTTTACTAAACTCACTAGATCAGTATAGATTATTGATATTATGAATCTGATTTGATAGTACTGTTATTCTGAGTCAGTGTTTGATATAGATTATTCAAACAGAATCAGAGCTGAACTCGAGAATTTCGGCAGTTCAGAGATTTAATCAGAATGTTCAGAGCTTAATATCGATAATCAGAGCAGAACATCGATCAGAGTAGCAGATATGTGATTTTGTTATTGTATGAAAATGATTATCTTGTGATGTCAAATATTTCAGAATTGTACAACAGAATTTGATATCGACAATCAGAACCGAATACCAGGTAGATATTTTTCTTTAATTTATATTATTAACTGATTTTTTGTACCGAATAGTTCGAATCTGAAATGATCAATAGTGTCCGAAACGCACCGTAGTGGATTCAGTTTTCATTTTGGTGACTGAGAATGTATGATATTCGGACAGATAGTTCTGACCTGGACAGATTAAATCAGTTGTGGCAGAATTTATGCTGAAATGTTGGCAGAATTGTACTGAAATGTCTGAACCGCCAATAAATGAAGATAGAAAGATAGAGATCAGAAGATTTATTACAGAATTTGTATATTCTTGACTAGACATGGGGAGTATATTTCGATGAAATTCGTAATGAAATTACTGCAATAATTTCCAGATTGTGATATGATATGATTGTGATTGACAGATTGTTCAATCTATACCTATTAGTTTGCACAAGATGACGTACAAACATGACCAGATGACAAAGATCGATGTCAAGGAAATGGTCAGATTGATCAGAATGTAGAACTAGACTATATCATATTGTGATTTTGATTGAGTTTGTAATTGCGGCAGAATATACCATGAACTCATTCATATATTATCCACCGACTGACAGATAGCCAGAGTGTACTATCCGGATATTGAGAGATATCCAGGGAGTGGCAGTGCTGCATGCTAACACCAGTTGACATGACATATTGTCACTATATGAATTATTGTATAATGATAGCTATCAAACGAGCATTGAAATAGCCGCAAATGAGACATTGTACAGTAAGTACTGCAGATTTCTTTGCTATAAGAATAATATCTCGGAGATACCTGAGATAGAAGCTGATACAGTCAGAGATAGGACAAAGAAAATGTAGCTAATTCAGAAGAAAATGAAGATAGCTCAGACCAGACAGACTGAATACGCCAACGTTGAATGATGAAGATTGGTATTTGGGGCCGAAGATTGAAAATATCCTTGACTGGGATAAACAGATTTGATAACAGCTGATGATATTGATTTGGTATGAGCCGTTGATTGATATATAAGGATGTTGTATAGACAGGATGGTGAGATTGATTCTGTCAGAGTTATTTCAAAGGGTATTATGATATTATGCTCTTGAATTATTATTCCAATTTAGAATCACAGATCCGTACAAGAAAGATATTTCATAATGAAGACTATTCTATTATTGAAAATACAGTAAGTGACGGAGCCTCAAAGAGACTATCTGAAAGACAGAACTTGGCATGAGATTAAGATTTCAGAATGGATTCATTGAGATTAGTTTTGATTTAAACTCTGTATACATTTCTTCTGATATATCTGAATTGATTACTTGTGATTTCGAGGACGAAATCATTTCTTAGAGGGGGAGCAATGTAAGGCTCGAGATTTATTAGTCTTCATTGATGTGATATTCGGAAGATATGAGTATGCATGACATGTAATGAGAAGCACTAAATGAGATTATGAAGTGGTGCATGAAATATAGACCGCACCCGCGGTAAGGAAAGGACCGCACCCGCGGTTGAGCTCATGAATTGTGGAAGAATTACAGTAGCATGAGCGCACCCGCGCTGCGAACAATACCGCACCCGCGGTTGATGGACAGAGAGTTGGAGATTAATTACGGAAGTGACACCGCACCCGCGGTGCTAGACAGACCGCACCCACGGTTCTGCTACAGTGAGGTCAGCGCACCCGCGGTGCAAGACAGAGCACACCCGCGGTCGCTGTTTCTGAAATTTTGGATGATGATCAATATGCCTAGCGCACCAGCGGTGAAACGTGCAGTAAGCACATTTAGCCATGTGCCTTACATGCAATGTGATCTATATATATATATATATATATATGTATACCTGCATGCAAATTCATGAGAAGGAAGGGAGGAAAGAGCCGAGGGAAGTGCAAAAAAAGAATTGAAATATTCTTACGCCTTTTGTGAGGAATCCGTCCGTCTGTTTTTGAATTCGACTTCATTACTATGTTCCTATCGACTCATGCTACAACTGGACGTAAGTTTCGTTACGTTTATACATGATTTGAATTTATGATATTGTATGAATTGAATATGAATCAGATATGATGTTTCTGCTATAGTAGACAATGTATAATTGAAGTCAGATTTAAGAATAGACTGTTTATACAATTGTTATGATTTCGAAAGATATTGATTGGGATTTGATATCCGAGTTGTGTTATTATTCAGATTATGAGTTGTACTGATACTGGTTATGAATTCTCGTATTATATCTGTGATGTTGAGATAGAGGGGTTATCGTGACTGTATTGTTATGCCGTCGAAACATCAGTAGATTGATATTGATCAGATTCAGTAATGATTTCGATTGTATCATGATATCATTGATATGAATTAGATTGTACCTTGTTCAGATATGGATCAGATTATGTACCGATTTGAGTATTGATCAGAACAGGTCTTGAATTGAATTATATACTGATATTGTATTTATCTGATTGTCATTGCCATACTGGTTATGGACAGATTGGAATACAAGACTTCGTCTTCATCAGACCGAGAAGAGAAAGGTAAAATTCATGTTTTGTTTTGGGGAAGACACAACTCAAATGAGATTCAATTTGAGTTGCCCAACAAAATCACATACTAGGGTTGTTGTTTACCTTTTGATATAATTGATTTGTTTATAGAATTATATTCAAATCTCTTGATATGACGATGCCTTGTTTATAGATTTATATTCAAGCATTTGACATAGGAGAGTCATTGGCAGACTTGCCAAACTAGATGTTCGGTGGTATCGACGCTTCGGATCAGATTCACTCCTATTGCAGACATTCGATACAGACTTGACCGAAGTCTAGGAATAAGACGTACAGTTACCCCGATTGGGAGGGTAGGTGACAGACAGTGACGTCTTATTCACACCGGGATCCCTAGAGTTAGAGTCGAGTCGAGTCAAGATATGAATTGAATTGAGTTGCATGCTTATTTGATTTTGATTTCAGAGATTATGGAATCCATTGTCTGTATGTGTGCATGACAACAGGTGGGACAGGATCGGGGTCAAGAAGATGATGAGAGAAGATGAGTTAGAGTGGTGATTACGGACTTATTGTCGACTTTGGTTTAATACTTGAAATTTAGTAGTTGAACCTTAGACTAGTTTGAATAATTCTTGTACATTATTGTACTTTTATACTGAGATGTATAATAGATTGATTCCATTACCTTCCGCATTTTAAAGAAAAATTTTTAGACCCTGTTTATCTTAATTGATAATTAAATCCCAAAGATGATTAAGAAGATGATTAGCGTCCGGGTCCCCACACAAACACCTGAACCAGAAGTACTGGATAAATCAGATGAACAGTAAGTCGTTGCTAATGATCAGTTGATAGAGCATAGTGATAACATTCAAATACTAGTTGACGAAGCACCAACTGAGACTGAAAACTGTGTTTAGTTACCAACTGAAGAAATTGCTGATACAACAAATACTGAATACAGATGGAGAAAATCACATCCACCTGAACTGGTAATAGGAAATCCATCTGATCCAGTAAGAACTCGCAATCAAATGTTAAATTTATTTATCTATTCAGCTTTTGTATCACAACTAGAACCAAAGAAAACTGATGAAGCTTTTGCTGATCCTAATTGGGTAAATGCAATGCAAGAAGAGCTAAATCAGTTCACTCATAACAATGTCTGGAACTTAGTTCCAAGACCAGTTTCAAAAACTGTTATAGGTACAAAATGGGTGCACAGGAATAAACTGAACGACGATGGTTCAGTTGTGCGCAATAAAGCGAGACTAGCAGCACAAGGATTTAGGCAAGAGGAAGGAATTGACTATGATGAGACATATGCTCCAGTTGCAAGAATGGAAGCAATTAGAATGTTTCTTGCTTATGCATCATACAAGAACTTCAAAGTCTATCAAATGGATGTCAAAAGTGCATTCCTAAATGGTCAGCTACAAGAGGAAGTATATGTTGAACAACCCCCAGGTTTTGTAAATCACAACATTCCTGATCATGTATATCATTTGAACAAAGCCTTATATGGTCTTAAACAAGCCCCAGAGCTTGGTACGAAACTCTTTCAAAATTTCCAACTGATCATGATTTTTCTGTTGGATCAGTTGATAAGACCTTGTTCAAATTCACTAAGAATGATCACATTCTATTAGTTCAAATTTATGTTGATGATATAATATTTGGGTCGACTAACCCCAAATTATGCGAGAAATTTGCTAAGCTAATGCAGGATAGTTTGAAATGAGCATGATGGGTGAGCTGACATTCTTTCTTGGACTACAAGTGAAGCAACTGGAAACTGGCATATTCATCAGTCAGACTAAATATACAAAGGAGCTGCTGAAGAAATTTGGCATGGAATCATGTTCAGCTGCAAATACTCCCATGAGCTCATCAGTAAAATTGGACACTGATCAAGGGGGAATATCAGTTGAGGCGACATTATATCGAGGTTTAATAGGGTCATTGTTATACCTAACCGCTTGTCGCCCTGATATTGTATTTGCTGTGTGTATGTGTGCTAGGTTTCAAGCAAATCCTAAGCAATCACATTTCTCAGCTGCTAAAAGAATTTTGAAATATCTTAAGGGCACACAAAATGTTGGGTTATGGTATTCTAAAGACTCTACTTTCAATTTAGTTGGATATTCAGATGCAGACTATGCAGGATGTAATCTTGATCGCAAAAGTACAAGTGGGTCTTGTTAGTTTCTAGGAGACAGGCTGATCTCTTGGTTCAACAAGAAGCAAACATCTATAGCTACCTCAACAACTGAAGCAGAATACCTTGCTACTGGTAGTTGCTGCGCACAACTGATTTGGATCCAGCAACAACTGAAAGATTATGGAGTAATTACAAATAATTCGCCCATATTTTGTGACAATACGAGTACAATTGCCATCACCTATAATCCAGTTCTTCACTCAAGGACAAAGCATATAGATGTCAGACACCACTTCATCAGAGATCATGCTTTGAAGAAGGACATTAGACTGGAGTATATATCAACTGAGCAACAAGCAGCTGACATTTTCACCAAACCATTACCCGAGACTAAGTTTTCTCACTTTCGCAATATTCTTGGTTTAATTAATCTATCTTAAAATTATTACTCATGTTGCTTTACTAATAGAATTACTTGCAGAAAATAAGAACACAACAAATTTAAAAAAATACTTTATTAAGAATACCAACGATCCCAATTTACAGAAGATATCATATAACCAACTGAATCCTGCTACTCTCTAATCCAATCATTCAACTCATAAATTTGGATTCTAGAAAATGACCTAGTTGTAGAAATCTTCTCAACCACATGCCATTCCTTCCATAACATTGCTTCTAACAGACATTTGTCATCAATCAGATCTGTAACATGCCTAACTTCAAAACGATCAATGTATTTTCTTGCTGTTGCTGCTTGAGCACGAATAGGAACAGCACCACTACTACTTACCCTCTGCAAATCATGAATCTTGAACCATGTTGACATCACTTTCATCAAGACATATTCTTCTATTGTCTTCTTCAACTCTTCTAAATAAGGACTTATTTGCTCATTAACTTGAATATGTGAACTACTGCATGCATCAGAGTTACTTGAATCCGACATATTGAACTGTTATTATCACATTCTAATCATCTTATTTATAGACAGATGAAACTTAAATGTTGAGGAAACTGAAGAGACTCAAATCAACCGAAGCGTTTTTCTCATGTACCGAGGCTTCTTAACTATCAGTCGTTCATTATCAACTGATATCAGTTTGACATTTATTACTTAACGCTTAACCAATCATCAGTTCTATAGCAATTCATAGAACTAATGAAACTTATTACTTGCAGGAAAAAGAAAAACAAAGTTAAACCAAAATAAATGATTTATTCAACTATAAATATTTGCTTGGATTACATTTTCATATTTTTCCTCTATATCATCTATCCACATTCTCAACCAAACGGATAGAGATGAGGAAGATGTCTTGAGAAAGCTGTGAGAAGAAGCTATGCGATTAAGGATCTCCAGTTCCTTTCGAAGCATCAGCTGATAGATACGACCATCCGTAAAGATGTCCACCCACACAGCTATGTGCAAGTGCTCCCGCACTTCTCTTAACTCTGCCATCAGTTCGGGAGTGGTAGTGTGGGGACCCGGGCTCTAACTCAATTTTTTTTCGGGATTAATCGGATCCTTGTTCAAAAATACGGGTCAAAATTTTGCTTTTAACATTAAATCAAATGTTTACAACTCAAGCACAAGATAATTCTATATTCATTTCATTACAACAAACATAATATACATGTCTCGTTTTAATCATATTCTACAAACCAGTAATTAAATACAGTACATATCAAAAGTACAACTACTAGTTCATCTGCTACGCTCGTGATCACCATGCTATGTCCATCTCTCATCTCTGTCGCGACCCTGATCCTGCCCCACCTGTTGTTATGCACACATACAGACATAACAACAGCCGGAAACTCCGGTGAGAACAAATCCCAGTATAAAACATGTATACATGCTGATACGTAATCATAACTCAAGAATCACAGCAATAATAATGGGCTCCATAGTCTATGGAAACCAATCTATATAAACATGCAATTCAAATCAAATCATGTCTTGACTCGATTCGACTCTACTCTAGGGATCCCAGTGTGAATAAGACGTCACTGTCTGTCACCTACCCTCCCAATCGGGGTAACTGTACATCCTATTCCTAGACTTCGGTCATGTCTGTATCGAATGTCTACAATCGGAGTGAATCTGATCCGAAGCAGTCGATACCACCGAACATCTAGTTTGGCAAGTCTGCCAATGACTCTCCTATCTCAAAGGCTTGAATATAAATCTATAAACAAGACAGCATCCTATCAAGAGATTTGAATATAAATCTATAAACAAATCAAATTCATATCAAAAGATAAACAACAATTCTAGTATATGATTTGGTTGGGAAACTCAAATTGGATCTTATTTGAGTTGTGTTTTCCCCAAACAAAACATGAATTATACCTTTCGTCGCACAATCTGTGTCGTAGTCAAAGTCTCGAAGACGAATCTGTCATTACCAAATCTGAAATGGAAATGTTGATACATATTCTATTAATCTCTAATCTCAATTAACACATATCCAATTCAATACTTGATCTCGGTATAATTTAACGGCATAACGACGTAATTTCTCGATACCGGTCGATCCATCTCTCAACATATATCAATAATTCATAGGTCTCAACTCATAATCATCATCATAAGCATATGATAGTACTCAAAATCTACACAAGTTAAATCTAAACATGCTGGAAAATCGTAACAATTGCATATGACATCCGATAATCGATTCGTTTACGAATATATAGTCACTAACTTCACAAGAATACATAATCTAGTGTAATTCACAATTTCCCTAACATCAATATTTCAAATCATGCAGGAAATGAATGAGACTTACATCCCTTTAAAGCCTTTGATGAGCGGAGTTCAAAACCGAAATCGGATTAACGTTTGGATGTGAAAATCTTGTACAAACAAGCTTTAAAAGAAGAGAACTTTCCCTTTCCTTGAACTTTTCCCTTTCTCTCGGTGGTCTCAGCTGTGCTAGGAGAGAAATGAAGACACACACTATATATATCTTGCATGTTGAGGGGCAAGTGTCATATTTTTCAAGTAACACGCATGACCACGGGTGCGGTAGTTCATGAACCGCGGGTGCGCTCAAGCTTCGGCGGTCCATCCACATTTGCATAACCATCGACCGCGGTTGCGGTTAGTTTTGCACCGTGGGTGCGGTGTCATTTCTATAAATAATCTCCAACTCTCTGTCCATCAACCGCGGGTGCACTCTTTCTTGGACCGCGGGTGCGGTGACCCTACTGTAAAAACGGCTAACTTTCTGTCCGTGCACCGCGGGTGCGGTGCTTCTCTAGGCGCGAGTGCGGTCCCTTTCTTCAAGCAACACTTCATCTTTTCATTTTATCTACATACAATCTAGAGCATTACAGGTAGCCTCTCAAGAATTATACAGGAACGCAAGCTCCTGTAACTTTTCCCAGTAGGGAAGACTCTTGTAGAAGACTTCCTCTTCTATAACAGCCTTCCTAGCTTCCAGAGAAAATGGCGAAGCACTCGAGCTACTCGCATCTGCCATTCTTTCGTCTTGAATATTTTCACCAATATGACTGAAACTAACCGTGTTGCTTCTATTTATAGCAGAATATCAAGGAAGCTGAAGGGTCGTCAACGTTTCAGCAAACGATAATCTTTCTGACCTTTAAATTTATTCACTTTAACTATTTTATGCACTAATTAAGGGGGAATAATGGTTTTAAGAGGTTAACTGAGAAGACAAATGTTAGTAAACTCTCAACTGAAAGGACACAGTCTTACAACTGATCGTTCAGTTGGGTATTTCACTAATCTTTTCATATAAGTTAACTAATTAAAACATATTATATTCCAAATCAAGTGACGTGACTGTCTATTATCTAATGATGAATCTCATTTTGAAAACGTGGAAGCATTTGAACCGTTTAAATTGTACACACGCTTGTAGCACACGTACACACGTTTTTACTCAAAATTTTTAATGGACTGACACGTGTCCCGAATTTGAACAGTCACGAACAATTGTACTAAGCTCGCTTCAAATCAGTTTTCTTCTTACGCATACAATCAGTTTCTAAGAACACACTAATTCCAGAGTTTATCGTTTACGAATTTCAGATCATTTTATCAAAATGGCGAATCAAACTCCTGCTTACATGCTTAATGCAATGGCTATCAACTTCGGATCCATTCTATCTTTTGGCGACGCTGATGTCAAGAACGCTTTTCAAAAACTCGAAACTGCTGGGTTAAGGACATTCTTGGGACAATCATCACAAGAGATCTACCCCAAAGAACTTCAGGAATTCTACTCTAACGGTATGATCAATTCTGATGGAAACATCGCTTCTACTATCAATGGTCAGTTGCTGACCATCTCTGAAGATTCCTTTGGAGAAATTTTTTCTTTACCATCTGATGGACTGGCACACTTCTCTGATGTTAAAACATCTAATGTTGAAAAAATGCAAACCTCAATTTCCGCTGATGGACGGAAAATCAATGTTTCCGATCCAAAGTAGGAGCTGAAGCACGAGGTTCAGTTAATTGCTGATATAGTCGCCAAAGGAATTTTGGCAAAAGCTGGATCTTTTGCTGCACTTACATTGGAAAAAATTCAAGCCATTTCTATCATTATGGCTGAACATAAATTCAATTGGAAGCATCTTATATTCAATATTTTAAAGAATATGTTTCTATCATCCAAACAGTCCAAAGGCTTTGCAGTGCAACTGAGCTATCTGCTGAAAGTGAAGGAGTTAGTGGCAGATAATTCAGAAAAATCATCCAAATTCAAAGTCTTCAATGCGAAGAATACTATTCCACCCAAGACAAAATTGGACATTTCTCCTGCTCAGTTTGTAAAGATAAAACAGGAGATTGGGACTCAACAGGCGGCTCCTAAATCAGTGAAAAAGGCCAAGACATTGGCTCAACCGAAGTCAGCAAAAAGGAAATTAGTTGTGGAGTAATCCGATTCAGAGAAAACTCCTTCCCCAAAGATTGCCAAGAAACCAAGAACCCAGAGGATTAAACCAACAACTACAGAGGAATCTATTCCTACTGACAAGCTAATATCTTCAGATGCTCAGCAGCCAATTGAAGCAGTCCCTCTGAAGATCATCCCACCAGAAAAATCAGTTGGTGCAAAGAGAGAAACAGTTAAGATCAAAGCCCCTCTGATTAATATTATTCGTCCTACTGTCCTGGCACCTGCCCGACCTAAAGGCATCAGTATTATAGAACGGGTGGATACTACTCGAACTGGTCTGGAAATTCCACACATCCTCAGTTCTGATAAAGGCAAGGGCAAATTAATTGAAGAACCAAGGCCATCCAATCCGATTCAAACCCACATTGATCTTGTTTGGGATGAGGTTAATGATTTTGCAGCATCAAAACTTCAACTCTATGATGCTTGGACAGCCTATCGTACACATATTTTTGCCAAGCAACTAAGAAAGAAATCTCAGCTGAACAAGTTCATCAAACTGGAAGCTTATGTCCTCAAGATAGTCAAAGCTGCCACCATTACTCAAGCTATGGAGAGAAAAACATATTTGTTTGATCAGATGAGAGTCAAGAAGTTAGCAAAAATTATTGACAAACTGAAGGCTAACTACGTTCCAACAATCCTACTGCCTATGCTGATCATGCGGTGATTACTCAGCTAGACATCGATGTGATTGGCTTGCTATCTCAGATAAAGTTTTGGGAAATGGATCAAGAGTTAGTCCTTCATAAAGGAGATTCAGACGATGATGAAGAGGAAATAGTTGAAGAACCTCCCTCTAAGCAGAAAGAGTCATCCTCAGAACAGGCTAATATTCCAACTGAAGAGCCAGCTCAGGATATGTCTCAATCACCTACTGGTGAACATCAAATGTACACTGAAGCAGAATTATCTTTCACAAACATTGATGAAATTATTCAAACAGTGGTGCAAGAATCCCAATTGAGTGAATCTATTTCTGATAAAGTTGATCATCCCGTTGATCAAATCAATCCAGAGCCTCCTATCTCTTCAGAAGCCAGCAGTTCAGCCAGATTCATCTGCTGAACAAACTATTCCAACTGTTGTGCCAATTGATCCCCAAGATCATCCTCTAGAGGCACCAATTTTGGCTTCATCAGACTCTATTATTCCTCCAGGCAGCTCATCTGCTGATCAAAATCCACTTTCTCCGTCTCAAGTTCCAGAAGAAATTGCTGCAACAATTACTTCAGTTCAGAATGTTGCTGAAACAGTAGCAACTAACCAAGAGTTAGTTATATTTGATCAAACCACAAGAGGACCGGAATCCTCTCATCAGTCACCTCCTCCTCAATCCACAGAAATGGATCTTGTTCTTGAAGAAATCCAAAATATGCAGCACAATATGCAGCAAATGTTTACTGAAATCAAGAGAATTTAATCTACACAATTCTCTCATACTGTCAAATTGGATTCTTCAATTGAATATGACTCTGCAAAACTGAAAGCTATTCAGGCAAACATGGAGTCTCTTACCAAAACTGTGGATGAGATGTAGAGAGGTCTAGCTCAAAGTCTATTTACAACTCAGGATATAATTAGTCAACGAGTTCAGCGATTGGAAACTTCTGTCTCTAATAAAATGGAATTGCTGCAGACTTGTTTACAAACTGCTGTCTCAAGTATCTCCGCAGATGTCAAAATTCATTCCACTGACGTTCGAAAATTATCTGAGAGGATGGAATTGTTTGACAAAAAGGGGGAAGAAATCAAAGATCAAAGAGCATCTTGAGAAACAGCAGAAGAAATCATCTTGTTAAAAAGCAGTTAACCAGATTATTAAATTCAGTTGTTATTTAATCAAGACTTCTTTCAGTACAAGAAATTCAATCTCTTATTTTATCTACAATAAGCTCAGACGTTCAGTTTTTATCTACTTAGTTTTGTCAAACACCATAAAGGGGGAAATTGTTGGAAACTAAATTCCGGCGTTTGACAAAATATGAAAAATACGAACCAACTGATCGAGTAAACTGAACTCAGCAACTGGACTTAATAACTGAAATTGTGAGGGGCCTAAAACTCCTTTCTTGAAAATTTGCGGAAAATTAAAAATTTTCTTTTTAAAAGAACTTAAATGGCCTCATTCATAAAATCACTGGTGAATCAAGTTCAATATTTCAAAATATTGCAGCGGAAGAAAATTAAAGTTTTGCCAACAACAACGATTTAAAAAAATATCCAACGACTGATAAAATTGTTTGCGAAAAAAAATAACAACTGCTGCTCTGAGGTCCTCGGGTGCCACTACTGCCGACCTAAGCTGGCTCACTGGTCCCCGCCCTCGGCCCTGGCCTCATCAGTACCTACAACAATCAAGTCTAGTGAGCCTAAAGACTCAGCATGCATATATCGCAGGTAACGAGAAAAATCTGAATTTAAAATATGCATGAGTTAACATATCCTGTCCTGAGGCATACTGAAAATAATCTGTACTGAGCAATTATAATACGTGCATAACTGAACTGGAAATTACTGTAAAAATATTTGCTCCTTGGAGCCTGTACTGAAATATCTGGTAAAATTTTCTGTTGAGATTATGTTTTACGCCTGTGGCCACTGCACTAAGCTGAACTGATCGGTAACTGGCTACCGGGGAGGCTGAAACTGAACTGAGCTGGCCGGTCACTGGCGACCGGGTGGTACCATACTAAACTGATCGGTCACTGGCGACCGTATAAAATAACACTCCCACATAGTGAATGAACCACAAGCCATATCGCATAAATCTCAAAAATAATCATTTTCTATTTAATGCACGTAAAATAATTAACCGGCGTAATGAAAATTTCTGTAATTTTACCAACTGGATTGGATTAAATCGTTCCCAGGCTCGCTGCAACCTAACTGTGCCATGAAAAATATGCAATAGCTTAAACATGACCAACTATGCAATTTACGTTCAAAAGATGCGACTATGACGCCTAATGACTTCGCATTTAATCATGACTCCGAGCCAACCTGAACCGACACTGAACCGACGTATAGTCATGATTAAAATACGCTGAAAAATCATAAAATAATGTTCCTAAAATGATAGGGTCGAAATCTAGGTGGAATGGAGGCCAAAACACGAAACGCTCTTTCGAGAGTCAATTTGGCACATCGCACCGTAAATTCTCGTACGACCTCAAAAATGATCCAAATGACAAACGGTCAAAAAAATGACCTTCCTCACTCAATGAGGCACTGTCCAGTCCAAGGCCATGGGCTAAAAGCCAACCAAGAACTCGAACGAGCCTCTGAACCGACACAGCAACTTGCTGTAATTTCCAGCAGCTGCCCAACTACAAGACTTGCGTTGGTTTCGAGACTATCGGCCATAGGGGCATGAACCACCGACCAGAGACTCTTACCAACATCCCAAGGAATGATTTGAACCATGGCTAAGGGCCCTAGGCCAGCCACAATCCGCATCACACCATAACTCAACCGAAGGGTCCAACCGAGAGCATTTTGAATGCGTGTGTAGTGTTTATGCTATGATCGATGTCTTGCGTCGTTCCAGTGGCCATTTGATTGACCATGGCATGATCTAGACATCTAGGAGCATGATATGAACCGTGGCTAAGGGCCATAGGCCAACCAAGATCCATACCAAGCAACAAAAGAACGAACCAAAAGCTGAACAAATGAAGAAGCCGAAGGGGTATAGGGGCTGTTGTGACGTTTTGATTAAAAACCGATGAACCATGGACCAAGCCACCGAAAGGGCAACTTAGTCACGTCTTAGACATGCTAGGGAAGTGATCCAACCATGGCTATAGGCCCTTGGGGCAGCCAAGATCAGATCCTTCCTCCATGACAACAAACTGAATTTTTCGAACAACATTTCTGCACCTATGGGGACTTGCTGTCATTCTGAATTTCCAGCAAGCATGGGGCTGGTTTGAATGGACCAACATGGTCCTAATGCATCCTACTACATGTATACAAGACGCCTTGGGAGCCTGGAGTCGATCCAATACCTGAAACTCACAAACCAAAAGAAATCGTGAAGCTTGCCAAGGAAATCAAAAATTCTGCATGTGTGGTTTCAAAATGTTTTGACTTGGATCTCGATTTTTACTTGAATAAACATGATCATGTACTGAAAAATAAATGATAATATGACTTGATTGAGGTTTGAAAGAAATCTAGACATGCCTGGTTTCGTTTCGAAAGAAAGCGAACGAAACGACGACGACGCGGCACGGAGGAGGTGGAGCGCTTCTCTTTTCTACCTTACCTTGCTCTCGATTTTTCTCTCTTCTTTTTGTCTAGGTACCTCACGATTTTTCTACTGAAAATGAGTGTGAATTCACTCTGAATTTTCGAAAAGGAGAGGGGGGGAAAAATGGTTATGAGGGGTGAGGAGAAGGGTGCACAATATAAGGAAGAATCAAGACCAAGTCCACTCCCCTTTGAATTTTAAATTTTGAATTGATATCAAATGAGTTGGTGGATGCTTCTAGGAGGTAGTGGCCGAAATTTCTCTTGTTCTAGACTAGGATATGTCCATTTATTTAATTAAATTGTGCTCCCAAAAATCCTAGAATTATCCTACTAATTACATGCAAAGAATTGGTCAAAGTTGATGAGTAGGAAAATGAATCTTCTAGCACTAAGGGTGGCCGAAAAATGCATAATAAAATAAAGGGGAATGTTGATTATCTAGTAACTAATAATCCTTGAAAGCCTTACTAATCCTTTAAATAATTTAGTGAGCTAACCCCTTAATTTAATAACTTAAATGAGTTCATTTCTTAATCACCTCAAATAATTAAATTAAATCCTCAAACCTCCCTTTCTAACTTAAATGAACTTGGTTGCTGGCTAAATTAACTTCTGGAAATATTTCTCGAAATCTTAAATTCTATCTCAAAACTCCAACTCCGGTCCGGCCTCACTGAAAATACTGAAATGCTAAAAATCAATCTACTGAACTGAAATAATAAATAATTAACTTCAAATAAATGCATCATGCAATGAAATCAATTAAATTTAAGAAAACCTAGAATTATGCATGGCTTATACGTCTACTGATTTACGGGTTCTACAGAAATCAACTGATCAGTTGGAAACTTATCAGTTGATAAATTCAGCCTGATGCTAAGCACTCTTCAACTGAACATGTCTCGGGAAAGAACATAGCAGATTGCAACTGAATGTGGAACGACGCACTTGGAACAACGCATTTCGGCGAAAGCAATTAAGAGGCCGCATCACGATAAACGAAGCAAACAATGCCCAATGAATAATCAAGAAGAATTCAACGGATACAAAGATTCAAATTCATCTCAAGTTACCGTTGGAAGGGAAGCTTATAAATGTGACAGAAGAACAGCTAAAAAGATAACGAGATTATTCTAATCAAAAGCTTGCTGTCACTCTGTCAAAATCTCAGCTCACTCTTATTTGATAAATTCGTAGCAGTTAAGGCTACAATTTGAGCTCACTAGCAAGTTGTAAAAATCGTTGAAATTTGATAGTACTAAGATCAGTTACGCACTGAGAACATCCTGTTAAACTAAGAGTTTCAGTTTTGGCAGTGTTAAGTCCAAACTGAAGTGGGTCAGTACAACTCTTGTATTTGATCCAAGTCTTTTAGTGGATATCCTATCCGTGAGATAGAAGGGGTGACGTAGGAGTAATTAAATTCTCCGAACATCCAGAAACAACTCTTGCTTACTTTATTTCAGCTTCGGATTCTATCTTTCAGTCAGTTATTTTCCGCAACTACTTTAGTTTTACTGATTGTCATTGACCAACAAGATTCCGAGAATCAGTTTGTCACCAAACTGAACTCAAAATACGAAAAGATCAGTTTAATTGTGAGTGTTTATTCAACTCCCCCTTCTAAACACTCTTGATACGTTAATCGATCCTATCAATCACCTTTCTGGAATTCTAAGAGTCATCTTTGTTTATTAGCATAACTCATTTGACGTTCCTGGGCAGCTTTCATTCTATGTCGAATCAACTGAACCTTATCATTCATTTCCCGTATCATTTCAGGTCCAGTCAGTTGTCTTTCAATAATTTCATTCGAGAATAAGTGATCTATATCGTCTCTCATATAAAGTTTCAAAAGGTGCCATACCAATACTCGTTTGGTGAAAGGGGATCGAGTTTAGGTGTTCAAATTCGCAACGGAAGTTTCAAAAATTGTTCTCAACAAGAAAACCGAACACCTCAACTATAGTGTGTAGCAAACACAAAACACGAAAATGTCATACATAGTGTGTTTAGAAAGTATACCTATCAATCTCTTGAGATTGATGTTTGGCTCCAACCAAGTTGTAAACAACTAGGCTCTTCAATGGTAGACAATCTACAAGCTCTCCTTTGAGCACTCCTTGCTCAAATATTAAGCCCACCATCAACTAGCTAGATCCCCTCTTATTTTGCACTAGAAAAATAAGATGATTTTTGAAAGAGAAGTGTATTGTTTCCTCAACAATTGAAGAACAAAAAAATGGAGAATAGAAGGAAAAAATTTCGGCCAAAGGTGTGGGGAGGGGAGAAGGAAGACTTTTCTTGATCTTTGAAAAAGTGACGTGTTGTCCCAAAAGCATGCCATGCCTTGGACATGGAAAAAGTTGTCGCCAAAACTCTTCACCTCCCCATGCACATTCTATTTGGGCTTGTAACAATTACAAGGCCCATGGACTTTTATTTAAATGTCTCAAACATATTTGAGACCATTTAAATATTACTTGAATTTACTCAAGCCCACTAGTATAAATAATTATTTCAATTGGGCTCTACAAGGTCCAATGCTATTTAATTAATCCAGCACTTGAATTAATTTAATTATTTGGACTCTACTAGGTCCACTAGTGTTTAATTAATTCAACACTTGAATTAATTTAATTTAGTCCATAATAATGTTTATGAAAATCACAATTTTCAAATACATTATTTATTTGGCCAACTTTTAATTTAGGAACACTTCCACAAATTAAAAGTTAGATTTCCCTCATAGAAGTCATACTTCTATTTTTCCTTATGCTTATAACTCCTTTATAAGCCGTTCAACACATTGAACTATTTTACTTCTCAACGGGATCTAGAAAGCTAGCACTTGTGTGGCCCTCAATGGTTCAGTGATACAACTAACCGTGGGTTCGCATCTCAATGTGATTCGGACTAAACATGTTCTTATATGAGCATACCCCAATTGCTTCATTCTTACTTATCAACTCCTTGATAACAAGAACGTCAGAACTCAAGTCTGATATTACCCAACCAATTATGTTAAACGCCTAGCAGCATCGCTTACATGATTCCCTAGGTATCAAATGATAGTGCCTGCAACACTTGGCTCGACGAGAACCTACTCTAACAATCTCCCACTTGCACTAGAGCCAACTACCCATATGCTTCAAACCCATTGATTCGCGATGCATCTCGAATAATGGTCCAGGTAAAGGCTTAGTTAGTGGATCAGCAACATTATCTGCGGAGCCGACTTTGTCATCGAGACACCTCCTCTATCCACAATCTCTCGGAGGATGTTGTACTTTCTCAATACATGTTTAGACTTCTGATGAGATCTTGGCTCCTTTGCTTGAGCTATAGCTCCCGTGTTGTCACACAACACCGGGACAGGAGCAACTCCATTAGGAATGACATCCAACTCTTGGACGAAATTCCTTATCCAAACAGCCTCCTTTGCTGCATCTGATGCAGCAATGTATTCGGCCTCAGTGGTTGAATCCGCAGTACTGTCTTGCTTGGAACTCTTCCAAGAGACAGCAACACCATTGAGCATGAATATGAACCCAGAGGTTGACTTCTAGTCATCGATATCGCTTTGGAAGCTAGAGTCGGTATAGCCTTCCAATTTCAGTTCTCACCCCCATAGACCAAGAACAACTTATTGGTCCTTCTCAAATACTTGAGGATGTCTTTCACAGCTTTCCAGTGTGTAAGACCAGGGTTGGATTGATATCTACTCACTACACTTAGTGCAAAAGCCACGTCAAGACGTATAGATATCATCCCATACATGATGCTACCAATTGCAGATGCATAAGGAATGCTTGTCATCGCCGCTATCTCTGCATCAGTCTTGGGAGACATCGACTTGGATAGGGACACGCCATGACACATTGGTAGATGTCCTCTCTTGGACTCATCCATCGAGAACCGCTTCATGATGGTATCAATGTATGTGGACTGGGTGAGACCAAGCAATCTTTTTGATCTATCTCTATAGATCTGTATTCCCAATACAAAAGATGTTTCACCCAAGTCCTCCATCGAGAACTTACTCGCTAACCATATCTTAGTTGATTGCAACATTCCTACGTCATTCCAAATGAGTAGAATGTCATCAACATACAGCACCAGGAATGTCACAACACTCCCACTGACCTTCTCATACACATAGGGTTCCTCAGGATTCTTAGTAAAACCAAACTCTTTGATTGTACTATCGAATCTAAGGTTCCAACTCCTATATGCTTGCTTTAGACCATAAATAGATCTCTGAAGTTTGCATACCATATGCTCACTTCTGACATATGTAAACCCTTCGGGTTGAGACATGTAAATCTCTTCCTTAATATCCCCATTAAGAAAGGCTGTCTTGACATCCATCTGCCATATCTCATAGTCATACCATGCAGGCAATATCGTTATAGACTTGAACATTGTAACTGGAGAAAAGGTTTCCTCAAAGTCAACTCCTTGTCTTTGAGTATATCCTTTTCCTACCAATCGCGCTTTGAAGGTCAATACCTTCCCATCCGTCCCAAGTTTCCTCTTGTAAATCCAGTTACACCCTATGGTAACAATTCCCTCAGGTGGATCCACGAGATTCCACTCTTGGTTCGAATGCATGGAATTCATCTCAGATTCCATCGCTTCAAGCCACTTGGATGAATCGGCATCAGATAACGCTTCCTTGAGGGTCCTTGGATCACATCCATGGTTAGGCTCATCATGGCCTTCTTTAAGAAGCATACCGCTCCATACCTCATAGGTGGTCTCGAGACTCTCTCGGATCTTCTAAGAGCTTGTATCTCCTCTCTTGGCTCTTCGGGTGTGGGTTCTATAATTGTGGGTGTCTCTCGAACCTCTTCGAGTTCTATCATCTCCCCTTTTCTATCCAATAGAAATTCTCTTTCCAAAAAGGTTGCATTCCTAGAAACAAACACTTTTGTTTCTTGGGGATGATATAAATAATATCCAACTGAATTCCTTTGATATCCCACAAAGTAGCATAAAATGGATCGACTATCCAATTTATCTCCCACTGCCTGCATCACATAAGCAGGGCAGCCCCATATTCTAAGATAAGAATACTTGGGAGACTTACCCATCCATATCTCATATGGTTTCTGCCTTTAAATGGACATTTAGTGGAATATCTTTCAATTTTAAGTTATAGAGATCGTTTTCAAGTTCACCAGTAGCAATCAAACATTCATTCTTGTAAATATTGCAAAGACCTTTGCTAAAGAAACAAGAATATCCATCTTTATCAACATAGAAATGGAAACAATGTTTTTTCATCAAATCAGGTACAAAAAAAACATCTCTTAAAAATTAACTTAAAATTATTGTTCAACAATAAGTAAACATCTTCAACAGCCTTGGAAGCAACTCTTGCCCCATTGCCCATCTTCAAGAAGGTCTCACCTCCCCTTAGTCTCCTACTTCTTCCCATCACCTGCAAATCATTACAGAGATGTGAGCCACGGCCGGTATCCAATACCCAAGAAGTAGAGTTAATTGAAATGTTTACTTCAATGTAGAACATACCATTTTCATAACTATTCTGAGCAAGATATTCTTTGCAATTACGCCTCCAATGTCCAGGCTTCTTGCAGTGATGACAAACATCACTAGTCTTGTCAGCCTTAACTGGTGTGGCTGCCACGACGGGATTCGGAGATTGCCTCAACAAGGGTACGTTCTTCTTGGGACGTTGGAAAGAACGCTTCTTTCCCTTCCCATGTGGATCAATCTTCGTACCAGATGAAGAACCCACATAAAGAACCAACTTCTCTTTCTTGATTGTGAATTCAAATGTAACAAGCATGTTAACCAACTCCTCGAGGGTCGGCTCTAGCTTGTTCATGTTGAAATTCCCCACAAAAGGATCAAATGAGCTAGGCAGCGATAAGAGCAACACGTCGGTGGTCAACTCCGAAAGCAACATCAGATCCATGCCAATGAGCTTGTCCACGAGCCCAATCAACTTCAGACCATGCTCATGGACCGAGTCCCCATCTCGCATGCGCAAAGTGATCAGCTCCTTGACGGTAGCATGCCTAAGAGGCCGTGTTTGCTCACCAAAGAGCTCCTTGAGATGCAAATGAATGTCAGCAGCACTCTTTGCATCCTCAAAACTGCCTCTGCAGCTCATCATTCATAGAAGCCTGCATATAACACCTGGCTTTCAAGTCATGGTCACACCATTCCTTGTAAGTCTGCAATTCCTCAGGAGTGCATTAGTCGGAGCCTCAACAGAGGTCGACTCAGTCAGTGTATATGCTATCCTTTCCGAATTCAAGACAATTTTTAGGTTTCTTAGCCAATTGAGGTAGTTAGGTCCGGTTAATACGTGTTTGTCGAGTATTGCAGATAGCGGATTGCGAATCGAAGACATTGTCAAAAATTGTACTGAAAATTATAACAGATAAATGTTAATGACTATTTTAAAATATTTATTAAGATATAAAGTATGGAAATTTACTTTATAAATGTTTACTCCCACTGTTTTGACATCTTTCACTACCCTCTAATGAAAACGGGAAACTCCTTTCCTCAGTAGGTATGCAAGGTCCAATTAGCGAATCATGATCCCGAATAATATCAGCCAATAACAATTCCTAAAAGGTAGTTTCCAATTGCATCACAATGCAACCCTCTACGTAAACTTTTGTCACACGTTTGATTAGGGCCCAATAATATGACGTCGTTCATCTTCACGTGTCAAGCCTTACCCACCGATGTTGAACCTTAATGGACGGTCGCCATGAGTTCCCCCAATAATATGAGCCGAAATCATGAGAGTTCCACGTAGTTCACATCACCATGTCAATGGATGTCACGGCTTTCTGGCACCCAGGGCCCCCCCAATAATATGAGCCGAGCCCCGAGTACGGGTAGCGTTCATCATGCACCCATTGTCGATGGAAGACATGGAAATTATAAACAAATTTATAATTCCCCTTTTCGGGCTTTATATTAATTTTGAATCTTATTCAAAATGAGGGTTTTTTTATTTTGAAAAGTCTCATCATTAATTTTATTTAAAAGCTCGTCATGTTTGATCGTATATTTGACGGATTCATGCAACTTTGTTATTATCATAATAATAACGCACATACTCATTATTTATAACATATCATGCATATATTATAAACAGTAAACAAAACAAGGATGATCAATCGCCCCAATACTAATGGCCCGTGTGAGCTAAACACGGGCTTAGGTCCAATCCTATGGTAATGCAAGGGATGCAAATGCAACTATTACATTAGCTTCCAATATTTACATGTCTTCGATCTTCATAATCATCATGGACACCATCTTCCAATCTTGATCATCCACTATACTAATATTTACAAATAAATATTCATGGCAAACAGGGATACATCTCATGGGGGTGGGAACTGGCCATAAACCAAGCCCACTTTAAATTTGATAATTATTACAATCATTCAACACAAAATATCCTAGCATACACCTAGCAAATTGGGCTTGGGATTTTGATCATCCTTCATACATAATATCACATATCATACACCATCAATTAATTATCACAATAATTAATTGATCCAATATTATATATCTTGAATTAATCACTAACCGCCACGATTATAAACTAAATTAACAAAGTATACAAACACCTTTGTCTACTTTACAATTAATTTATTTATAACCGAATTTCTTATAAATCACAATTTACTATAAATAATTAAAGTCCAACTTCAATTATTTATTTTATGAGAAAATATTTGCAACTTTTGTAATTTTAAACTCAAGGGCCCAAAAAACTCATTTTTCACCAAAAACATTTTGGCCTATTTAAATTTCACAAATATGTTAGTCATCCAATGGTTCAAACAATTCGAGGCCCATGACACTTTGATATTTCAAAACACCTTTTGAAAACCCTAGTCGTCATCGCCGTCGCCGGAGCTCCGTCGCCGGATTCCGGCAAACATGCAAAAAAAATTTTTTTTTTTATTTTCGAAGGGGGGCTGTTCGGGCAGCCCCTTGGGCTGCCCTTGCTGCCCGTTTCGAGCAGCCCCTCGGGCAGCCCAAGCTGCTCGAAATGGGCAGCAACTTGCTGCCCCAAAATCCCCCAAAAACGGCCTTGATTTTGTTGCAAAAATTCATCTAATGCGGTTAGAAATCGACCTCAATATAATATCTTGTATAAGCTACACAAAATATATCCTTAGCTCTGATACCACTTGAAAGGGGATCGATTTTAGGTGTTCAAATACGCAACGGAAGTTTCAAAAATTGTTTTCAACAAGAAAACCGAACACCTCAACTATAGTGTGTAGCAAATACAAAACACGAAAATGTCATACATAGTATGTTTAGAAAGTATACCTATCAATCTCTTGAGATTGATGTTTGGCTCCAACCAAGTTGTAAACAACTAGGCTCTTCAATGGTAGACAATCTACAAGCTCTCCTTTGAGGCACTCCTTGCTCAAATATTAAGCCCACCACCAACTAGCTAGATCCCCTCTTATTTTTCACTAGAAAAATAAGAGGATTTTTCAAAGAGAAGTGTATTATTTCCGCAACAATTGAAGAACAAAAAATGGAGAATAGAAGGAAAAAATTTCGGCCAAAGGGGTGGGGAGGAGAGAAGGAAGACTTTTCTTGATCCTTGAAAAAGTGATGTGTTGTCCCAAAAGCATGCCATGCCTTGGACATGGAAAAAATTGTCCCCAAAACTCTTCACCTCCCCATGCACATTCTATTTGGGCTTGTAACAATTACAAGGCCCATGGACTTTTATTTAAATGTCTCAAACATATTTGAGACCATTTAAATATTACTTGAATTTACTCAAGCCCACTAGTATAAATAATTATTTTAATTGGGCTCTACAAGGCCCAATGTTATTTAATTAATCCAACACTTGAATTAATTTAATTATTTGGACTCTACTAGGTTCACTAGTGTTTAATTAATTCAACACTTGAATTAATTTAATTTAATCCATAATAATGTTTATGAAAATCACAATTTTCAAATACATTATTTATTTGGCCAACTTTTAATTTAGGAACATTTCCACAAATTAAAAGTTAGATTTCCCTCATAGAAGTCATACTTCTATTTTTCCTTACGCTTATAAACTCCTTTATAAGCCGTTCAACACATTGAACTATTTTACTTCTCAACGGGATCTAGAAAGCTAGGACTTGTGTGGCCCTCAATGGTTCATTGATACAACTAGCTGTGGGTTCACATCTCAATGTGATTCAGACTAAACATGTCCTTATATGAGCATACCCCAATTGCTCCATTCTTACTTATCAACTCCTTGATAACAAGAACGTCAGAACTCAAGTCTGATAGTACCCAACCAATCATGTTAAACGCCTAGCAGCATTGCTTACATGATTCCCTAGGTATCAAATATAGTGCCTGCAAGAACCATTCAATTATGGTTAGCATACAGTACGATCCTTCAACTCATATATCCCGACCGATTCGACAACCATTGGTATATCGAGAGTTGTCAATGAATCGATACTATGTGTCATGTCGTAGTTGCATCGATGGTGTAATCTATGAAACCCCTTTCATAATTACCACCATACTCTGATCAGATATTTCAACCTACATACACATGAGAACACATAGGATATCCATACCCAAAGGTAAGCGGTGAATCCCCGACTACAATGCATCGACTCCTATATGTTTCGACAGAACACCCAACTTTGCCACCTGATGACCTCATTAGAGTCGGTAAACAAGTCAAAGTGTAATTCTAGCACATAGAGTCTCAATGTTGTCCCGGGTCATAAGGACTAATGGTGTACAACCATAAAATAGGACTTTTCCACTCGATAAGTGAGAACCACTTGGAAAGTCCTTTATGGAGGGTTGTTCAATGCACTCTACCAGGAGCACCTATCTGCATGCTCGGACATCACAATGTTCCCTACAATGAAACATGGTACTCACATCGCAGATACTAGTCTCGAACTTGAGCGGCCTTTATCCTTCTTAGCGGCGGCTGAATCGACTATGAACTGTTTAGAATATACAGTATTCCAAATATGAGTTTCATGATACTCATCATATAAGCATCTCATATTCTTTCTACTATTTGTAAATTCAAAGGCTTTATCTATGCAACTAGCATGGGTATACAGATAAAGATGTGCCAAAATAATAATTTCAAATATTATTAAAATAAATACGGTTTATACATAGAGTTTCATTGTGAACACTCAGCCCACACTTGGCTCGACAGGCACCTACTCTAACATTTGGAAGTTATTATTATAAGATAATTCTACCAATGGTTAGACATCTTGCCATCCCATTCTGAAATCCATGACAATAGCACGTAACAAATCTTTTAACGTTTGAATTGTATGTTCAGTCTCGCCATCAGTTTGAGGATGATAAGCATTACTCATAGCAAAAAACGTACTCATAGCTTCTTGGAAACTACCCCAGAATTTAGAAGTAAACATGGGATCACGATCTGATACAATTGAGACTGGCACACCGTGCAGTCTCACAATATTCTCGATGTATAAACGGGCCATTCGCGTATAAGGATAAGTCCGCTCATATGAATAAAATGTGTATATTTCGAAAGCCGGTCGATAATAACCCAAATAGCATCGCAGCCATTGGGCGAGCAAGGTAAATGAGTCATAAAATCCACAGCAATATGTTTCTAATTCCATTTCGGGATTTCATGACCATGGAGTAATCCTCCGGTTTTCATTCTCTCGGTTTTCACTTGCTGACAAACAAGACATTTCGAAATAAATTCAAAAATGTCCTTCTTCATACGTCTCCACCAGAATTGATGTCTCAATGTCAAATACATTTTTCGGCCTCCAGAGTGAATACTGTATTTGCTATAAAATGTTCTTCACGGAGAAGGGCAGATTTCAACTCAGAATCATCACGGACTACCAGCCGACCATTAAATCGTAAAGAACCATCAGAGGAAATCTGAAATCCAGACTGATGTCCTGCAGATACAAGTTCTTTAGACTTTTATATCTGAGCATCTCTTCGTTGGGCCTTTCGTATT
The DNA here is from genome assembly GCF_025594145.1 of Primulina tabacum. Lineage (NCBI taxonomy): Eukaryota > Viridiplantae > Streptophyta > Magnoliopsida > Lamiales > Gesneriaceae > Primulina > Primulina tabacum. The sequence continues at coordinate 21,166,461 of NC_134559.1, read as the reverse complement.
TTAGATATCAAGTTAGGATCAATTTGCAATGCTGAAATAGTGACAGAATTCCAATTCGAGTAAAAAGTCCAGCCAGAAGTACATATATCCTCGTGTACTTTGGCGTATGTACTTCTGGCGACTTTAATAGAAGCTAAAACAGAATCATAAACTTTACGGCTAAGGGCATCCGCAGTAATGTTCACCGATCCAGGATGATACTGAATCTCGCAATCAAAGTCCTTCAGGAGATCCATCCACCTGCGTTGCCTCATATTTAAATCAGATTGAGAAAATAGATATTTCAAACTCTTATGGTCTGAATAAATAACAAACTTTTCTCCATATAAATAATGGCGCCAAATCTTCAAAGCAAACACAATGGCGGCAAATTCAAGAACATGAACAGGATAACAAGTTTCATGAGATTTTAATTGACGAGACGCATAAGCAACCACTTGCCATGTTGCATCAGAACGCAACCTAATCCTCTACCAGATGCATCTGTACACACAACAAATCATCTGGTATCTGAGGGAATAGTAAGTACAGGTGATGTGGTCGATCTCGTCTTCAATTCAAGGAAACTAGCTTCACATTCATCTGACCAAATGAATCTCTGATGCTTCTGTGTTAGTTGAGTAATAGTGTAACGTACCGTACTTTTAACTACTTAAATTTTGCGGAAAAATTAAAAATTTTCATAAATGAATCATGAAACTTCAAAACTCGATAAAATAAATTGTCCATCCCCAAAGTAGTTGCATAAAAAATCTCAAAGTAAAGTTTGTCAAAGGTATTTGCTTAAAATCTCATAACCAGTAACATAAATCAGAGAACTTTTAAACATTTCATAAAACTTAAAACTTGGCGGTCCTCGGGTTTAGCCTCCCGCTCAGTTCAAGCCAGCTCACTGGTCCACATTTCTTGTCTCCTCAAATGCATCCTCACCTGCATCGATCAAGTCTAGTGAGTCTAAGGACTCAACACGTATAAACTGGAAGTAACGAGTAATACATAATAAAATCACATGCATCTTTGAAATAGGGCGTACATACTTGAAACTTGAACTTGCATACTTATAAGCTTGAACATACATACATAACATAGACGTGCCATAACATGAAACTTTTTTCTTAAACATGCTTGCATACTTGTACATACTTGAACATACATAAATTTATCATTTTGCATAGAGTCATGTTTCAAAGCAAGTGACCCATACATAATGCGCCTGATCAGATTAAACCACAGTACTGGGCTGACAGGGAAGATCCACTGCCACATACATAAGATCCCCGTTCATGGTTTAACGGGTAGATTGGTCCCCGGTCATGCTTTACCGCTTTCCAATCCTGATCTAAACCCGTTAACGCTTGAATGGGGTGGATTGGTCCATGGTCATGCTTTACCGCTTTCCAATCAAATACATAAATTTGGTCACAAGACATTTAGCTACCTCAAAAACTTGAAATATTTTGTTTTGCACGTCTAACATACTTACTTAGCATTGAGGGATTCGTTGGATCTCGCTTGGGGTCACACCTGCACATACTATTATGAGTTTCAATACTTATCTTGCATAGCTTATACGTATAGTCATGCTCACACACAAAAACGACAAATTTCCTTATGACATTCTAAATCTCTCGGGACTCGACCTCGTTTAATCATCATACTAAATCATAAGATCAAACCCCCAAAAAAATCTGAAAGGGAAGCCTAAACTATTCCCAACCAGGGGGTACACGGACCCCATGCCCAGGTCCGCCTCAAGGTCCGTGTAGGTACTGTGAAATGCGTGTGAAGGAAAGGGAAGACACGGACCCTGTGTCTAGGCTCGTGTAAGGGTCCGTGTAGACTCTGCAAAATGACACTTCAGAAGGAACAAAGGCACGGACCCCGTGTCAGGGCCCGGGTAGACGTCCGTGTACCTACGGGAAAAACACACCAAGTTGAAAAAAAAGGGTACGGACCCCGTGCCCTAGTCCGTGTGGGTGTCCGTGTACTCACTGTGAGCGAAAGCCAACGGAAATTCATGTACTTGTGGCTCCTTCTCCCCAATTCGATCAATCCAACCATGAACCGACACCTCGAGACCCATACTAGAGCACTAAGTACGGACTCCAACCTGTGCAACCCATCAAGAATGTTGCCAAGAGCGACAACGAACAACCAACAACACAACCCGAAATTTGACACCATTTTCTTCCTATGACTCTTAATTCAATTATGTGACTAATGACACGAAACAAAACATCACATATCATCTAAACACATTCCACATCATGTCTAAACGCAGTAGTATTGGCCCGGCGATGCCCAACGAATCCTGCAACTCAAAAATTCAAGAACACATCAATAACATAAATTCTCAGAAATGCATTTGAGCAGTCCCACTAAAACAATCATAACTCACTCAATTTTTATCCAAATAATTCGAATTTTATATCAAATCGAAGGTATCAAAAATTTTTACGATTTTCATGATAAAAGTTTTCTTCAAATCACGACCGAAAAATCGCAATATTTAAAAGAACAGTACATTTCGAGTTTTAGATCTAAAAACGTTTCAAAACTCAATCAACATGATTCTGCTCAAACTTTGTACATCATACATAGATTTTTACGCATAAAAACAATGCAACACATACTCTGACATGATCGACGCAGGAAAAACAAATTATACGTGCCTTTAAATCTTTAACCTTACCGAAACAACGACTCCGAAGCGCGAAGGATGCGAGAGACGATCCGGGACGCTTGTTGTAATGCCCGAGATTTTATCATCGTAATTAGACATTGATTAATTGATAGAATTGAGATTTCAGGAGCAAAAATAAGACATGAAAGGAGAAGCCGGGCGTTGGTGCATAACAAGCCAAGATTTTGGACAAAACTTCTGGCGCCCGAGCGGTAGAAAAGAACCGCCCGAGCAGATAGTATTCCTTTGACTCGATTGATACAGAAAGGAGCAGATAGTATCCTTATGTATTCAGTAGATGTACTGAAATCGAGCCTAGCATTGGCAGATTACCAGTGATGTACGAGTTGGCTGATAATTGCCAGATAAGATTTCAGATTTGCTTTATATCAGGAAAATAGATTTCAGAATTGAATTGAGATCAGGTACTGTTTGTGTTTTAGAATTCAGTACAGAATGATATTGAATGTACAGAATGACACTGAAAGAATTGAAAGATCAGTAGAAGAGTACGGGCCAGGAGTTACATTTGATTTAGTGTTTCTCGGTGGCATATTTCTGTATGTTCAGAGATATTCTGATGAATTCATGCTTGTTGTATCTATGACATTTTGATATATTTGTAGCATCTGATTGACTGAATCGAATATCTGAAGATTGTATTGAATACTCTGAGAACTGTGAATATTGTATACAGATATTATTCAGATATGAATCCTGCTTGAAACAGATGGTATGCAGAATGTGCGATATCTGAAGTTAGTATACCGATTGATTTTGACACAGTTGAGATTATGATCAGTAGATAAGAATAATACCGATATAAGAAATTTCAGAAATGTCAGAATTGTCAGAAATTTATTTTGGTTTGAATTGACAGATGTTCGTATACGATTGTTGTTTTGCGTCTGCCTGAGTATGGTTACATTTCTACAGCCGTATTTGATACAGATCAATGTGAACCGTTGAGATTATATATAGTTCAATCCGAATCAGAGTTGAATTCGAGAATTTCAGTAGATCAGAAATATAATTAGAATGTTCAGAGCTTAATTTCAATAATCAGAACAGAGCATCGATCAGAGTGACAGATAAGTGATTTTACGGTATGAGAATGATTATCTTGTGATGTCAAATGTTTCAAAATTGTACAACAGAATTTGATATCGACAATCAGAACCGAATACCAGGTAGGTATTTTTCTTTAATTTATATTATTAACTGATTGGTTATACAAATAGTTCGAATTGGAAATGACAGATAGGGTCAGAAGCGCACAGAAATGGATTCAGTAGTCGTTCAGGTAACAAAAAGTATATGATATTCGAACAGATAGTTCTCACCTGGACAGATTAAACCAGCTGTGACAGAATTTGTACTGAAATGTTGGCAGAATTTGTACTGAAATGTTTGAATCGCCAATAAATGAAGATAGAAAGATAGAAATCAGAAGAGTTATTACAGAATTGGTATATTTCTGACTAGACATGGGGGGTATAATTCGATGAATTTCGTAATAAGACCACTATAATACCTTCCAGATTGTGATTGACAGATTGTTCAATCTATATCTATTAGTTTGTACAAGATGACGTACAAACATGACCAAATGACACAGATCGATGTCAAAGAAATGGTCAGATTGATCAGAGTGTAGAACTAGACTATATCAGATTGTGATTTTGATTGAGTTTGTAATTGTGGCAGAACATACCATGAACCCATTCAAATATTATCCACAGACTGACAGATAGCCAGAGTACATGTACTATCCAGATATTAGAAGATAATTAGGGAGTGGCTGTGCTGGATGCTAGCACCAGTTGATATGACATATTGTCGTTGTGTGAATTGTTGTACGATCATAGTCATCAGATAACCAGATAGATAATGAAATAGTTGCAGACGATACGTTGTACAGTGAGTACTGCAGATTTCTTTGGTATAAGAAAAACATCTCGGAGATACCTGAGATAAGATTTGATACAGTCAGAGATATGACAAAGAAAATGTAGCTAATTCAGAAAAGAATGAAGATAGCTCAGACCAGACAGACTTAATACGCCAACGTCGGATGATGACGATTGGTATTTGGGGCCGAAGATTTAATATATCCTTGACTGGGATAAACAGATTTGATATCAGCTAATGATATTGATTTGGTATGAGCCGTTGATTGGTATATACGGATGTTGTATAGCCAGTATTTTGCGATTGATTCGATTAAAATGATTTCGAGTGGTATTATGATTTTATGCTTCTTGAATGAATACTCCGGTCTGGAATCAGAGATCCGTGAAAGGAAGAAAAATTTAGAACGAAGAATATTCTACTGTTGCATATACAGTAAAGTCGACGAAGCATTAGAAATATTCCTTGAACGACAGAATCTGATATGAGATTAAGATTTCAGAATGGATTTATTGAAATGAGTTTTTGATTGAAACTCTGTATACATTCCTTCTGAGATGTCTGAATTGATTACTTGCGATTTCGAGGACGAAATCATTTCTTAGAGGGGGAGAAATGTAAGGCTCAAGATTTATTAGTCTTCATTGATGTGATATTCGGAAGATATGAGTATGCATGACATGTAATGAAAGGCACTGAATGAGATTATGAAGGGTTGCATAAAGTCTAGACCGCACCCGCGCTACGAACAAGACCGCACCCGCGGTTGATGGACAGAGAGTTGGAGATTAATTACAGAAGTGACACCGCACCCGCGGTGCATGGCCAGTAGGGGATGAAAGTTGCTACTGGAGATTGAGCGCACCCGCGGTGTTGTACCAGTAGGGTCAGCGCACCCGCGTTAAAAGACAGAGCGCACCCGCGGTCCAAGCTTCGGGGAAAGTTGATGCATATCAATACATGGAGGGCACCCGCGGTGCAAAAGTGAGCGCACCCGCGGTGCGACGTGCAGTATGAAGGTTTAGCCATTTGTTTGACATGCAATTGAGATATATATATATGTATTGATTCTCACGATTTCTTCTGTTGAAATCGTGGGTTTTCCTTCAACAAATTTCTTAAAGCTTTTCATATCTTCAAATAGTGATTTCGAGATATCCGTGTATCAGAAGTCGAATCCGAACGCAGTATCGTACTCCTCTCGCTACGAGCTATACAAGGACATAAGTTTTATTAAGTTTTGAGATGATTTGGAAACATGATATTGTTCGAATTGAATATGAAGCAGATATGGTGTCTCTGATATAGTAGGCATCGCATAATTGAAGTCAGATCGCAGAACAGACTGTGTATGCAATTGTTATGATTTTCGGAAGATATTGATTGAGATTTGATATCAGAGTAGTGTTGTTACTGATGTTAAGTGTATCGACATTGAGATTATGAATTGTATTGATACTGATTATGAATTCTGGTAGTATCTCTGTGATGTTGAGATAGACGGGGTTATCGTGACTGTATTGTTATGCCGTCGAAACATCAGTAGATTGATATTGATCAGATTCAGTAATGATTTCGGTTGTTTCGTGATATCATTGATATGAATTATATTGTACCTTGTTCAGATATGGATCAGATTATATACCGATTTGAGTATTGATAAGAACAGGTTTTGAATTGAGTTATATACTGATATGGTATTTATATGATTGTCATTATCAGATTGGGATATGGACAGATTGGAATACAAGACTTCGTCTTCATCAGACCGAGAAGAGAAAGGTATAAATCGATGTCAATTGGGAGATCGACTTGAGTTAGATTTAACTCGAGTTTCCCTAAACCACATACTTGTATGGTATTGTTTTTATACCTTTGTGTTTTAATGAGTATGCTTATTCTATTAAATTAGAAGTAGAAAGCAGAGAGCTATTAAGTAAGAGTCACTGACAGAGGGGTTAGATTTTGACAGACTTGTCACTGACCCATTGCACATTGTCAGAATAGGCTTAGTCTTGGTAGATACGCCAAGAAACTGGACGTTTGGTGTATCGATGTGCTTAAGATACATATATTGTTCTTATTGTAGATTATTCGATACAGATAGACCAAAGTTCAGAAATAAGAACGTACCGCCACTGCGACTGGTGGTAGTAGGTGGGAGACTTTTTACGTTCTTATTCACCGGGATCCCTAGACTAGATTAGAATGAGAGATGAGTCGAGTCTTAGATATTGAGACTAGAATTTGATTTACAGATCCGTATTGAATTATGTTTCGTAGATTACGATTCATGTTTTATTTACAGACTTGTATTGATACATGTTGTTTGATTATGCTACATGTGATAAGATATAATTATGCTTTTATGTTAATTCAGTTAACTGCATGTATACATTATTTATACTGGGATTTATTCTCACCGGAGTATCCGGCTGTTGTCTTGTTTGTATGTGTGCATGACAACAGGTGGGATAAGATCGGGGTCAAGAAGATGATGAGAGATCGAGATTAGAGTGGTGATTCCGGAATTGGATGTAGACTTGGTTTAATACTTGAAATTTATTAGTTCAACCTTAGATTAGTTTGAACTAGAAGCATGTTGTACAAGATTTGTATTATTATACTGGTTTGTATAATAGATTGATTCCATTATCTTCCGCATTTTAAAGAAAAATTTTTAGACCCTATTTATCTTAATTGATATTTAAATCCCAAAGATGATTAAGAAAATGATTAGCGTCCGGGTCCCCACACATTTTATCAACCTACAATCTCGGGCATTACATTTCTCCCCCTATTAGATATGAGTTCATCCTCGAACTCGCAGGCAATCAATACAAAGTATATAACAGAAACAATATCATTAAAACTGAATAATTACTCACATTATGAAAATATCTCGTGATATCTCTGTCTCATCTCTGATTCTGTCTCCCAAGTCGCTTCTTCAGTGCCATGACGACTCCACTGGACTTTCACTAGCGGAATAGTCTTCGTTCTGAGCTGTTTTTATTTTCGATCCAAAATCTGCAATGGTTGTTCAAAATAACTCAGTGTATCGTCAAGCTCGGCCTCATCAGGCTGAATGACATGAGAAGCATCAGGCATGTATCTACGCAGCATCGATACATGAAAAACGTCATGTATCTGTGGGGACCCGGGCTCTAACTCACTTCCTTTCGGGATTAATAGGATCTTTATTCAAAAATGTGGGTCAAAATTTTGCTTTTTAACATTAATTCAAATGTAAACACTAAACATAATATCTTTCTTTATTTAATTACAACACATATAATATACATGTCATGTCTTACTACCAACACATCACTAGGGTTTAATACAAACCATAAACTACGAGTAGTACAAATCTAGTACAACATCACTAGTGATCTTCTGCGCCCGTGATCACCACGCTATGTCCATCTCTCATCTCTGTCGTGACCCTTATCCTGCCCCACCTGTTGTTATGCACACATACAGACATACAACAGCCGGAAACTCCGGTGAGAACAAATCCCAGTATAAAACATGTATACATGTGATACGAAATCATAAATCATGCGTGAAAGCAATAACAATGGCTCCATAGTCTATGAAACCGATCTATCTAAACATGCAACTCAAATCAAATCATGTCCTGACTCGAATCGACTCTACTCTAGGGATTCCGGTGTGAATAAGACGTCACTATCTGTCACCTACCCTCCCAATCGAGGTAACTGTACGTCTTATTCCTAGACTTCGGTCAAGTCTGTATCGAATGTCTGCAATCGGAGTGAATCTGATCCGAAGCGTCGATACCACCGAACATCTAGTTTGGCAAGTCTGCCAATGACTCTCATATCTCAAAGGCTTGAATATAAATCTATAAACAAGGCATCATCATATCAAGAGATTTGAATATAAATCTATAAACAAATCACAATCATATCAAAAGATAAACAATAATTCTAGTATGTGATTTTGTTGGGAAACTCAAACTAAATCTCATTTGAGTTGTGTCTTCCCCAAAAAAAACATGAATTATACCTTCTTGTCGTCGAATAAATCAAAGTCTCGCAGTAGGGATATTGAACCTGTCAATCCAAATCTGAAATGACAATGTTGAGATGCACAATATCAAATCACAACTCAAACTAATACTAGTATAGCTCAATATCAATCTTGATACAATTCGACTGTATAACGGTATAGTTTCTCGCTACCGGTCCATTCAAATCTCAACATATCTCAACAATCATAATCCTCAACTCATAATCAGCACAATCTATGTGTCATATCTCAAAATCTGCATAAGCTCATGCACATGAAAGCTGAAATTCCATACAAATTGCATACGACATCCAATAACCGATCCGTTTACGATTCTACGATATCTATAATCTCAAGAACATATAATCACAAACATATCTGAATTTCCTCCACATGTTAACTTCAAAACATGCTGAAAAGATATAGAAAGTATACCCTTTTGGAGCCCTTGTCAAGAGAAACAAGAATCTCAACTTGGATTAAAATTTGGATATGTAATTCTTTCAAAATCACAACCTTAAAGCCCAAGGAGTTGAAGCTTCTCCCCACTCTCTCACGTTTTCAGCTGATGGAAATGGTGAAAGTGAAGACTCAGCACAATCAGATATATATATATGCCATGTGTCTTCATGGAATTCAAAGGTGGATTTCTCGCATGCAGCACCGCGGGTGCGGTCACTCTTTACCGCGGGTGCGCTATGCCCACGGCATGCCTTTCATTTTCTAAATTCGACGACCGCGGGTGCGGTACATATAAGACCGCGGGTGCGGTTACGTTTACACCGCGGGTGCGGTGTCATTTCTGTAAATAATTTCCAACTCTCTGTCCATCAACCGCGGGTGCACTCGTTCTTGGACCGCGGGTGCGGTGACCCTACTGTAATATGACCAATTTTCTGTCCATGCACCGCGGGTGGCGGTGCTTCTCTAGGCGCTGGTGCGGTCCCTTTCTTCAAGCAACACTTCATCTTTTCATTTTATCCACATACAATCTAGGGCATTACAGTATCCCATATAAAGAAGGAGGAAGAGCAAGTCGATATGCTCGATCGCCAATCTTCTCAAGAATCTCGTACGGACCGATGTATCTAGGAGATAACTTCCCGCGTTTGCCAAATCTGACAACGTCTCTGAACGGAGAAATCTTCAAGAATACTCTGTCTTCCTGTTCAAATACTAACGGTCTACGTATGATGTTCGCATACTTGGCTTGTCTATCTTGCGCTGTCTTCATTCTCTTTTGAATGATCTTCACCTTCTCAATCATTTCACGAATCATATCAGGCCCAAGTTCTGGTGCCTCAGATACATCATCCCAATACAGAGGAGATCTACACTTCTTGCCATATAATGTCTCAAACGGTGCCATCTCGATACTCGTCTGATAGCTTTTTTTGTACGAGAATTCACAAAGTGGTATTGAATCTTGCCAACTAGTGCCAAAGTCTAGCACTACAGCTCTCAACATATCCTCTAAAGTTTGGATAGTCCGCTCTGACTATCCGTCTGTCTGGGGATGATAAGCAGTGCTTAGATGCAATGTCGTACCTAAACCTTGCTGCAGACTGTGCCAGAAATAAGAATTGAATCGTGGATCACGATCTGATACGATCGACTTCGGCACACCATGCAGTCTGACTACCTCTCTGATATATATCTTGGCCATCTGATCATGTCGGTACGTCATTCTGTACGGAATAAAACAAGCTGATTTGGTCAATCTGTCAATAATGACCCAAATCGCATCACAGCCCGGGATGATCGTGGTAACTTCGTAACGAAATCCATGGAAATGTGATCCCATTTCCATTCAGGAATAGATAAACTCTGAAGTAAACCTCCGGGCTTCTTTTTCTCGGCCTTCACCTGTTGGCAATTCAAGCACTTAGACACAAACTCTGCAATATCTTACTTCATTTGTTTCCACCAGAATTGTGTCTTCAAATCGTTGTACATCTTCCTGCCACCAGGATGAATACTGAACTGACTACATTGCGCTTCTAACAATATCTGTTGTTTCAAATCTTAAACATCTGGCACTATAAGACGGTTATTCTCATACAAAACATGATCATGTACCTGATATTCTGACTGATGTCCTGATCTGACCATCTGAATCGACTTCTGAATATTCGGATCAGTTCTTTGTGCTGTTTAATTCTCAAAATCAAATAAGGCTCAACTTGAATCGTAGCAAGTCGTAGTGGTCTACTATCTGTATCAAACGCTAATCTAGACAAACAGCAATCTTCAATCATATTCGAAACACCTATCGTCGATAAGGATAGGGAACATACCTTTCGACTCAAGGCATCCGCTGCTGCATTCGACTTTCCTGGATAGTATTTGATCTCGCAATCAAAGTCCTTTAACAAATCAAGCCATCTACGCTGTCTCATGTTTAACTCTGACTGAGAAAAGAGATACTTTAGGCTTTTGTGATCAGAGTAGATTTCAAACTTCTCGCCATAGAGATAGTGTCGCCATATCTTCAGAGCAAATACGATGGCCGCCAATTCAAGATCATGAATTGGATAACCAATCTCGTGTGGCTTCAGCTGTCTCGAGGCATATGCAATCACATGTCCTCGCTGCATAAGAACACATCCTAGCCCCCTGTGAGATGCATCACAATATACGACGAAATCACCAGTACCTGAAGGTATCGTCAACACTGGAGCACTAGTCAGTCGTTTCTTCAACTCCAAGAAGCTAGACTCACAAGCTTCAGACCACACAAATGGCGCATTCTTCTGTGTCAACTGGGTAATCGGTTTCGCGATACTGGAGAAATCTCTAATAAATCGCCGGTAGTATCCTGCTAGCCCCATGAAACTGCGTATCTCTGGTACAGAAGTCGGTCTAGGCCAACTGATCACAGCTTCAACTTTACTCGGATCCACAGAAATACCGTCTCCAGATATGATATGACCTAAAAAGACAACCTGTCTCAACAAAAACTCACACTTTGACAGTTTAGCATACAATTTCTCTGTTCTCAATGTCTGCAACACAATTCTTAAATGTTCGGCATGCTCAGTCTCACTCTTGGAATATACCAAAATATCATCAATAAAAACAATAACAAATTCATCTAGATACTTCTGAAAGATACGGTTCATCAAACTCATAAACACCGCTGGAGCATTCGTTAAACCAAAAAGAATGACAATAAATTCGTAATGTCCATATGTGGGGACCCGGACGCTAATCATCTTCTTAATCATCTTTGGGATTTAATTATCAATTAAGATAAACAGGGTCTAAAAATTTTTCTTTTTAAAAATGTAAGTGCGGAACGTAATGTAATTTAACTAATATACATCTCAGTATAAAAGTACAATAATGTACAACAATTATTCAACTAGTCTATGGTTCAACTACTAAATTTCAAGTATTAAACGAAGTCTACAATAAGTCCGGAATCACCACTCTAACTCATCTTCTCTCATCATCTTCTTGACCCCGATCCTGTCCCACCTGTTGTCATGCACACATACAAAACAAGACAACAGCCGGATACTCCGGTTAGAATAAATCCCAGTATAAAACATGTATACATGCATATAAACAATATAAATCATAAAGCATATTATCATGCATAAAATCCATAACAATAAGTTTCATAGTCTATGCAACTAAATCAAAATAAGCATGCAGTAACAATGGGTTCCATAATCTCTGAAACCAAAATAAAATAAGCACGCGACTCAATTCAAGTCATATCTTGACTCAACTCAACTCTAACTCTAGGGATCCCGGTGTGAATAAGACGTCACTGTCTGTCACCTACCCTCCAATCGGGGTGACTGTACGTCTTATTCCTAGACTTCGGCCCTGTCCGTATCGAATATCTACAATCGGAGTGACTCTGATCCGAAGCGTCGATACAACCGAACATCTAGTAATTTGGCGAATCTACCAAATGACTTTCCTATCTCAAATGCTTGAATATAATTCTATAAAAAAACATAATCATATAAAAAGATAAACAACAATTATAGTATGTGATTTTGTTGGGAAACTCAAATTGAATCTCATTTGAGTTGTGTCTTCCCCAAAACAAAACATGAATTATACCTTTGTCTTCCCGGTCTGACGAAGACGAAGTCTTGTATTCCAATCTGTCCATACCCAGTCTGGCAATGACAAGTCACATAAATACCATATCAGTATATAACTCAATTCAAGACTTGTTCTGATCAATACTCAAATCATTACATAATCTGATCCATATCTGAACAACGTACAATCTAATTCATATCAACGATATCATAACTGAATCTGATCAATCTAAATCAACTAATGTTTCGACGGCATAACGATACAGTCTCGATAACCCCGTCAATCTCAACATCACAGAGATACTACCAGAATTCACAATCAGTATCAATACAATTCATAATCTTAATATCGGTAAACTTAAGATCAGTAATAACACAACTCTGATATCAAATCTCAATCAATATCTTTCGAAAATCATAACAATTGTATAAACAGTCTAATCTTTAATCTGACTTCAATTATACAATGTCTCCTGTAGTAGAAACACCATATCCGATTCATATTCAATTCTGACAATATCATAAATTCAAATCATGTCTAAACGTAACAAAACTTACGTCCAGTTGTAGCCTGCGTCGATAGAAATTCAATACTGTAATCGGATTCAAAAACAGACGGACGGATTTTACGTGACATTCAATTTCTCACCCGAGAGAACTTGGAGCTTCATCCCTCGTTTCTTTCCTTTTTAATCTGGAGGGTTTGCATGTAGGTATATATATATATACATATGCTGCATGATACAAGGGCAAGTGGCATCGTGCATGTTCTGCACGTTGCGCGCATATGCGCGCACAAAGTCGCGCATATGCGCCGGTAGTTCGAACCAGCATTCTGTCAGCTCGCGCATATGCGCCAAACATTCTGCCCATCCCGCGCATGTGCGCCATCTACGTCGTGCATATGCGCGAAAGGTTCTGCCTTCCTCGCGCATGTGCGCCCAACACGTCGCGCATGTGCGCGAGGACTTCTCCTTACATCTCATGTCAAATCTTCTTTCGGCTCTCCCGGTCTGATCCGTTCCGTTTATAATCATCTCGATTAATAAATTAATCATTTCAGATTACTCTCAGATTACAGTAATAAAATCTCGAGCCTTACATTTCTCCCCCTCTTAGATCTGAGTTCGTCCTCGAACTCGCAAGTATTCAATTCAGATATATCAGAAGAATGTATACAGAGTTTAAATCAGAAACTCATCTCAATGAATCCATTCTGAAATCTCAATCTCATATCAGATTCTGTCTTTCAAATAATCTCTTTGCTATTCTGAAAATCTTACTGTGTTTTCAACAACAGAATAATTTTCATTTTCTTCTGAATCAGTTTCATTTTTCTTGCTCTATCTCTGACTGTATCAGATCTTATCTCAGATATCTTTCAGACATTATTCTTATACCATAGAAATTTGCAGTACTTATTGTACAATGCTTCGTATGTTGCTATCCCATTACTCATTTAATGATTCTCATTGTAGCCGAATGCACCAAGTGACAATGCATCGTGTTAACTAGTGCTAACATCCAGCACTATAGCTCTATACATAATCTCTCAGATCTGGATAGTATGCGAAGGAGTTTGTGGTATATTCTGCCACAAGTACAAAATCAAGCAAAATCACAATCTGATATAATCTACTGTGGCATTCTGGTTACTCTGACAACTTTTCTGACATCGATCTGTGTCATTTGGTCATGTTTGTACGTTATCTGGTACAACTAATAGATATAGATTGAACAATCTGTCAATCACAATCATATCATATCACAATCTGGGAAGTACTATAGTGATCTCACTACGAAATTAATCGAATTATACTCCCCATGTCTAGTCAGAAATATACCAATTCTGTAATAGCTCTTCTGATTTCTATCTTTCTATCTTCATTTATTGGCGATTCAGATATTTCAGTACAAATTCTACCAACATTTTAGTACAAATTCTGTCACCACTGATATAATCTGTCTATGTCAAAACTATTTGTTCGAATATCATACATTCTCATTCACCAAAATGAAACCGAATCTACTACGATGCGTTTCGGACACTACCTGTCCATTCAGATTCGAACTATTTGGTATAAACAAATAATTTAATAATATAAATTAAAAAAATATATACCTACCTGGTATTCGGTTCTGATTATCGATATCAAATTATGTCGTGGAAATCTGACACATTTAACATCATCCGATAATCATTCTCATACAGTAAAAATCACATATCTGTCACTCTGATCGATGCTCTGCTCTGATTATTGAATTTAAGTTCTGAACATTCTGGTTAAATCTCTGAACTGCCATAATTCTCGAATTCAGCTCTGATTCGGTTTGAATAATCGATTACATCTTCACGTTGCCCAGATCAACTGCTATATTATCTACAAAGATGATATGCCTCCAAACCATACAATCTGTATCAAATACTTATCTAGAAGCTAACAATTCCCAAGCAGTTCAAAACATAATCGGATAAGATAATCAGCCAACTCAGACCAAAAATAAATTTCTGACATTTCTGAAATTTCTGATCTTTCTGACATCGATATCGTTCTCAGTCACTGATCATGATCTCAACTGTGTCAAAATCAATCGGTATACTAACTTCAGATATCGCATACTTTGAATACAATCTGTTTCAAGCAGGATTCATATCTGAATAATTTCTGTATACAATAATCACAGTTCTCAGAGTATTCAATACAATCTTCAGATATTCGATTCAATCAATCAGATGCTGTAAATATATCAAAATATCATAGATACAACGAGCATGAAATCATCAGAATATCTCTGAACATACTGAAACATGCCACAAAGAAACGCTAAATCAAATCTAACTCCTGGCCGGTACTCTTCTACCGATATTTCAATTCTTGCCATTCATTCAGTGACATTTTGTACATTCAATATCATTCTGTACTGAATTCTAAAACACAAACAGTACCTGGTATCAATTCAATTCTGAAATCTATCTTCCTGATATAAAGCAAATCCAAAATCTTATCTAGAAAGACGTCAACCGACTCGTACATCACTTGGCAAATCTGCCAATACTAGGCTCAATTTCAGCATGTCTACTGAATACATAAGGATACCATCTGCTCCTTTCTGTATCAATCGAGTCATACACAATACAGATATCAAAGGAATTCTAGATCTAGAATCCTTACCGTGGAATTGCTACTCATCAGCCCTATCTGGTCTAAATCTTATATTTTTCTAGAACGAATCTACACTAGTTCTGTACTTGTTCAGCATATTAATGTCAATAATGCGGTCAAATCAGAAACACAAGTACATCATAATCTAACTCGACCTCATTCTCATCTTACTGTAGTACACAATATTTCACAGAAATCTCTGATATCAATCTTTCTTTCCCAAAAAAGTAAGGGAATCAATACTACAGTACAAACAGACTCAACAGATACAGCATATCTCAATGCAACTCAGTCAAAGATCATCGTAGGGAATGCATTAGTATATATCAATACCTATGCAACATAATCATAAAAGAACAGTACCTGCCACTATATTATCAAGTGCCTCCTGGGGCTGTTCTTCGGACATTGCCACCAGATGATTCTGCTCCCTGAAATCTTCGGGAACCTCTTTGTGGACAAACTCTAGCAAAGTGTCCCGGCTGTCGGCAGATACGACAACTACCAGTCACTCCCTGGCATTGCTCTGTGGAATGTCTCCCTCCGCAAATCCTGCAATACACTCCAGTATAACTTGGGCTGGAACCACTAGAGCGAGATGAACTGCTCAGTCCGCTCCCTAACTTCTTAAACTGTTTCTTTCGAGCTTTCAGCAAATCTTGCTTCCACTCGTACTGCCTTTATCAAGTCTAAGGGGGAATTGAATCACCTCTAACCTTTCTCGTTGTCGAATCAGACTCACCTCAGCTCTCTTTGCCCTACTCAAAGTATCAGCAAAATGGTAAGGTCGCTGCATATTTATCAATGCAACTATCTCTGAATTCAATCCTTTGATGAACTGCTCAGCTACAGCTTCATCATTCCCAGCTATCTGAGGAAAAAAATGTAGTAAAATAGAGAATTTAGCAACATAATCTTCAATATTCAGTTGGCCTTGTCTCAAATTCTCAAACTCTGCTCTTTTGTCTTCTCGGTATGAAACTGAGAAAAATCTTTGATAGAATTCGGCTTCAAAAACTTCCCACGTGATCGCAGTACCACGTTGTTCTAATACTCCCTTGATTGTAATCCACCAACTCCTGGCGGCCTCTCGTAACTGGTTGGGCACCAATTTAATCCTCTGTTCATCTGAATACTTAAGCAAATCAAACAATAGTTCTATGTCATCTAACCAATTCTGACACTCTTCAGACATCTCATTACCCCTCAAAATCGGCGGTAGAAACGATTGAAATTTCTTCAACTGTATTTCCATCGGAGTTTCTGATATATCTATCTGTTCCACCGAAGTACTGCCGCGTTCTGAAATTCTTCTAGGAGGCATATCTGATTACCAAAACCATTAGTAACCCAAATACTACAAACCTGTTCCATTCTTTCTCGGATCATCTTACTGCTGATCATGAATCAGATCTGATTCATACTCAAAATAATACATAATACCAACTCAAATCGGATAATCAGGTAAACATGTATTTCAAAGCAGTAAATCATAGTATCATGCTAGCATACATAATGTAAATCAATATTAAAATAAATCTCATGCTAGCAATCACATGCAAGGCAAGAAAACTCAATCTACCCCGCTCATTCTCTTCTATCTCAGTCTAAAGGATCTATCGCTCTGATACCACCTGTTGTGGGGACCCGGACGCTAATCATCTTCTTAATCATCTTTGGGATTTAATTATCAATTAAGATAAACATGGTCTAAAAATTTTTCTTTTTAAAAATTTAAGTGCGGAACGTAATGGAATTTAACTAATATACATCTCAGTATAAATGTACAATAATGTACAACAATAATTCAACTAGTCTAAGGTTCAACTACTAAATTTCAAGTATTAAACCAAGTCTACAATAAGTCCGGAATCACCACTCTAACTCATCTTCTCTCATCATCTTCTTGACCCCGATCCTGTCCCACTTGTTGTCATGCACACATACAAAACAAGACAACAGCTAAATACTCCGGTGAGAATAAATCCCAGTATAAAACATGTATACATGCATATTGTGGGGACCCGGACGCTAATCATGTTCTTAATCATCATTGGGACTAATTAATCAATTATAAAACAGGGTCTAAATTTTTTTTTTAAATACGGAACGTAGTGAAATAAAACGTATATACATCTCAGTATAAAAGTACAAGTCCTGTACCACATACATTTATTCAACTAAGCTTTAACAGCTAATATCACATGTCTAACCCTATCTCTAATCCAAGTCCGGAGCCTCCACTCTAATCACGATCTCTCTTCATCTTCTCAACCCTGAACCTGTCCCACCTGTTGTTATGCACACATACAAAACAAGAAAACAGCCGGATAACTCCGGTGAGAATAAATCCCAGTATAAACAATGTAAACATGCAATCATATAAAAAATATACAAAAGCATATAACAAATATCATTCACATGCAGCCAATCAACAAACATGTATAATATCAAAACTGTAAATCAACTAGTCATCACAGACTCGACACAACTCTAACCTAGGGATCCCAATGTCTGGATATTGATAATTATATCGAATCTCAGTCGATAGGAATGAATCAACCCTAAATGTTATCGATATAATTCATATATCCAGTGTCTGGGCGAAACAGCCACAGAATTGACGAATCAGTCAAGGATTAAGCGAATCAGCCAATAATTAGACGAATCAGTCAGTAATTAAGCGAATCAGCCAATAATTAGACGAATCAGTCAGTAATTAAGTGAATCAGCCAAAGTTTAGACGAATCAGTCGATAACTAGACAAATCATCCAATAACCAGATGAATCAGGCGGTGACTAGGCGAATCAGCCAATGACTAAATGAATCAGTAGTCAATACATGCAGTGGCTATAAATCAATAGACTATAAACATCCATCTCATCAATTACAAATATCAATGTAATAAACTAAGTATGTGATTTAGGGAGACTCGAGTCAAACCTCACTCGAGTTGTGCAATCCCAACTCAACATTAATTTATACCTTTCTTTCTGATACTCTGACTCTGTCGAAGTCTCGAGCTCAAAGCCTGTCAATACTCAATCTGACAACAACAATATTGAGGGTGCGGCATCAATACACCACTCAATCAATACTGGATAAAATCATAATTCAATCAAATTCTGTTTCAACAATATGATGTCATAATTTCAATATATCCAGCACTACCATATCAGTCAGATATCAATTCCAACTCCTCATAATCGATAACAGTTCAATTCTGATATCAAATCGACTCCAAAACTACTCCGAAAATCATAACAATTTCATATGGTATCTGTTCTCTAGTCCGGTTTCGATTATATGATGTCTAACATGACAATAACATCATATATGAATCATATAATATTCTGACAATACCATCATTTCAAAACATATCAAAACGTAGCAAAACTTACGTCCAGTTGTAGCCTACGTCGATAGGAACTCAATACTGAAGTCGGATTCAAAATCTGACAGGCGGATTTCTCCCGAAAGGCGTAAGGATTTTCAGAGCTTCTTCGTTTTTCTCTTTTCGTTTCTTCTTGTCTGAAGAATTAAGATGTACATATATATATATATATATATATATATACATCCACGCACATGCAATAAGCGAAGTGGCTCGGTGTGCCTACTGCACGTCTCGCGCATATGCGCGACTAATATCAGCGCATATGCGCGAGACCTACGGGTCTCGTGGATAAACTTCTCGGCAACTCGCGCATATGCGCGACTCATCTCCGCGCATATGTCCGACGTCCTCTGGACTTCTCTAGTACAGGCTCGCGCATATGCGCGACTCACTTCGCGCATATGCGCGAGGTCCTCTGCCCATGTCGCGCATATGCGCGAGGGCTACTGTTCCTTGCACATTTTCATGCATTATCTCGTCTTTCCCGGTCCGATCCTTTCTGTCTATAATCATATCAATTATCCCCAAATTATTTCAGATTAATAGGATAAAATTCTCGGGCCTTACATTTCTCCCCCACCTAAGATATGATTTCGTCCTCGAAATCACAGGCAATCAATCATATCATAAGAAGGTATATAGAAGAAGTTAAGTAAACCACTCACCTTAGTGACATAAAACTGGGAACCTCTGTCTCGTATCAGACTCAGTTTTCCAAGTAGCTTTTTCAATGCCATGTTAACTTCCACCGAACTTTTGCAAGTGGAATAGTCTTCGTTCTAAGCTATTTTTCCTTCCGATCAAGAATCTGAATCGGCTTTTCGAAATAACTCAATGTCTCATCCAACTCGGCCTCATTGGGTTGGATGACATGTGAAGCATCAGACAGGTATTTTCGCAAGAACAACATGAAAACGTCCTGTATCTCATATAATGAAGGCGATTAAAGCTAGTCGATAGGCACGATCTCCTATCTTCTCAAGAATCTCATACGGCCAAATCTATCGTGGAGACAACTCCCCTTTCTTGCCAAATCTGACAATTAATCTGAAAGGTGAAATTTCCAAAAATACTCGGTTTCCAGCCTCAAATACCAACGGTCGTCGTCGAACATTGGCATATTTGACTTGTCTGTCTTGGGCTGCCTTCATTTTCTTCTGAATCAGCTTCACTTTTTCAGTCATATCTCTATTCATGTCAGGTCCGATCTCAGGAACCTCCGAGATATCATCCCAATAAAGAGGGGATTAACATTTCATTCCGTACAACGCTTCGAAATAAGTCATTTTAATACTCGTCTGATAGCTGTGGTTGTATGATAATTCATAAAGACAACAAATCATGTCAACTAGTGCTAAAATCCAGCACTACAGTTCTTGGATATTCTCCAGTATCTGGATAGTTTGCTCCGACTATCCGTCAATCTATAGACAGTAGGCGAAGGAGTTTATAATATATTCTGCCAAAAATACAAAATCAACCGAAAATCATGGTATGATATAGTCAATTTTGGCATTCAATGCAGTCTAATCACTCTTCTGACATAACTCTTGATCGTCTGATCTTATCTGTACCTCATCCTGTATACCTAATATATGCAGATTCAAGCATTCTATCAACACCTTTTAAGCTATAAAAATGCATACCGCATAGATTATTGCACACTGTCTGGCAATATTTATCATTTTAAATTCGGAACATCTGGAACAACAGATTGCTTATTCATATACAATACAGTATTACTTACCTGATTCAAACACGGAGTCAAAACAACAGCAAGCTTCAATCAGATTCAAAACATCACTCATCGGTACTGATCTGCTAAACTCATAAACTGCAAATATCTAACACTGATATCCATCTCGGCCAACTAATTACGGTTTAATTCTGCTAAATTCAACAGATACATCATCTTCAGATATAACACACCCTGAATGCAATTTGTCTCAATCAGGATGCAATCTATTTCTGATATCAAATCAAGGCTAAAATCAATCTCTCTGATTGGAATCGAACCAGAAGTCTTATCGAGGAAAACATTATTAACTTTCTTATCATTGGTAAATCAGCCAATGATAGACTCAACTTCAGTAAATCAACTGAATACATAAGGAGTCCCTCTGTTCCTTTCTGTAAAAATCGAGTTATAGATAGTACGAATCATCAAAGGAATTCTCAATCTAGAATCCTTATCGTACACTATTCATCCCTTGGCCATCTCAGGTCCGATTCTCACCATCTTCTGGAACTAATCTAGGGTAGCTCTGTACTTGGTCAGCATATCAATATCAGTAATGCAGTCTCAAAACCAGACAACACTAGTACAATACAAGCTACCACACGATCTAACTCAATCTCATTCTCATCCTACTGTAGTATACGATATTTTACAGAATTCACTGCTATAAACACTTTCCCCAACCAGTAAAGAGATATACTACAGTAGATACAAACTCAACAGGTAATGCATGACTCAATGCAAATCGTTCAAGAATAAACGTATGGGAAGCATCCGTATTTATCAATACAAAAGCAGGATAACTACATCAAGAACAATTACCTGCAACATCATCATCTGGTGCTTTCTGAGCCTGCTCCTCAGTCAAAGCAAATACTCTGGCCTGCTGTCTAGGAGGCTGGCCAACTGTCTGGCTTCCTCCTGGCCTTTGCTGTGACTGAGATGGTGCTGGCTGAAATGAAGGAACAGCAGCTGATCGTCTACTCCAATGTGCCGCTGATCCAGATGATTCGGCTCCCTGGGATCTTTGAGAACCCTTCTGTGGACACATTCTGGCAAAATGTCCATGTTGTTTGCAGAAGTGGCAACTACCAAGTACTCCCTGGTATTGCTCAGTGGAATGTCTCCCTCCACAATTTCCGCAGTAAGTTCCGGTATAACTCTGTTTGGAACCACTGGAGCTAGAAGAACTGCCGCCAAACTTCTTAAACTGCTTTCCTCTAGCCTTCAGAAAATCTTTCTTTCCACCACTGCTACTATCACTCTCAAATCGGGGAAGTGGTTGCTGTAGTCTCGGTGCGGGAGGAATATCTGCAGCTCCTCTCTGCCTTATCAGGCCCGCTTCCGCGCCCTTTGCTCTATTCATGGCATCAGCAAAGTTATTCGGTCGCCCTGTGTTCACCAATGTAAATATATCGGGATTCAAGCCATTGATGAACTGATAAG
Source organism: Primulina tabacum (assembly GCF_025594145.1). Taxonomy (NCBI): domain Eukaryota; kingdom Viridiplantae; phylum Streptophyta; class Magnoliopsida; order Lamiales; family Gesneriaceae; genus Primulina; species Primulina tabacum. The sequence continues at coordinate 21,144,022 of NC_134559.1, read as the reverse complement.
CATCGGCTTCGTCATTTCCAGCCACATGGGGAGCAAACTTCAACAAGGTAGAGAACTTGGTCACATATTCTTCAATGTTCAGTTGACCCTGTCTCAAATTGGCAAACTCCGCCCCCTTGTCTTTCCTGTACGACACTGGGAAAAATCTTTGATAAAACTCAGTTTTAAATACATCCCAAGTAATAGTCGTACCTCGATGCTCTAAGGCCCTCTTCATCGTAATCCACCAGTTCTTTGCAATATCAAGCAACTGGTGCCCAATTAATTTAATTCGGCACTCATCACTGTACTCTAGTGAATCAAACAACATCTCAATGTTATCTAAACCAACTTTCACACTCAATTGATGTCTCAGTACCCTTCAATGTCGGTGGTTTGAATGACTGAAACCTTTTCAATAACGTTTCCATCGGAGTTGCTGTCACATCCATTGGAGGATTCGATGTGCTACCCTGTTCTGGTATTCTTCGAGGAGGCATATCTGATACTCAAATGGATTAGTACCCCAATCCAACAAACCTGTTTCAATTCAGTCCCTCCTCCGATCATCTTACTGCTGATCGAGAATCAGTTCGAATTCAATCCCAATAATACATATTACACAATCAAATTAGATAAGTCAAGTAACATGTATTATATAAAGCAGTAAAGCATGCTAGCAATCACAAGCAAAGAAAGAAAACTCAATCTACCCCGCTCACTAGCTTCTATCTGAGTCTAAAGAATCTATCGCTCTGATACCACATGTTGTGGGGACCCGGACGCTAATCATGTTCTTAATCATCATTGGAACTAATTAATAAATTATAAAACAGGGTCTAAATTTTTTTTTTAAAATACGGAACTTAGTGAAATAAAACGTATAAACATCTCAGTATAAAAGTACAAGTCCTGTACCACATACATTTATTCAACTAAGATTTAACAGCTAATATCAGGTGTCTAACCCTATCTCTAATCCAAGTCCGGAGCCTCCACTCTAATCACGATCTCTCTTCATCTTCTCAACCCTGAACCTGTCCCACCTGTTGTCATGCACACATACAAAACAAGACAACAGCCGGATAACTCCGGTGAGAATAAATCCCAGTATAAATAATGTAAACATGCAATCATATAAAAACATATACAAAAGCATATAACAAATATCATTCACATGCAGCCAACCAACAAACATGTATAATATCAAAACTGTAAATCAACTAGTCATCACAGACTCGACTCAACTCTAACCTAGGGATCCCAATGTCTGGATATTGATAATTATATCGAATCTCAGTCGATAGGAATGAATCAACCCTAAACGGTATCGTTATAATTCATATATCCAGTGTCTGGGCAAAACAGCCATATAATTGACGAATCAGTCAAGGATTAAGCGAATCAGCCAATAATTAGACGAATCAGTCAGTAATTAAGCGAATCAGCCAATAATTAGACGAATCAGTCAGTAATTAAGTGAATCAGCCAAAGTTTAGACGAATCAGTCGATAACTAGACGAATCAGCCAATGACTAAACGAATCAGTAGTCAATACATGCAGTGGCTATAAATCAATAGACTATAAACATCCATCTCATCAATTACAAATATCAATGTAATAAACTAAGTATGTAATTTAGGAAACTCGAGTCAAACCTCACTCGAGTTGTGCAATTTCAACTCAACATTAATTTATACCTTTCTTTCTGATACTCTGACTCTGTCGAAGTCTCGAGCTCAAAGTCTGTCAATACTCAATCTGGCAACAACAATATTGAGGGTACGGCATCAATACACCACTCAATCAATACTGGATAAAATCATAATTCAATCAAATTCTGTTTCAACAATATGATGTCATAATTTCAATATATCCAGCACTACCATATCAGTCAGATATCAATTCCAACTCCTAATAATCGATAACAGTTCAATTCTGATATCAAATCGACTCCAAAACTACTCCGAAAATCATAACAATTTCATATGGTATCTGTTCTCCAGTCCGGTTTCGATTATACGATGTCTAACATGACAATAACATCATATATGAATCATATCAGATTCTGACAATACCATCATTTCAAAACATATCAAAACGTAGCAAAACTTACGTCCAGTTGTATCCTACGTCGATAGGAACTCAATACTGAAGTCGGATTCAAAATCGGACGGGCGGATTTCTCCCGAAAGGCGTAAGGATTTTTGGAGCTTCTTCGTTTTTCTCTTTTCGTTTCTTATTGTCTGAAGAATTAAGATGTACATATATATATATATATACATCCATGCACATGCAATAAGCCAAGTGGCTTGGTGTGCCTACTGCACGTCTCGCGCATATTCGCGACTAATATCGGCGCATATGCGCGAGACCTACGGGTCTCGTGGATAAACTTCTCGGCAGCTCGCGCATATGCGCGACTCATCTCCGCGCATATGCGCGAGGTCCTCTGGACTTCGCTTGTACAAGCTCGCGCATATGCGCGAGGTAGCCCATGTCGCGCATATGCGCGCATCTGTGCCGCGCATATGCGCGAGGGCTACTGTTCCTCGCACATTTTCATGCATTATCTCGTCTTTTCCGATCCGATCCTTTCCGTCTATAATCATATCAATTATCCCCAAATTATTTCAGATTAATAGGATAAAATTCTCGGGCCTTACACATATACACAATATAAATCATAAAGCATATTATCATGCATAAAATCCATAACAATAGGTTTCATAGTCTATGAAACTAAATCAAAATAAGCATGCAGTAACAATGGGTTCCATAATCTCTGAAACCAAAATAAAATAAACACGCGACTCAATTCAAGTCATATCTTGACTCAACTCAACTCTAACTCTAGGGATCCCGGTGTGAATAAGACGTCACTGTCTGTCACCTACCCTCCCAATCGGGTGACTGTACGTCTTATTCCTAGACTTCGGCCCTGTCTGTATCGAATATCTACAATCGGAGTGACTCTGATCCGAAGCGTCGATACCACCGAACATCTAGTAATTTGGCGAATCTACCAAATGACTTTCCTATCTCAAATGCTTGAATATAATTCTATAAACAAAGCATAATCATATAAAAATATAAACAACAATTATAATATGTGATTTTGTTGTGAAACTCAAATTGAATCTCATTTGAGTTGTGTCTTCCCCAAAACAAAACATGAATTATACCTTTGTCTTCCCGGTCTGACGAAGACGAAGTCGTGTATTCCAATCTATCCATACCCAGTCTGGCAATGACAAGTCACATAAATACCATATCAGTATATAACTCAATTCAAGACTTGTTCTGATCAATACTCAAATCAATACATAATCTGATCCATATCTGAACAAGGTACAATCTAATTCATATCAACGATATCATTACTAAATCTGATCAATCTAAATCAACTGATGTTTCGACGGCATAACGATACAGTCTCGATAACCCCGTCAATCTCAACATCACAGAGATACTACCAGAATTCACAATCAGTATCAATACAATTCATAATCTTAATAGCGGTACACTTAAGATCAATAATAACACAACTCTGATATCAAATCTCAATCAATATCTTTCGAAAATCATAACAATTGTATAAACAGTCTATTCTTTAATCTGACTTCAATTATACATTGTCTACTGTAGTAGAAACACCATATTCGATTCATATTCAATTCTGACAATATCATAAATTCAAATCATGTCTAAACGTAACAAAACTTACGTCCAGTTGTAGCCTGTGTCGATAGGAATTCAGTACTGTAATCGGATTCAAAAACAGACGGACGGATTTTACGTGACATTCAATTTCTCACCCGAGAGAACTTGGAGCTTCATCCCTCGCTTCTTTCCTTTTTAATCTGGAGGGTTTTCATGTAGGTATATATATATATACATATGCTACATGATACAAGGGCAAGTGGCATCGTGCATGTTCTGCATATGCGCGCACAAAGTCGCGCATATGTGCCAGTAGTTCGAACCAGCATTCTGTCAGCTCGCGCATATGCGCCATCTACGTCGCGCATATGCGCCAAACATTCTGCCCATCCCGCGCATTAGCGCCATCTACGTCGCGCATATGCGCGAAAGGTTCTGCCTTCCTCGCGCATGTGCGCCCAACACGTCGCGCATGTGCGCGAGGACTTCTCCTTACATCTCATGCCAAATCTTCTTTCGGCTCTCCCGGTCTGATCCGTTCCGTTTATAATCATCTTGATTAATAAATAAATCATTTCAGATTACTCTCAGATTACAGTAATAAAATCTCGGGCCTTACACCATACCTGGTTCGGAACGCTGTCGTCGGTATATCAACATCTCGTACTCTCAGCTGGTGATATCCAGATCTCAGATCGATCTTGGAATATACAGAGGATCCCTGCAACTGATTAAATAAGTCGTCGATACGAGGCAATGGATATTTGTTCTTCACTGTTGCCTTGTTCAGTTGTCGGTAATCAATACACAATCTCATTGAACCATCTTTCTTTCGAACAAATAATACCGGAGCACCCCAAGGAGATACACTCGGTCTGATGTAACCCTTGGCCAATAAATCTTCGAGCTGTTCTTTCAATTCTTTCAATTCAATAGGCGCCATTCTATAGGGAGCTCGAGATATAGGGACTGTAACTGGTATAAGATCAATGCTGAAATCAACCTCTTGGGCTGGAGGTAACCCTGGAATCTCGTCTGGGAATACATCCGCAAACTCACGTACCACTGGCAGATCTGCCAATGACGGACTCGGTTTCAGTAGATCTACTGAATATATAAGGAACCCTTCTGCTCCTTTCTGCAATAATCTAGTCATCGTCAAAACAGATACTAAGGGAATCCGAGATCTGGAACCCTTACCGTAGAACTTCCACTCATCAGCCATCTCTGGTCTGAATCTGACAATCTTCTGGAAACAATCTACAGTGGCTCTGTACTTGGTTAACATATCAATCCCAACAATACAATCAAAATCAGCTAACCCAAGCACAATACAATCTAAATCAATCTCGTGACCCTCAAACTGTAGTATACAATGTCTAACTGAAGTCACAGATATAAGACCACTTCCCAACGGAGAAGAAATAGATACTACAACAGATAATGACTCGACAGGCAATGAATGCAACAATGCAAAATGCTCAGATATGAAAGTATGAGATGCACTCGTGTCTATCAATACATAGGCAGGATAATCGCAAAGAAAACAGTTACCTGCAATCACATCATCTGGTGCATCTTGGGCCTGTTCTTCAGTCAGTGCAAATACTCGAGCCTGCTGTCTGGGAGGTTGGCTCACAGTCTGGCTACCTCTGGCTCTGAGCTGTGTCTGTGTAGGAGTGGGCTGAAAGGAATGAACAGATGAAGCTCGCCTCTCAGGCTGGGCTACTGAACCAAATGCTCCTACACTCTGAGCCTGCTGTACAACTCTCTGGGTACAAACTCTGGCAAAGTGTCCCTACTGTTTGCAGATGTTGCAGCGACCCATAACACCCTGACACTGCTCGGTGGCATGTCGACCTCCACAGGAACTGCAATATACACAAGTATACTCTGTACTCTGGCCAGGACCTCTCTGTCTAGACCCACTGGAGCTCGACGAACTGCTCCCTGATCTCTTGAACTGTTTTCCTTTCGCTTTCAACTGATCTTTCCTCCCGCTGCTACTACCACCACTCTTGAATCTGGGAGGGGGTTGAAATGAGGGTTGTGGCGGTCTCGGAGTCGAAGTGACATAGGAAGTGCTTCGTTGCCTAAGCAATCCAGCTTCTGCCCCTTTGGCACGGTTCAACGCATCAGTAAAGTTGTTGGGTCTACCGGTATTTACCAAGGTAAAGATTTCCGGATTCAGGCCATTGATAAACTGATCCGCAACAGCCTCTTCATTCTCGGCAACGTGAGGAGCAAATCTGAGTAATGACGAGAATTTGACAACATACTCCTCGATGTTCAGCTGTCCCTGTCTCAAATTGGCAAATTCAGCACCTTTGTCCTTTCGGTAGGAAATGGGAAAGAATCGCTGATAGAACTCAGTCTTAAACACCTTCCAAGTAATCTGCGTGCCACGATGCTCCAATGCTCACTTCGTGGTAAGCCACAAGTTCTTTGCAACTTCTTGCAGTTGATGTCCAATCAATTTCACTCGTCGATCATCGGTGTACTCAAGGGATCAAATAATCGAGCCAACTTTCATAATCGATAGCATTCTCTGTACCTTTCAGTGTCGGCGGTCTAAATGACTGAAACCTCTTAAGTAAAGTCTCCATCGGTGTAGCGGTCACGTCCATCGGACCATTGGATGTACTGCCCTGTTCTGGTGTTCGACCTGCTAGTGGTTGCGGTACTCGTCGAGGAGGCATATCTGATTATCAAACGGATTAGTACACAATCTATAAAATCTGTCTCAACCCTCCTCTGATCATATACCTCTGATCCAGAATCGGTTCTGATTCAGTCTTTGCGAATACATGCTGAAAATCAACTAAGATAACGAGAAAACATGTAATAGGGAAAGCAATAAATCATGCTAGCACCACAAAAGCAAGGAAGAAAATTCAATCTACCCCGCTCATTCTACTCTATCTCAGTCTAAAGGATTTATCGCTCTGATACCACCTGTTGTGGGGACCCGGGCTCTAACTCAATTCCTTTTTGGGATTAATTGGATCTTTAGTAGAAAATGTGGGTCATAAAAAAATTTCTTTTAAACATTATAAACTAATGCATATAAATCATACACCATACACAATGTTGTCATATTATTGAACTCCAAATAACATTCACATGTTCAACTACAAGTATTCTACTAGTGTTTAGGATCTAATACATATCTAGTATTACATCACTAGTACTTCTTCTTGGCCCGTAATCTCCACACTATCTCGATCTCTCATTTCTGTCGCGACCCAGATCCTGTCCCACCTGTCGTTATGCACACATACAGACACAACAACAGCCGGAAACTACGGTGAGAACAAATCCCAGTATAAAACATGATATACATGCATATACACAACATAATCATGAAGCATACTATCATGAATAAAAACAATAACCATATGTTCCACAATCTATGAAACAAAATTAATATAAGCATTCAACTGAAATCAACTCATATCTTGACTCGACTCGACTCAAACTCTAGGGATCCGGGTGTGAATAAGACGTCACAATCTGCCACCTACCCTCCCAATCGGGGTGACGGTACGTCTTATTCATAGACTTCGGTCATGTCTGTATCAAATGTCTACAATCGGAGTAAATCTGCTCCTATGCGTCGATACCACCGAACATCTAGAAATTTGGCAAATCTGCCAGTGACTCTCCTATCTTAAATGCTTAAATATAAATCTATAAACAAGGCATAAACATAACAAGATATAAACAATAATCTAGTATGTGGTTTTGGGAAACTCAAATCAAATCTAATTCGAGTCGTATCTTCCCGAATTCACATGAATTATACATTTCTTTTCGTTGGAATCAATCGAATTCTCGAAGTCGGGATATAAAATCTGTCAATCCTAATCTGAATAACATGTATAAATGCACCATATCAATCTTCAACTCCAAATAGGATATGCAAATAGATCAATATGCAATTTCAATAACTTTCGACGGCATAACGACGTAATCTTTCGATACCGATCAACTCAAATATCAATACTCAATAACAATACTCATAATTCTTATCAATATCAATCCACAAGACTGAATTATGCACCATCTCAACTCAATATATGCTGGAAAATCATAGAAATTGCATACGACATCCGATAATCGATCCGTTTACAGCGTTATGATCTCTAGCTACTCAAGAACATAAATCTCTAATAAAATTACAATTCCTCCAACATATAAATCCCAAAACATGATGGAAATGAATAATACTTACATCCTTTTGAAGCTTATGATGCAAGGAACACAAATCTGAACTCGGAATTAAATTCGGTTGGTTGAATGTTGAACAATCTAATTTCTAAGATGCAAGGAATCATGAACTTGCCGAGATAATCTCTCTCGGTCTGCCTACTGGAAAGGTTAAGGAATGAGAGACAACACATTAAGTATGCATGAGAAGGGACACATGTTTCATTCTTTGTTCAACACGCAAGACCGCAGGTGCGCTAACTTCTTACCGCGGGTGCGCTGAGCTCACGGGGCTCATCCCAAGAATTCAGAAACAGCGACCGCGGGTACGCTCATTCTGTAAGGCTTGATATTTATTAGTCTTCATTGATGTGATATTCGGCAGATATGAGTATGCATGACATGTAATGAGAGGCGCTAAATGAGATTATGAAGTGCTGCATGAGATATAGACCGCACTCGCGGTAAGGAAAGGACCGCACCCGCGGTTATGGTTCATGAAATATGGAAGAGTTACAGTAGCATGAGCGCACCCGCGCTAGGAAGCTACTGCACCCGCGGTGGATGGACAGAGAGTTGGAGATTATTTACAGAAGTGACACCGCACCCGCGGCGGTGAAGAAGTACCGCACCCGCGGTGCATGACCAGTAGGGCAGGAAATTTTATGCGAAGCAAGACCGCACCCGCGGTCCACAAGACACCGCACCCGCGGTCGTCGAATGTTGGAAAATGAAAAATGGTGCCGAAGCTTAAGCGCACCCGCGGTCTAGACGGAGCGCACCCGCGGTGCCCTGTGCGAGAAAGCCACCCTTGATTCTTATGTTGACACATGGTATATATATATATATATATCCACTTGGGACTGAGTCATTCTTCTTCATTTCCTGAGGAGAGAACCGAGAGTTATTCCAAAAAGAGGTGAAAGGCTTCTTTCATTTTAGAATTGAGCTTGTGCAAGATTTAGCCATCCAAACTTTAATCCAAGTTGAGATTCTTGTTCCTCTTGACAAGGGCTTCAAAAGGGTATACTTTCTATATCTTTTCAGCATGTTTTGAAGTTGACATGTGGAGGAAATTCAGATATGTTTGTGATTATATGTTCTTGAGATCAAAACGTCGTAGAATCGTAAACGGATCGATTATCGGATGTCATATACAATTGTTATGAAATTCCAGCATATATGTGCATGAGATTATGCAGATTTTTAGAGTTTGAAATGGTTATGGTATTGACTATGAGTTGAGGATATATATGTTGAGATTTGAATTGATCGGTATCGAGAAACTATGCCGTTATACCGTCGAATTGTATCAAGATTTGATATTGAACCGTACTAGTATTTGTTTAGGTTGTGATTTGATATTGTGCATCTCAACATTGTCATTTCAGATTTGGATTGACAGGTTCGATATCCCTACTTCGAGACTTCAAATTATTCCAAAGACAAGAAAGGTATAACTCATGTTTTGTTTGGGGAAGACACAACTCAAATGAGATTCAATTTGAGTTTCCCAACAAAATCACATACTAGAATTGTTGTTTATCTTTTCATATGATTATGCTTTGTTTATAGATTTATATTCAAGCATTTGAGATAGGAAAGTCATTTGGTAGATTCGCCAAATTACTAGATGTTCGGTGGTATCGACGCTTCGGATCAGAGTCACTCCGATTGTAGACATTCGATACAGACGGGGCCGAAGTCTAGGAATAAGACGTACAGTTACCCCAATTGGAAGGGTAGGTGACAGACAGTGACGTCTTATTCACACCGGGATCCCTAGAGTTAGAGGTTAGTCGAGTCAACACATGATTTGATTTGAATTGCATGTTTATATAGATTGGTTTCATAGACTATGGAACCCATTGTTATTGCTTGCATTCATGATTGATGATTATGTATCAGCATGCATACATGTTTTATACTGAGATTTGTTCTCACCGGAGTTTCCGGCTGTTGTTATGTCTGTATGTGTGCATAACAACAGGTGGGGATGGATCAGGGTCGCGACAGAGATGAGAGATGGACATAGCGTGGTGATCACGGGCGTAGCAGATGAACTAGTAGTTGTACTTTTGACATGTACTGTACTTAAATACTGGTTTGTAGAATATGGACAAAACAAGACATGTATATTATGTTTGTTGTAATGAAATAAATATAGAACTATCTTTTGCTTAAGTTATAAACATGTGAGTTAATGTTAAAAGCAAAATTTTGACCCGTATTTTTAACAATGATCCGATTAATCCCGAAAGGAACTGAGTTAGAGCCCGGGTCCCCACAACAGGTGGTATCAGAGCAGTAGTTTCTATAGAATGAGATAAAATTGAATGAGCGGGGTAGATCGAGTCTTCTTCCTTGCTTTTGATGTGCTAGCATATGATTTAATGCTTTCCCTATTATATGATTTATTGTATCTGAGTTGATTTGCAGCATATACTTGTAAAGACTGAATCAGGACCGATTCTGGATCAGAGGTATATGATCAGAGGAGGGCTGAGACAGATTGTATAGATTGTATCCTAATCTGTTTGATAATCAGATATGCCGCCTAGAAGAATACCACGACCAGCTGCATGTCAAGTGCCAGAACAGGGTAGTACGTCAGGTACTCAGATGGACGTGACTGCGACACCGATGGAGACTTTGTTGAAGAGATTTCAATCATTCCATCCACCTACCTTGAAGGGCACAGAAAATGCAGTGGATTGTGAGAGCTGGTTAGACGATATAGAGATGTTGTTTGAATCTCTTGCTTATACAGACGAACGAAGAGTGAAACTAATCGGGCATCAGTTGCAAGAAGTTGCGAAAAGCTGGTGGTTGACCACAAAAAGAGCCTTAGAACATCGAGGTATCGATATTACTAGGAAAGTATTTAAAGATGAATTTTATCAACGTTTCTTTCCAGTGTCGTATCGAAAAGACAAAGGACCGAAATTGCCAACTTGAGACAGGGGCAGTGGAACATAGAAGAGTATGTTGCCAAGTTTTCTTCTTTGCTCCGACACGTGGCAGGAAATGACGAAGCGGTCGCGGACCAGTTCATCAATGGTTTGAACCCGGATATTTTTATTTTGGTGAACACGGGACGACCTAATACCTTTTCTGATGCACTGAACCGAGCAAAAGGAGCAGAGGCTGGCTTGATCAGGCAGCGAGGAGCTTCTTATAGTGCTCAGAGTCAGAGATCGCCGTTGACTGCCGCCCAGTTTCCACCACCTCCTCCTCGATTTGATAGTGGAAGCAGTAGTAGTGGCAAGAAGGATTTTTTGAAAGTTAAGGGTAAGTAGTTCAAGAGATCAGGGAGCAGTTCGTCAAGCTCCAGTGGGTCAAGACAGAGAGGTCTTGGCCAGAGTACAGATGTGACAGGTGTGTATTGCACTACTTGTGGAGGCCGACATGCCACAGAGCAGTGTCAGGGAGTGATGGGCAGATGTAACATACGTAAGCAACAGAGACATTTCGCCAGAGTCTGTCCCCAGAGAGGTGCACAGAGATTTCTGAGTGCAGGGTTATCAGCATCAGTGACTCAGCCTGAGAGGCAAGCTTCGTCTGTTCATTCCTTCCAGCCGCCGCCTACACAGTCCCAACCTAGAGCCAGAGGTGGCCAGACAGTAAGCCAACCTCCTAGACAACAGGCTTAAGTGTTCGCGTTGACGGAGGAGCAAGCCCAAGATGCACCAGACGATGTGATTGCAGGTAACTGTTTTCTTTGCGGGCATCCTGCATATGTGTTGATAGACACAGGTGCATCCCATACATTCATATCAGAACGTTTTGCATTAATGACACATACATTGCCTGTCGAGTCATTGTCTACTGTAGTATCTATTTCTTCTCCGTTGGGAAGTGGTCTGATATCTGTAACTTCAGTTAGACATTGTATACTACAGTTTGAGGGGCATGAGATCGATTTAGACTGTGTTGTACTTGGCTTATTTGATTTTGATTGTATTGTCGGGATTGACATGTTAACTAAGTACAGAGCCGCCGTAGATTGTTTTCACAAGATTGTCAGATTCAGACCTGAAATGACAGAAGAGTGGAAATTCTACGGTAAGGGTTCCCGATCTCGGATTCCCTTAGTGTCTGCTTTGACTATGAATAGATTGCTGCAGAAAGGAGCAGAGGGGTTCCTTATTTATTCTGTAGACCTACAGAAATCGAGCCCGGCATTGGCAGATTTGCCAGTAGTACGGGAGTTTGCAGATGTATTTCCAGATGAGATCCCGGGGTTACCTCCAGCCCGAGAGGTAGATTTTAGCATTGATCTTATTCCAGGTACCGTTCCTATTTCGAGAGCTCCATATAGGATGGCGCCAATAGAATTGAAAGAATTGAAAGCACAATTAGAAGATCTTCTAGCCAAGGGATATATCAGACCTAGTGTATCTCCTTGGGGTGCACCAGTGCTATTTGTACGAAAGAAAGACGGTTCTATGAGATTGTGTATAGACTACAGGCAACTGAACAAGGCAACGATAAAGAACAAGTATCCTTCGTCTACGATCGACGATTTATTTGATCAGTTGCAGGGATCTTCTATCTATTCCAAGATTGACTTGCAATCGGGATATCACCAGCTCAAAATTCGAGATGTTGATATACCGAAGACAGCATTCCGAACAGGTATGGACACTACGAATTTATTGTCATGCCTTTTGGTTTAACGAATGCTCCGGCGGTGTTTATGGGACTAATGAACCGCGTCTCTCAGAGGTACTTGGATGAGTTTGTGATTGTTTTTATTGATGATATTCTGGTGTATTCTAAGAATTTTACTGAGCATGCCAATCAATTGAGAATTGTGTTGCAAACATTGAGAAATGAAATTTTATTTGCTAAACTGTCAAATTGTGAGTTTTGGCTGAGACAGGTTGTCTTCTTGGGTCATATCATATCCGGAGACGGTATATCTGTAGATCCGAGTAAAGTTGAAGCTGTGATCAGTTGGCCGAGACCGACTTCTGTGCCAGAGATACGCAGTTTCATGGGTCTGGCAGGGTACTATCGACGATTTATTAAAGATTTCTCCAGCATTGCGAAGCCAATTACCCAGTTAACACAGAAGAATGCCCCATTTGTGTGGTCTGCGGATTGTGAATCCAGCTTTCTAGAGTTGAAGAAAAGGCTGACCAGTGCACCTGTCTTGATGATTCCTTCAGGTACTGGCGATTTCGTTGTATATTGTGATGCATCTCACAGAGGGCTGGGGTGTGTTCTTATGCAGCGGGGTCATGTGATCGCATATGCCTCTAGACAACTGAAGCCACACGAGATTCAATACCCCATTCATGATCTTGAATTGGCGGCTATCGTATTTGCATTAAAGATTTGGCGTCATTATCTTTATGGTGAGAAATTTGAGATTTACTCTGACCATAAAAGCCTGAAGTATCTGTTTTCTCAGTCAGAGTTGAACATGAGGCAGCATAGATGGCTTGATCTACTGAAGGATTTTGATTGCGAGATCAAGTACTATCCAGGGAAGTCAAATGCAGCAGCAGATGCCTTGAGTCGAAAGGTATGTGCCCTATCCTTATCGACGATAGGTGTTTCGAATTTAGTTGAGGATTGCTGTTTGTCTGGATTAGCCTTTGATACAGATAGTAGGCCATTACGACTTGCTACCATCCAAGTGGAACCAAATTTGATTATGAGGATTAAAGAAGCCCAAAGAACTGATCAGGATGTGCAGAAGTCGATTGATATGGTCAGATCAGGACATCAGTCTGAGTATCAGGTACATGATTTTGTTCTGTATGTGAATAACCGTATTGTAGTGCCAGATGTTCCAGAATTGAAACAACAGATTATGTCAGAAGCGCACTGTAGTCGGTTTAGTATTCATTCTGGTGGCAGGAAAATGTACAACGATTTGAAGACACAATTCTGGTGGAAACAGATGAAGTCAGATATTGCAGAATTCGTGTCTAAGTGCTTGAATTGCCAACAGGTAAAGGTCGAGAGAAAGAAGCCCGGAGGTTTACTTCAGAGTTTGTCTATTCCTGAATGGAAATGGGATCACATTTCCATGGATTTCGTGACGAAGTTACCTTGATCATCCCGGGGTTGTGACGCGATTTGGGTCATTATTGACAGATTAACCAAATCAGCGTGTTTTATTCCATACAGAATGACATATCGACACGATCAGATGGCTGAGATATATGTCAGAGAGATAGTCAGATTGCATGGTGTGCCGAAGTCTATCGTATCAGATTGTGATCCACGATTCACTTCACACTTTTGGCACAGTTTGCAGCAGGCTTTAGGTACGACATTGCACCTGAGTACTGCTTATCATCCACAGACAGATGGACAGTCAGAGCGGACTATCCAGACTGTAAAGGACATGTTGAGAGCTGTAGTGCTAGACTTTGGCATTAGTTGGCAAGATTCACTACCGTTGTGTGAATTTTCGTACAACAACAGCTATCAATCGAGCATAAAGATGGCACCGTTTGAAGCATTATATGGCAAGAAACTATTTTACTTCTTAACGGGATCTAGAAAGTTAGCACTTGTGTGACCCTCAATGGTTCATTGAAACAACTAGCCGTGGGTTCACATCTCCATGTGATTCGGACTAAACATATCCTTATACGAGCATACCCCAATTGCTCCATTCTTACTTATCAACTCCTTGATAACAAGAACGTCAGAACTCAATTCTGTTATTACCCAACCAATCATGTTAAATGCCTAGCAGCATCGCTTACATGATTCCCTAGGTATCAAATGATAGTGCCTGCAAGAACCATTCAATTATGGTTAGCGTACAGTACGGTCCCTTCAACTCATATATCCTGACCGATTCGACAACCATTGGTATAGCGAGAGTTGTCAATGAATCGATACTATGTGTCATGTCGTAGTTGCATCGATGGTGTAATCTATGAAACCCCTTTCATAATTACCACCATATTCTGATTAGAGATTTCAACCTACATACACATGAGAACACATAGGATATCCATACCCGAAGGTAAGCGGTGAATCCCCGACTACAATGCATCGACTCCTATATGTTTCGACAGAACACCCACCCCTACCACCTGATGACCCCATGAGAGTCGGTAAACAAGTCAAAGTGTAATGCTAGCACATAGAGTCTCAATGTTGTCCCGGGTCATAAGGACTAATGGTGTACAACCATAAACTAGGACGTTTCCACTCGATAAGTGAGAACCACTTGGAAAGTCCTTTATGGAGGGTTGTTCAGTGCACTCTACAAGGAGCACCTATCTGCATGCTCGGACATCACAATTTCCCCTACCAATGAAACATGGTAATCACATCGCAGATACTAGTCTCGAACTCGAGCGGCCTATATCCTTCTTAGCGGCGGCTGAATCGACTAGGAACTGTTTAGAATATACAGTATTCCAAATATGAGTTTCATGATACTCATCATATGAGCATCTCATATTCTTTCTACTATTTGTATATTCAAGGGCTTTATCTATGCAACTAGCATGGGTATTCAGATAAAGATGTGCCAATAATAATTTCAAATATTATTAAAATAAAGATCGTTTATACATAGAGTTTCATTGTGAACACTCGGCCAATACTTGGCTCGACGTGCACCTACTCTAACAATCTCCCACTTGCACTAGAGCCAACTACCCATATGCTTCAAACCCATCGATTCGCGATGCTTCTCGAACAATGGTCCAAGGTAAAGGCTTAGTTAGCGGATCAGCAACATTATCTGCGGAGCCGACTTTGTCAATCGAGACATCTCCTCTTTCCACAATCTCTCAGACGATGTGGTATTTTCTCAATACGTGTTTGGATTTCTGATGAGACCTTGGCTCCTTTGCCTGAGCTATAGCTCCCGTGTTGTCACAAAACACCGGGACATGAGCAACTCCATTAGGAATGACGTCCAACTCTTGGACGAAATTCCTTATCCAAACAGCCTCCTTTGCTGCATCTGATGCAGCAATGTATTCGGCCTCAGTGGTGGAATCCGCAGTACTGTCTTGCTTGGAACACTTCCAAGAGACAGCAGCACCATTGATCATGAATACGAACCCAGAGGTTGACTTCGAGTCATCGATATCGCTTTGGAAGCTAGAGTCGGTATAGCCTTCCAATTTCAGTTGTCCTCAGCCATAGACCAAGAACAACTTATTGGTCCTTCTCAAATACTTGAGGATGTCTTTCACAGCTTTCCAGTGTGGAAGACCAGGGTTCGATTGATATCTACTCACTACACTTAGTGCAAAAGCCACGTCAGGACGTGTAGATATCATCCCATACATGATGCTACCAATAGCAGATGCATAAGGAATGCGTGTCATCGGCGCTATCTCTGCATCAGTCTTGTTAGACATAGACTTGGATAGGGACACGCCATGACACATTGGTAGATGTCCTCTCTTGGACTCATCCATCGAGAACCACTTCGCGATGGTATCAATGTATGTGGATTGGGTGAGACCAAGCAATCTTTCGATCTATCTCTATAGATCTGTAGTCCCAATACAAAAGATGCTTCACCCAAGTCCTGCATCGAGAACTTACTCGCTAACCATATTTTAGTTGATAGCAACATTCCTACATCATTCCCAATGAGTAGAATGTCATCAACATAAAGCACCAGGAATGTCACAGCACTACCACTGACCTTCTTATACACACAGGGTTCCTCAGGATTCTTAGTAAAACCAAACTCTTTGATTGTACTATCGAATCTAAGGTTCCAACTCCTAGATGCCTACTTTAGACCATAAATAGATCTTTGAAGTTTGCATACCATATGCTCACTTCCGACAGATGTGAACCCTTCGGGTTGAGACATGTAAATCTCATCCTTAATATCCCCATTAAGAAAGACTATCTTTACATCCATCTGCCATATCTCATAGTCATACCATGCAGCTATGGCTAGCAATATTCTTATGGACTTGAACATTGCAACTGGAGAAAAGATTTCCTCAAAGTCAACTCCTTGTCTTTGAGTATATCCTTTTGCCACCAATCGCGTCTTGAAGGTCAATACCTTCCCATCCGCCCCAAGTTTCCTCTTGTAAATCCATTTACACCCTATGGGAACAATTCCCTCAAGTGGATCCACGAGAGATTCCACACTTGGTTCGAATGCATGGAATTCATCTTAGATTCCATCGCTTCAAGCCACTTTGATGAATCGGCATCACATAACGCTTCCTTGAAGGTCCTTGGATTACATCCATGGGTAGGCTCATCATGGCCCTCTTCAAGAAGCAGACCATACCTCATAGGTTGTCTCGAGACTCTCTCGGATCTTCTAGGAGCTTGTATCTCCTCTCTTGGCTCGTCGGGTGTGGGTTCTATAATTGTGGGTGTCTCTCGAACCTCTTCGAGTTCTATCATCTCCCCTTTTCTATCCAATAGAAATTTCTTTTCCAAAAAGGTTGCATTCTTAGAAACAAACACCTTTGTTTCTTGGGGATAATAGAAGTAATATCCAACAGAATTCTTTGGATATCCCACAAAGTAACATAAAATGGATCGACTATCCAATTTATCTCCCACTACCTGCTTCACATAAGCAGGGCACCCCCATATTCTAAGATAAGAATATTTGGGTGGCTTACCTATCCATATCTCATATGGTGTCTTGTCAACTGCCTTTGAATGGACATTGTTCAACAACAGTGCCACTGTCTCAAGCGCATATCCCCAAAAGGATGGCGGCAACTCCGTGAACCCCATCATAGACCGAACCATGTCCATCAAAGTCGCGTTACGATGCTCCGAAACACCATTCAACTGTGGTGTAGCGGGCGGAGTCCACTGCGAGAGAATCTCATTCTCCCTAAGATACTCTTGGAACTCGGCACTCAAGTACTCACCACCTCGATCCGATCGAAGTGTCTTGATGCTTTGTCCCAACTGTATCTCTACTTCACTTCTGAATTCTTTGAACCTTTCAAAGGCTTCAGACTTGTATTTCATGAAATACACATACCCATACCTCAAAAAGTCATCGGTAAAGGTGATGAAGTAGGCATGTCCATTCTTAGTGGTGATGCTAAGCGGACCGCACACATCGATATGGATAAAATCCAATAACCCTTTGGCTCGCTCCACATGGCCCTTAAAGGGAATCTTGGTCATCTTTCCTTTTAGACAGGATTAACAAGTCGTGAGAGCATTAATATAAGACATATCAAACATGCCTATTCGCACTAACTTCTTCATCCTTCTTAGGGAAATATGTCCTAATCGAGCATGCCATAATTGTGCCAAATTTAGAGTATCTTGTTTTTATTTGTTTGTTGTTGTTATAGCTTAGACATTGTTTAGTGGAATATCTTTCAATTTTAAGTTATAGAGATCGTTTTTCAAGTTCTCCAGTACCAGTTAAACATTTATTCTTGTAAATGTTGCAAACACCTTTGCTAAATAAACAAGAATATCCATCTTTATCTAGCATAGAAATGGAAACAATGTTTTTCACCAAATCAGGTACAAACAAAACATCTCTTAAAATCCACTTAAAATCATTGTTCAACAATAAGTAAACATCTCCTACGGCCTTGGCAGCAACTCTTGCTCCATTGCCCATTCTCAAGAAGGTCTCACCTTCACTAAGCCTTCTACTTCTTCCCATCACTTGTAACTCATTACAGAGATGTGAGTCACAATCGGTATCCAATACCCAAGAAGTAGAGTTAATTGAAATGTTTTCTTCAATATAGAACATACCGTTTCCAGAACTCTTCTAGGCAAGATATTCCCTGTAATTACGCCTCCAATGTCCAGGCTTCTTGCAGTGATGACAAACATCAACAGTCTTGTCAGCCTTTACTGGTGTGGCTGCCACAACATGATTCGGAGCTTGCCTCTTCAAGGGCACGTTCTTCTTGGGATGTTGGAAAGAACGTTTCTTTCCCTTCCCAGGTGGACCAGTCTTCGTACCAGATGAAGAATCCACATAAAGACCGACTTCTCATCATTCATGGAAGCCTGCATATAACACTCGGCTTTCAAGTCATGGTCAGACCATTCCTTGTAAATCTGCAATTCCTCAGGAGTGCAGTCAGTCGGAGCCTCAACAGGACGCGACTTAGTCAGTGTATATGCTAACCTTTCCGAATTCAAGACGATTTTCAAGTTTCTTAGCCAAGTGAGGTAATTAGGTCCAGTTAATATGTGTTTTTCGAGTATTGCAGATAATGGATTGCGTATCGAAGACATTTTCAATTTGTACTGAAAAGTAAAACAGATAAATGTTGATGACTATTTTAAAATATTTAGTAAGATATAAAGTATAAACTTTTACTTTATAAATGTTTACTCCCACTGTTTTGACATCTTTCACTACCCTCTAGTGAAAACGGGAAACTCCTTTCCTCTGTAGGTACGTAAGGTCCAATTAGCGAATTATGATCCCGAATAATATCAGCCAATCACAATTCCTAAAAGGTAGTCTCCAATTGCATCTCCATGCAACCCTCTACGTAAACTTTTGTCTCACGTTTGATTAGGATCCAATAATATGACGTCGTTCATCTTCACATGTCAAGCCTTACCCATCGATGTTGAACCTTAATGGACAGTCGCCATGAGTTCCCCTCAATAATATGAGCCGAAATCATGGGAGTTCCACGTAGTTCACATCACAATGTCAATGGATGTCACAGCTTTCCGGCACCCAGGGCCCCCCCAATAATATGAGCCGAGCACCGAGCACGGGTAGCGTTCATCATGCACCCATTGTCGATGGAAGACATGGAAATTATAAACAAATTTATAATTCCCCTTTTCGGGCTTGATATTAATTTTGAATCTTATTCAAAATGAGGGTTTTAATTTTGAAAGGTCTCATCATTAATTTTATTTAAAAGCTCGCCATGTTTGATCGTATGTTTGCCGGATTCATGCAACTTTGTTATTATCATAATAATAATGCACATACTCATTATTTATAACATATCATGCATATATTATAAACAGTAAACAATACAAGGATGATCAATCGCCCCAAAACTAATGGCCCGTGTGAGCTAAACACGGGTCTAGGTCCAATCCTAGGGTAATGCAAGGGATGCAAATGCAACTATTACATTAGCTTCCAATATTTAAATGTCTTCGATCTTCATAATCATCATGGCCACCATCTTCCAATCTTGATCATCCACTATACTAATATTTACAAATAAATATCCATGGCAAATAGGGATACATCTCATGGGGTGGGAACGGGCCATAAACCAAGCCCACTTGAAATTTGATAATTATTACAATCATTCAACACAAAATATCCTAGCATACACCTAGCAAATTGGGCTTGGGCTTTTGATCATCCTTCATGCATAATATCACATATCATACACCATCAATTATTTATCACAATAATTAATTGATCCAATATTATATATCTTGATCCAATCACTAACCGCCACGATTATAAACTAAATTAACAAAGTATACAAACTCTTTTGTCTACTTTCTAATTAATTTATTTATAACCGAATTTCTTGTAAATTACCATTTACTATAAATAATTAAAATCCAACTTTAATTATTTATTTTATGAGAAAATATTTGCAACTTTTGTAAATTTAAACTTAAGGGCCCAAAAATTTCATTTTTCACCAAGAACATTTTGGCTCATTTAAATTTTTAAATATGTTAGCCATCTAATGGACCAACAACTCAAGACCCATGACACTTTGATATTTCAAATCATCTTTTGAAAACCCTAGCCGTCATCACCTTCGCCGGAGCTCTGTCGCCGGATTCCGCCCAACAAGCACAAAAATATTTTTTTTTATTGAAACATAGGGGCTGTCGGGCAGCCCCTTGGGCTGGCTGCCCTTGCTGCCCGAGGTGCCCAAAATGGGCAGCAACTTGCTACCCAAAGTCGTCCCCAAAACCGGCCACGATTTGATGCGAAAATTTGTCTCATACGGTTAGAAATTGACCTCAATATAATATTATGTATATGCTACACAAAATAGTATCCTTAGCTCATGATACCACTTGAAAGAGGATCGATTAAGGTGCCCGAAAGCGCAACGGAAGTTTCAAAAATTTGTTTTTCAACAAGAAAACTGAGCACCCTAATTCTATAATGTGTAGGAAATACGAAAAACACAAAATGTCATACATAGGATGTTTTAAAGAAATATACCTATCATTCTTGAAAGATTGATTATGGCTCCAACTTAGTTGTCAAACAACTAAGCTCTTTAAAGGCAAAACCCTCTACAAGCTTCCCTTGTTCTTGAATCTTTCCTTCAAAATTAGGTCCACCACCAACAAGCTAAATCCACTCTAATTTTGCACTAGAAAAATTAGAGCATTTTTCTTTGAGAAGTGTAATAATTCCTCAACAATTGAAGAACAAAATTTAAGGAGAATTCTACTTGAACTTTCGTCCAAGTGCCTTGGAGGAGAGAGAGTGGAGTGTTTTTCTCGGTGTATGAAAAAGTAAAAGTGAGCATGTGCATGCCATGCCTTGGATGTTGAAAAAGTAGCCTCCCAACTCTTCATCTCCCATGCATGCATTTCTATTTGGGTTTATAACAATTATAAAGCCCATGAACTTTTATTTAAATGTCGCAAACACATTTAAGACCATTTAACCTTTACTTGATTTTACTAAAGCCTACTAGTTTAATAATTATTTCTTATTGGGCTCTACAAGGTCCAAATGTTATTTAATTAATCCAACACTTGAATTAATTTATTTATTTGGACTCTACTAGGTTCACTATGTCATACATAGGATGGTGTAATCTATGAAACCCCTTTCATAATTACCACTATACTCTAATCAGAGATTTCATACTACATATACATGTGATCACATAGGATATCCATACCCGAAGGTAAGCGGTGAATCCCCGACTACAATGCATCGACTCCTATATGTTTCGACAAAACACCCAACCTTGCCACCTGATTACTCTATGAGAGTCGGTAAACAAGTCAAGTGTAATGCTAGCACATAGAGTTTCAATGTTGTTCCGGGTCATAAGGACTAATGGTGTCAACCATAAACTAGGACGTTTCCACTCGATAAGTGAGAACCACTCTGGAAGTCATTTATGGAGGGTTGTTCAGTGCACTCTACAAGGAGCACCTATCTGCATGCTCGGACATCACAATGTCCCCTACCAATGAAACATGGTACTCACATCGCAGATACTAGTCTCGAACTCGATCGGCCTATATTCTTCTCAGCGGCGGCTGAATCAACTAGGAACTGTTTAGAATATACAGTATTCCAAATATGAGTTTCATGATACTCATCATATAAGCATCTCATATTCTTTCTACTATTTTTATATTACAAGGGCTTTATCTATGCAACTAGCATGGGTATTCAGATAAAGATGTGCCAATAATAATTTCAAATATTATTAAAATAAAGATTGTTTATACATAGAGTTTCATTGTGAACACTCGGCCAACACTTGGCTCGACCTGCACCTACTCTCACAAAGCTACTGTAGATCTTCCACATTTCTTGAGCCACAACCGCGGGTGGAAGAGGCACCGCACCCGCGCCTAGCATTCTACCGCACCCGCGGTTGTGGCTCATGAAATATGGAAGATCTACAGTAGCTTTGTGAGAGTAGGTGCCCGTCGAGCCATGTGTTGGCCGAGTGTTCACAATGAAACTCTATGTATAAACGATCTTTATTTTAATAATATTTGAAATTACTATTTTGGCACATCTTTATTTGTATACCCATGCTAGTTGTATTAATAAAGCCCATTAATATAAAAATAGTAGAAAGAATATGAGATGCTTATATGATGAGTATCATGAAACTCATATTTGGAATACTGTATATTCTAAACAGTTCCTAGTCGATTCAGTCGCCGCTGAGAAGGATATAAGCCGATCGAGTTCGAGACTAGTATCTGCGATGTGAGTACCATGTTTCATTGGTAGGGGACATTGTGATGTCCGAGCATGCAGATAGGTGCTCCTTGTAGAGTGCACTGAACAACCTTCCATAAATGACTTCCAGAGTGGTTCTCACTTATCGAGTGGAAACGTCCTAGTTTATGGTTGACACCATTAGTCCTTATGACCCGGAACAACATTGAGACTCGATGTGCTAGCATTACACTTTGACTTGTTTACCGACTCTCATAGGGTAATCAGGTGGCAAGGTTGGGTGTTTTGTCGATGCATTGTAGTCGGGGATTCACCTCTTACCTTCGGGTATGGATATCCTATGTGATCACATGTATATGTAGTATGAAATCTCTGATCAGAGTATGGTGGTAATTATGAAAGGGGTTTCATAGATTACACCATCGATGCAACTACGACATGACACATAGTATCGATTCATTGACAACTCTCGATATACCAATGGTTGTCGAATCGGTCGAGATATATGAGTTGAAGGGACCATACTGTACTCTAACCATAATTGAATGGTTTTTGCAGGCCCTATCATTTGATACCTAGGGAATCATGTAAGCGATGCTGCTAGGCGTTTAACATTATTGGTTGGGTACTATCAGACTTGAGTTCTAACGTTCATATTATCAAGGAGTTGATAAATAAGAATGGAGCAACTGGGGTATGCTCGAATAAGGACATGTTTAGTCCGAATCACATAGAGATGTGAACCCACGGCTAGTTGTATCAATGAACCATTGAGAGCCACACAAGTGCTAGCTTTCTAGATCCCGTTGAGAAGTAAAATAGTTCAATGTGTTGAACGGCTTATAAAGGAGTTTATAAGCGTAAATAAAATAGAAGTATGACTTCTATAAGGAGAATGTAACTTTTAATTTGAGGAAGTGTTCCAAAATTAAAAGTTGGCCAAACAAATAATATATTTGAAAATTTTGATTTTCATAAACATTATTATGGACTAAATTAAATTAATTCAAGTGTTGAATTAATTAAACACTAGTGGACCTAGTAGAGTTCAAATAATTAAATTAATTCAAGTGTTGGATTAATTAAATAACATTGGGCCTTGTAGAGCCCAATTAGAAATAATTATTAAACTAATTGGCTTGAGTAAAATCAAGTAAACTTTAAATGGATTCAAATATGTTTAGGACATTTAAATAAAAGTCCACGGGCCTTGTAATTGTTACAAGCCCAAGTCAAAAGCATGCTTGGATTATCAAAGTGTCATGGGCCTTGATGTTGTTGGGCCATTAGATGGCTAACATATTTGTGAAATTTAAATGGGCCAAAATGTTTTTGGTGAAAAATGATTTTTTGGGCCCTTAAGTTTAAATTTACAAAAGTTGCAAATATTTTCTCATGAAATAAATAATTAAAGTTGGACTTTAATTATTTATAGTAAATGGTGATTTACAAGAAATTCGGTTATAAATAAATTAATTAGAAAGTAGACAAAGGTGTTTGTATACTTTGTTAATTTAGTTTATAATCGTGGCGGTTAGTGATTGGATCAAGATATATAATATTGGATCAATTAATTATTGTGATAATTAATTAATGGTGTATGATATGTGATATTTTGCATGAAAGATGATCAAAAGCCCAAGCCCAATTTGCTAGGTATACGCTAGGATATTTTGTGTTGAATGATTGTAATAATTATCAAATTTAAAGTGGGCTTGGTTTATGGCCCGTTCCCACCCCATGAGATGTATCCCTATTTGCCATGGATATTTATTTGTAAATATTAAAATAGTGGAAGATCAAGATTGAAAGATGGTGGCCTTGATGATTATGAAGATCGAAGACATGTAAATATTAGAAGCTTATGTAATAGTTGCATTTGCATCCCTTGCATTTCCCGAGGATTGGACCTAGGCCCGTGCTTAGCTCACACGGGCCATTAGTTTTGGGGCGATTGATCATCCTTGTTTTGTTTACTGTTTATAATATTTGCATAATATGTTATAAATAATGAGTATGTGCGTTATTATTATGATAATAACAAAGTTGCATGAATCCGGCAAACATACGATCAAACGTGGCGAGCATTTAAATAAAATTAATGATGAGACCTTTCAAAATTAAAAACCCTCATTTTGAATAAGATTCAAAATCAATATCAAGCCCGAAAAGGGGGATTATAAAGTTGTTTATAATTTCCATGTCTTCCATCGACAATGGGTGCATGATGAACGCTACCCGTGCTCGGGGCTCGACTCATATTATTGGGGGGACCATGCCGGAAAGCTGTGACATCTATTGACATGGTGATGTGAACTACGTGGAACTCCCATGATTTCGGCTCATATTATTGAGGGAACTCATGGCGACCGTCCATTAAGGTTCAACATCGATGGGTAAGGCTTGACACGTAAAGATGAACGACGTCATATTATTGGGTCCTAATCAAACGTGAGAAAAAAGTTTACGTAGAGGGTTGCATGGAGATGCAATTGGAAACTACCTTTTAGGAATTGTGATTGACTGATATTATTCGGGATCATAATTCGCTAATTGGACCTTGCGTACCTACTGAGGAAAGGAATTTCCCGTTTTCACTAGAGGGTAGTGAAATATGTCAAAACAATGAGAGTAAAAAATTTAAGAAGTAAAAGTCCACTAAATATTTTAATATAGTCATTAACATTTATCTGTTTTACTTTTCAATACTTTTTGACAACGTCTTCGATTTGCAATTCGCTATCTGTAATACTCGAAAAACACGTATTAACCGGACCTAATTACCTCAATTGACTAAGAAATCTTAAAATCGTCTTGAATTCGGAAAGGATAGCGTATACACTAACTAAGTCGTCCCTTGTCGAGGCTTTGACTGACTGCACTCCTGAGGAATTGCGGACTTACAAGGAATGGTGTGACCATGACTTGAAAGCCAAGTGTTATATGCAGGCTTCTATGAAAGATGAGAAGTCGGTTCTTTATGTGGGCTCTTCATCTGGTACGAAGACTGGTCCACCGGGGAAGGGAAAAAAGCGTTCTTTCCAACATCCCAAGAAGAACATGCCCTTGAAGAGGCAAGCTTCGAATCCCGTTGTGGCAGCCACACCAGTAAAGGCTGACAAGACTGCTGATATTTGTCATCACTGCTAAAAGCCTGGACATTGGAGGCGTAACTGCAGAGAATATCTTGCCCAAAAAAGTTCTGGAAACCGTATGTTCTACATTGAATTAAACATTTCAATTAACTCTACTTCTTGGGTATTGGATACCAACAATGGCTCACATCTCTGTAATGATTTACAGAGGATGGGAAGAAATAGAAGACTTAGAGAAAGTGAGACCTTCTTGAGGTTGGGCAATGGAGCAAGAGTTGCTGCCAAGGCCGTGGGAAATGTTTACTTATTGTTGAACAATGATTTTAAGTGGATTTTAAGATATGTTTTGTTTGTACTTGATTCGGTGAAAAACATTGTTTCCATTTTTATGCTTGATAAAAATGGATATTCTTGTTTATTTAGCAAAGGTGTTTGCAACATTTACAAGAATGAATGTTTAATTGGTACTGCAGAACTTGAAAACAATCTCTATAACTTAAAATTGAAAGATATTCCACTAAACAATGTCAAAGCAATAACAACAACAAACAAGCGAAAACTAGATACTTTAAATTCGGCACAATTATGGCATGCTCGATTAGGACATATTTTCCTAAGAAAGATGAACAAGCTAGTGGGAGTGGGCATGTTTGATATGTCTGATATTAATTCTCTCACGACTTGTGAATCCTGTCTAAAAGGAAAGATGACCAAAATTCCCTTTAAGGGCCACGTGGAACGAGCCAAAGGGTTATTGGATTTGATCCATACCGATTTGTGCGGTCCGCTTAGCATCACCACTAAGCATGGACATGCCTGCTTCATCACCTTTACCGATGACTTTTCGAGGTATGGGTATGTGTATTTGATGAAATACAAGTCTGAAGCCTTTGAAAGGTTCAAAGAATTAAGAAGTGAAGTAGAGAAACAGTTTGGACAAAGCATCAAGACACTTCGATCGGATCGAGGTGGTGAGTACTTGAGTGCCGAGTTCCAAGAGTATCTTAGGGAGAATGAGATTCTCTCGCAGTGGACTCCGCCTGTTACACCACAGTTGAATGGTGTTTCGGAGCGTCGTTACCGAACTTTGATGGACATGGTTCGGTCTATGATGGGGTTCACGGAGTTGCCGCCATCCTTTTGGGGATATGCGCTTGAGACAGCGGCACTGTTGTTGAACAATGTCCATTCAAAGGCAGTTGATAAGACACCATATGAGACATGGATGGTTAAGCCTCCCAAGTATTCTTATCTTAGAATATGGGGGTGCCCTGCTTATGTGAAGCAGGTAGTGGGAGATAAATGGGATAGTAGATCCATTTTATGTTACTTTGTGGGATATCCAAAGAATTCGGTTGGATACTGCTTTTAATATCCCCAAGAAACAAAAGTGTTTGTTTCTAGGAATGCAACCTTTTTGGAAAGGGAATTTCTATTGGATAGAAAAGGTGAGATGATAGAACTCGAAGAGGTGCGAGAGACACCCACAATTATAGAACCCACGCCCGAAGAGCCAAGAGAGGAGATACAAGCTCCTAGAAGATCCGAGAGAGTTTCGAGACTACCTATAAGGTATGGTCTGCTTCTTGAAGAGGGCCATGATAAGCCTAACCATGGATGTGATCCGAGGACCTTCAAGGTAGCGTTATTTGATGCCGATTCATCCAAATGGCTTGAAGCAATGGAATCTGAGATGAATTCCATGCATTCAAACCAAGTGTGGAATCTCGTGGATCCACCTGAGGGAATTGTTCCCATCGGGTATAAATTGATTTACAAGAGGAAACTTGGGACGGATGGGAAGGTATTGACCTTCAAAGCGCGATTGGTAGCAAAAGGATATACTCAAAGACAAGGTGTTGACTTTGAGGAAACCATTTCTCCAGTTGCAATGTTCAAGTCCGTAAGGATATTGCTAGCCATAGCTGCATGGTATGACTATGAGATATGGCAGATGGATGTCAAGACAGCCTTTCTTAATGGGGATATTAAGGAAGAGATTTACATGTCTAAACCTGAAGGTTTACATCTGTCGGAAGTGAGCATATGGTATGCAAACTTCAAAGATCTATTTATGGTCTAAAGCAGGCATCTAGGAGTTGGAACCTTAGATTCGACAGCACAATCAAAGAGTTTGATTTTGCTAAGAATCCTGAAGAACCCTGTGTGTATAAGAAGGTCAGTGGGAGTGATGTGACATTCCTGGTGCTTTATGTTGATGACATTCTACTCATTGGGAATGATGTAGGAATGTTGCAATCAACTAAGATATGGCTAGCGAGTAAGTTCTCGATGCAGGACTTGGGTAAAGCATCTTTTATATTGGGAATACAGATCTATAGAGATAGATCAAGAAGATTGCTTGGTCTCACTCAGTCCACATACATTTATACCATCGTGAAGAGGTTCTCGATGGATGAGTCCAAGAGAGGACATCTACCAATGTGTCATGGCGTGTCCCTATCCAAGTCTATGTCTCCCAAGACTGATGCAGAGATAGAGGCGATGACACGCATTCCATATGCATCTGCGATTGATAGCATCATGTATGGGATGATATCTACACGTCCTGATAAGGCTTTCGCACTAAGTGTAGTGAGTAGATATCAATCGAACCCTGGTCTTCCACATTGGAAAGCAGTGAAAGACATCCTCAAGTATTTGAGAAGGACCAATAAGTTGTTCTTGGTCTATGGGGGTGGAGAACAGAAATTGGAAGGCTATACCTCTTAAATTGTCTTCCTCTGGCTTTCAAATAGTCCTTCTTTCCACCACTGCTGCTACCACTCTCGAATCTGGGAAGGGGGTTGCTGTGGTATCGGTGCTGGGGCAATATATGAAGCTCCTCTCTGTCTCATCAGACCAGCTTATGCTCCCTTTGCTCTGTTCAGGGCGTCAGCAAAGTTGTTTGGTCGCCCAGTGTTCACCAATGTAAATATCTCTGGATTCAAGCCATTGATGAACTGATCAGCCACCGCTTCTTCATTCTTGGCCACATGTGGAGCAAATCTCAGTAGTGTAGAGAATTTAGACACATATTTCTCAATGTTCAACTGCCCTTGTCTCAGATTCGCAAACTCAGCACCTTTATCCTTTCTGTATGACACAGGGAAAAATCTCTGATAAAATTCAGTTCTAAACACATTCCAGGTAATAGTCGTACCTCGATGCTCCAATGCCCGCTTTGTTGTAATCCACCAGTTCTTTGCCACATCATTCAACTGGTGCCCTATCAGTTTCACTCTCCGCTCATCAGTGTAATCCAAGGAATCAAACAACATCTCAATGTCATCCACTTAACTCTCACAATCCACTGCTGTCTCAGTACCCTTCAGTGTAGGTGGACGAAACGACTGAAATCTCTTCAGCAATGTCTCCATCGGTGTTGCTGTCACATCCATCAGAGGATTTGAAGTACTACCCTGTTCTGGTATTCTTCTGGGAGGCATATCTGATTATCAAAAAGATTAGTAATCCCAAACAATAATTCTGTTTCAGTCCTCCTCCGATCATCTTACTGCTGATTCAGAATCAGTGTTGATTCATACTCATTAATACCCATTACCATATAATTTCAGATAAATAAAGTAACATGTATTAAAGCAGTAACGCATGCTAGCATATCAAAAGCAAGGAAAGATAACTCAATCTACCCCGCTCACTAGCTTCTTCTATCTCAGTCTAAAGGATCTATCGCTCTAATACCACCTGTTTTGGGGACCCGGACGCTAATCAAGTTCATAATAGTCATTGGGACCATTTAATCAATTATAATAAACGGTCTAAATTTTTTTTTTAAATGCGGAACGTAATGGAAATCATACTAGTATACATATCAGTATAACATGAGGTACAAGTCCTGTACAACATACATTCAATACAGACGAAAGTTCAACAACTAGCTATCAAGTGTTCAAACCCTATCTACAGCAACGTCAAACTCCGTGGTCTCCACTCTATTCATGATCTCTCGTCATCTCCTCGACCCTGATCCTGTCCCACCTGTTGTCATGCACACATACAAACACGACAACAGCCGGATAATTCCGGTAAGAATATAATCCCAGTATAAATCAACGAACATGCAATCATATGATAAACATTAAAGCATGGACAGATAACAGCAATATGTATCAAAATCTGAAACATAATCGATATAAAACTGTCGACAATGCTTGTGACTCCACGACTCAGACTAGACTCAATCCTAGTCTAGGGATCCCGATTTCAAGACGTTGGTATTCCTATATCGACCAACAGTAATAGAAGAAACTCCGATTCTATCCATGTCGATATAACCAAACATCCGGTGTCTTGACCTATCCATCACAGACTGTGGCACTATCGTCAATACACTATCTTGTGACATCGTGCAATGTGCCCGTGGCGATCCCACCACTATCAGACACTTCTGTCACAAGATCACTCGTCTAATACTCATCTAATACATGCTTCCTATAAATCAATAGAACAACATATAAAATCAAATCAATGCATATAGCAACAATAATTATGCGATTTAGGGAAACCCAAGTATATCCTACTTGAGTCGATATCCCAATACCACATTGACTTATACCTTTCGTTCGTAGTCTCGGTCTGAAGCAATATCAGTTCTGAACTCAAAACTGTCTCGGTAAATCTGAAACGACATAGCGAGAATCATAATATCAATATTCCATTCTCAATTCAATACTGAATCTGATTAATCTATATTTAATTCAAGTCAAAGGCATAACGGCACAATCCCGAGATCCCCGTCAATACAATATCATCAGATATCAATTAAAAATCATAAACCATATCCGATACAATCCATAATCAATCAATAATCCAAATCTGTCCGGTTTTCAATCAATATAATCAGAAAATCATAACAATTCCATAATCAGTCTGTTATTCAATCTGGTTTCGATTCTATGATGTGTAGTGTTCCCAGAACACATAATAATGATCAAATAATAATTTCTCCAATATCATAATTTCAAATGATAACAGAACTCAATAAAACTTACGTTCAGTTGTAGCTGTCTATGAGAGGAGTACGGTACTGTGTCCGGATCGAAAATCGGATAAACGGATCTCGTAAAATCACCAATCTATTGTACGAAGGATTTTAACAAATCTCTGTAGCTTTTCCTCGGTTCTTGCTGATATACAATGAAGGAAATGAATCTTATATATCTCCAGCAAACATGGCAAAGACAAGTGTCATATTCAATTCCCATAATTGCACTTTAGCCCCGAAGTCTTAACTATTTGCAATTTGGTTCTCAATAACTCTTTTTAATTCCATTTCAATCCTAATTAATTACAAAAACCATGGAATCTAATTCAACATTCCAAAATTCATAAATTAAATAATCTCGGATTAAAATGGTAATATCTCGGGCCTTACACAAGTACTCACCACCTCGATCCGATCGAAGTGTCTTGATGCTTCGTCCCAACTGTTTCTCTACTTCACTTCTGAATTCTTTGAACCTTTCAAAGATTTCAGACTTGTAATTCATCAAATACACATACCCATACCTCGAAAAGTCATCGGTAAAGGTGATGAAGTAGGCATGTCCATGCTTAGTGGTGATGCTAAGCGGACCGCACATATCGGTATGGATCAAATCCAATAACCCTTTGGCTCGCTCTACATGGCCCTTAAAGGGAATTTTGGTCATATTTCCTTTTAGACAGGATTCACAAGTCGTGAGAGCATTAATATCAGACATATCAAACATGTCCACTCCCACTAACTTGTTCATCCTTCTTAGGGAAATATGTCCTAAACGAGCATGCCACAAATGTGCCGAATTAAGAGTATCTTGTTTTCACTTGTTTGTTGTTGTTATTGCTTGGACATTGTTTAGTGGAATATCTTTCAATTTTAAGGTGTAGAGATCGTTTTCAAGTTCTCCAGTACCAATTAAACATTCATTCTTGTAAATGTTGCAAACACCTTTGTAAATAAACAAGAAAATCCATCTTTATCAAGCATATAAATGGAAATAATGTTTTTAACCAAATCTGGTACAAAAAAAACATCTATTAAAATCAACTTAAAGTCATTGTTCAAAAGTAAAAAAACATCTCCTATGGCCTTGGCAGCAACTCTTGCTCCATTGCCCATCCTCAAGAAGGTCTCACCTTCTCTAAGCCTCCTACTTCTTCCCATCACAAGCAAATCATTACAGAGATGTGATCCACATCCGGTATCCAATACCCAAGAAGTAGAGTTAATTGAAATTTTTACTTTAATATAGAACATACCATTTCCAGAACTCTTCTGGGCAAGATATTCCCTACAATTACGCCTCCAATGTCCAGGCTTCTTGCAGTGATGAAAAATATCAGCAGTCTTGTCAGCCTTCAATGGTATGGCTGCCACAGCGGGAATCGGAGTCTGCCTCTTCAAGGGCACGTTCTTCTTGGGATGTTGGAAAGAAAGGTTCTTTCCCTTCCCACGTGGATCAGTCTGTTAGAGTAGATGCACGTCGAGCCAAGTGTTGGCCGAGTGTTCACAATGAAACTCTATGTATAAACAATCTTTATTTTAATAATATTTGAAATTATTATTTTGGCACATCTTTATCTGTATACCCATGCTAGTTGCATAGATAAAACCCTTGAATATAAAAATAGTAGAAAGAATATGAGATGCTCATATGATGAGTATCTTGAAACTCATATTTGGAATATTGTATATTCTAAACAGTTCTTAGTCGATTCAGCCGCCGCTAAGAAGGATATAGGCCACTCGAGTTCGAGACTAGTATCTGCGATGTGAGTACCATGTTTCATTGGTAGGGGTTACATTGTTGTAATGCCCGAGATTTTATTTACCATAATATGAGATTAATCTGAAATGATTTATTGATTAATTAAGGTAAATATAGAAAGGTACGGATTAGACCGGGAAAGATGAGAAAAGACGTAAATTATGTGCGAGGGTGTGCCATTCGCGCACATGCGCGACGTAATGCGCGAAAGCCATACGAGATGCCAAGGGAAGTCCAGAATGACTGGCGCACATGCGCGACACGGATGGGCGCACATGCGCGAAAATGGCCGAAAAGTTGGAGCATATGCGCCGGAAGTGTAATGCCCGAGAATTTAATCCTAGTAATCTGTAATTATTGATTTATAATTTGATATGATTATGAGATGATTAATCGGGACACGATTTGATTCAGCATGAAAAGATGTATGTGCGAGGACAGTGCCTTTCGCGCACATGCGCGACAAGAGACACGCACATGCGCGAAACGGGCAGAGGGTCTCGCGCATATGGGCGAGGTGCTGTGCAGAGGACGCGCCGAGACATATGGTCTCGCGCATATGCGCCGAGTGATGTCGCACATATGCGCGAGACGTGTTTTGCAAAGAATGAGCCACACGCCCATTACATGCAGGATATATATATACATGAGTTATTCATCTGTTTCAGAAGGGAAAGGAAAAGAATCGAGAAAAGGAACGAGAAAAGTTATAGAAAATCCTTACGCCTTTATATTTCGATCTGTCTGTCAGAATTTAAATCCGACTTCAGTATTGTGTTCTTATCGACGCAGGCTACAACTGGACGTAAGTTTTGTTACGTTTGATTATGTTTTAAAAGTATGGTATTGCCAAAATCAGATAGGGTTCATATATGATGTTCTTGACATGTTAGACATCGTAGAACCGAAGACAGATTGAAAAACAGACTGATTATAGAATTGTTATGAATTTCAGAGTTGATTGGGTTGAGATATGATATCAGATGTGTATCGTTATTGACCATGAGTTGCAGGAATTGATATATATCGATTTGTATGGCTGGGTATATTAAGATTGTACTGTTATGCTGTAGAAACAGAATTTGATTGAGTTCTGATTATATCCAGTATTGATTGAGGAAGGTATTGATATTGTATTCCTTCGATATTGTCATTGCCAGATTGATATTGACAGGCTGTGAATTCGAGACTTCGACAGAGTCAGATAGACAGAAAGAAAGGTATAAATAAATGTTGATTGGGGATTGCACAACTCGAGTTAGCTCTAACTTGAGTCTCCCAAAATCACATACTGAATGATTATTGCATTTGATATTTGCAATGCTTGATATTGATATGCTTTTTCTATTGATTATAGCAAAGCATGAGTCAGAATTGGACAGACCCGCCTAGTCTTTGGTAGAACCGCCATGGCAGAACCGCCAAGTCACGGGACTTTTGGATATATATCGATAGACTGAGGAGAAGACCGACTCCTAATGCAGATCTTCGATATACACAGCCAAAGTCTAGGACTAAGAACGTACCACCATCTAGCTGGGGTAAAGTAGATGGGAGAACGTTGCATTCTTATTCAGATCGGGATCCCTAGATTAGATTGAGTCGAGTCAGAGTCTAGGAGTCACAGAGTATGATTCAGAGTTTGTATTGATACATGTTGTTCAGATTTGATACATGTTATTGATATGTGTTTCATGCTTTTATATATGCTTTTATATGACTGCATGTTTACATTGTTTATACTGGGATATTTATCTCACCGGAGTTATCCGGCTGTTGTCGTGTTTGTATGTGTGCAAGGCAACATGTGGGACAGGTTCAGGGTCGAGGAGATGAAGGGAGATCGTGATTAGAGTGGAGACAACGGACTTGATTAAAGATAGGGTTTAGACACTTGAGATTTAGATGTTAAACCTTAGTTGAACGATTGTATGTAGTACAAGACTTGTACCTTTATACTGATATGCATATTAGATTGAATTCCATTACGTTCCGCATTTCATATTGTATTTGAAAAAAAAAATTAGACCCTGTTTATTATTAGTGATTAAATTGTCCCAAATGATGATTAAGATTATGATTAGCGTCCGGGTCCCCACAGGAAAGAAGCGCGCATATGCGCGACTGGTTTTATGTCGAGACAGTAGGTCTCGCGCATATGCGCGGTGTCAGTGCGCGCATATGCGCGGGCAGTCCAGTAGCAAATTCCGGATAAAGCTTCCGGCGCATATGCGCGCGGCATGCAGAAGGAAAGTGAGCCACTTGTTCTTGTTATGTGTGAGATATATATATATATATATAAGAATTGCACGTCTTCCCCTCACAAATTCAGAAAAGGGTCGAAGCTTTGGAGAGAAAAATCCTTACGCCTTTTAGATTTGTGATTGTGAAAGATCCGTCCGTTAGAATTTAAATCCGACTTCAGTACTGTGTTCCTATCGACGCAGGCTACAACTGGACATTGGATATGGACAGAGTTGAATTCGAGACTTTGTCTTCGTCAGACCAAGAAGAGAAAGGTATAAATTAACGTTGAGTTGGGATTGCACAAATCGAGTGAGGTTTGACTCGAGTTTCCCTAAATCACATAGTTTATTTTATTGCATTGATAGTTGCAATTAATGAATTGATATGCTTGTTCTATTGATTTATAGACAGCAGGTATTAGACGAGTGATCTTGTGACAGAAGTGCCTGATAGTGACGGGATCGCCACAGGCACGATGTCACAAGATAGTGTATTGGTGAAAATGCCAAAGTCTGTGACGGATAGGTCAAGACACTGGATGTTTGGTTATATCGACGTGGATAGAATCAGAATTTCTTCTATTACTGTTGGTCGATATAGGAACACCAACGTCTGAAAACCGGGATCCCTAGACTAGGATTGAGTCTAGTCTGATGTGATCCCGCCCACGAGATCTTTAATTTTTCCCGATCTTTGAAACAAGTAATTG
The DNA here is from genome assembly GCF_025594145.1 of Primulina tabacum. NCBI lineage: Eukaryota > Viridiplantae > Streptophyta > Magnoliopsida > Lamiales > Gesneriaceae > Primulina > Primulina tabacum. The sequence goes on along the minus strand of NC_134559.1, from coordinate 21,108,480 downwards.
ATAGGTGTGAAAATCGTCTCTAGATCACGCGGTCTAGCAACAATTCATCAACGATAGAAACAATCTCGTTCAACAGAACCTCCAAAGAACCCGTCCTTGGCAACCCTCGTGATATTCGATTGACAAACGCCACAAAAGATAAATCTTTTGATAAGTTTGATTTGATACAACGCAAAAGTTATAACGAAACTTAAGCTTGTTTTTTAGAGAATTCTCAAGGAAAGTTTTTATAAACTCAATCAATAATGAACAAAAGTTGTTTTCAATCAATAAAATTCTTCTATATATTGATAACAAATCAAAAAGATATGAAATTTACTTGCCAAGATAATAAAAAATCTAAAATAGGAAAGTATGAATTTTCTTCACGCAGCAGGTGCGCTCGGGCGCGATATTTCTACCGCTCGGGTGCGGGGTCTTCTGGACTGTTCGCGCTCGGGCGGTAATGTTTTACCGCTCGGGCGCGACTTTTTTACCGCCCTAGCGCGGAGCTCTCGGGTCAGGAGTCTTGTTTTGGCTTCCTCTTCATAATTTTACACTTGAATAACATTGAAATATACACTCAAAATAACTAACATTTGAATTTAATTCATGCATTATATCACCATCCTCAACGCTATGTCTCCCTGACAAAATCGTCATCTCATCGTTAGACCATTTGGACATCACACTTTCAACACTCACCCCAAATTCTTGAGCACAACACAGCAATGAACTAAGATAAGGACTAAAGTCATACCTCATGCTTGTTGCGTTGGCAACTATGCTTACCTTACGGTGATTGCTCTCAACGCCAAATGGATCATCCCATTGCATTTTTACACCTTCCACATTTGCTCGTCTCCTCATCACAACTTCATCATAACCCTGCAAATGAGAAATAACAATGCTCGAGATTGAACCGGCTATATCATCACAAGAATAATAAACCACTTTGTACAAAGGTACTTTAAGGGGTTTATACAAAAGTAAACAACTCTCATCCTCACTCTTTTCACTCTTTTGGGCCTTAAAATTATTTTTCTTTTCTTTTTCTTTTTCTTTTTCTTTTTATTTGGCCTCTTTTGCATTTTTTTTTTCTTTTCTTTCTATGGCCATCTCACTCTTTTGATCACTCATCTTTTCGGCCATTTTAAATTCTTTTTCACTCTCACAATTAAATTGCAGTTGATCATCAGTAATTACAACTGAAATAGGTTGATCAAGAAAGGTACATGATGAATCATAACATGTGTGCAACAAATTATTACTACTTTCTTCTTTCTCCTCCATAGCACACACATTAGAAGAAAATTCACCATCTAAGGATTTACCCTCCACAGCACAACATTCTATGCTTAAGTCAGAAATCAATGGATTACCAACCTCCTCAATGCTCTCAACCTCCACTTTAGGTTCAACAACAATGCTCACGTCAACTCTACACTCGACTGCATTCTTAGATTCACATTCAACTCTAGAATCCAGTATATTCATCTCCTTCTTTGTACATTGGCTAATATCATGTCCAAACTCTAGACACCAAATACATTGAATATCATAAGTACTAACATTTGAAATTTTAGATGTACCTAGATACCCATGCTTCAAAACCAACTTCGGTCTAGTTATGACCTTCTTCTCTTCACTCGACCTTCGTGCGGATGTCAAAAACTCATTCCACAAGTCAATTCCCTGCCTACCACTCGATTTGCACTTCCTATCATCACGATCCAAATGCAATGCTCTATCCCCACCAAATCTACTACCTCGTCTCTTCTTATTAGCTAGTCCCTCAAGCCTATCCAACCTTTCATGTAAAGGCTTAAAGCTCCTTCTCCCATATTCTATCAAACCCCCTTAACATTGTTTGAAATTGAAGATCGTCAACCATTATACCTGCAAGAAAAGGTTAGTATAAAACAATAAAAGAATAAAGTTTCCTCACCACAAATTCTCACTAGTCACTCCAATGAAAATTCACTCGCACTCGTCTTTTTCCCTCACCACAAAACCTCACAAATCACTCCAATGAAAATTCACTCGACTCAAATACTTTCACTCAAGTGAGAATCCTCAAGGGGGCGCTTAAGTCTCGTGGCTTCCACGTATCAAACTTATGAGATCAATCCTATGACGTTTGAAATTCGACTCACTTAGACCACACAAGAACAAGCAACTCTGGAAATTGACTAGAATGCGACTAAATGACAAGGACAAACTTAACGCTGAAATATAAGCGCTAAAATTCCAACAAACACCCGAGTCAAATATATATATATATATATTTTTTCTGCTTCTTTTTTTTTTCGGGTGAACAGTACGCTACAGTAAATCCGGAGATGAACAGTTATTAATAATTTCGGCGGATGAACAGTAACTCCGGCGTGAACAGTTTCGTGAATAATTTCGGCGGATGAACAGTAACTCCGCCAGATGAACAGTAATTTCGTAGACGATGAACAGTATCTCGGCGGATGAATAGTGCCGTGAACAGTAAATCTGGCATGAACAGTAATTTCGGATATGAACAGTACTTTCGATGAACAGTAATTTCCGATATGAACAGTACTTCCTATGAACAGTAACTCCGGCGAATGAACAGTAATTCGCGAATTTTTTTTTTTTTTTTTTGAATTCAACAAATCCGTAGAAATCGCTACACGAAAATCGGTATTGAAAATCCTACGAAGAATTGAACGGATACGCTTACTTGAATCAAAAACCAAAAGCTCTGATACCAAATGATGTGATCCCGCCCACGAGATCTTTAATTTTTCCCGATCTTTGAAACAAGTAATTGATAGGTGTGAAAATCGCCTCTAGATCACTCGGTCTAGCAACAATTCATCAACGGTAGAAACAATCTCGTTAAAGAGAACCTCCAAAGAACCCGTCCTTGGCAACCCTCGTGATATTCGATTGACAAACGCCACAAAAGATAAATCTTTTGATAAGTTTGATTTGATACAACGCAAAAGTTATAACGAAACTTAAGCTTATTTTTGAGAGAATTCTCAAGGAAAGTTTTTATAAACTCAATCAATAATGAACAAAAGTTGTTTTCAATCAATAAAATTCGTCTATATATTGATACCAAATCAAAAAGATATGAAATCTACTTGCCAAGATAATAAAAACTCTAAAATAGGAAAGTATGAATTTTCTTCACGCAGCAGGCGCGCTCGGGCGCGGGGTCTTTTGGACTGTTCGCGCTCGGGCGGTAATGTTTTACCGCTCAGGCGCGACTTTTTTACCGCCCTAGCGCGGAGCTCTCGGGTCAGGAGTCTTGTTTTGGCTTCCTCTTCATAATTTTACACTTGAATAACATTGAAATATCTTCCAACTTCATTGCTATGCATGCCAAATTCTTTGAAGGTTCGAATCGCCAGATATAGCACGTCATGCCCGGCCAGATTCATATCATAGTCTAAGTTTGAGAGTTACGGATATTGATTCATTGATTGATGTTGATTTCTGTTCATGATTATGGTATCTGTTTAGAGTAAGGGTTATTGTTGATATTGATTCATGTTTCGGATTATGATACATGCTACGAATATTTGATCATGTGCTGATTTTGATACATGTTATGAATGTCTGTTATATGCTTTTATATTATTTATATGATCGCATGCATACTTGGTTTATACTGGGAATGTAATTCTCACCGGAGTTATCCGGCTGTTGTCTTGTTTGTATGTGTGCGTGACAACAGGTGGGACAGGATCAGGGTCAAGAAGAGAACGAGGCTGAACTAGATAGCGTGGAGATCCGGGCTCAGAAGTAAATTAGGATTCAGTACTGATATGTAGTTGAACATAGTTGAATTATTACAGACAATACAGGACTTGTATGTTTGTATTTAATATGTAATTCAGATTGATTTACATAACGTTTCCGCTTTGTATTTAAAAAAAAATTTAGACCCTATTTATTATCATTGATTAAATGGTCCTTCGGGTCCCCACAATTGTGATGTCCGAGCATGCAGATAGGTGCTCCTTGTACAGTGCACTGAACAACCCTCCATAAAGGACTTTCCAAGTGGTTCTAACATATCAAGTGGAAACGTCCTAGTTTATGGTTGTACACCATTAGTCCTTATGACCCGGGACAACATTGAGATTCTATGTGTTAGCATTGCACTTTGACTTGTTTACCGACTCTCAAGGGTCCATCAGATGGCAAGGTTGGGTGTTTTTTCGAAACATATAGGAGTCGATGCATTGTAGTCGGGGATTCACCGCTTACCATCGGGTATGGATATCCTATGTGTTCTCATGTATGTGTAGTATGAAATCTCTTATCAGTGTATGGTGGTAATTATGAAAGGGGTTTCATAGATTACACCATCGATGCAACTACGACATGACACATAGTATCGATTCATTGACAACTCTCGATATACCAATGGTTGTCGAATCGGTCGGGATATATGAGTTGAAGGGACCGTACTGTACGCTAACCATAATTGAATGGTTCTTGCAGGCACTATCATTTGATACCTAGGGAATCATGTAAGCGATGCTGCTAGGCGTTTAACATGATTGGTTGGGTACAATCAGACTTGAGTTCTGATATTCTTGCTATCAAGGAGTTGATAAGTAAGAATGGAGCAATTGGGGTATGCTCGTATAAGAACATGTTTAGTCCGAATCACATGGAGATGTGAACCCACGGCTAGTTGTATCAATGAACCATTGAGGGCCACACAAGTACTAGCTTTCTAGATCCCGTTGAGAAGTTAAAATAGTTCAATGTGTTGAACGGATTATCAATGAGTTTATATGCGCGTAAGGAAAAATAGAAGTATGACTTCTATGAGGAAATGTAACTTTTAATTTATGGAAGTGTTCCTAAATTAAAAGTTGGCCAAATAAATAATGTATTTGAAAATTGTGATTTTCATAAACATTATTATGGACTAAATTAAATTAATTCAGGTGTTGAATTAATTAAATACTAGTGGGCCTAGTAGAGTCCAAATAATTAAATTAATTCAAGTGTTGAATTATTAAACTACATTGGGCCTTGTAGTGGGCTTGAGTAAAATCAAGTAAACTTTAAATGGACTCAAATGCGTTTGAGACATTTAAAATAAAAGTCCATGGGCCTTGTAATAGTTACAAGCCCAAGTCAAATTGCATGCATGGGAGTTGAAGGGTTGGAGATCACTTTTTCAATCTCCAAAGCTTGGCATGCTAAAAGGTGTTTTTAGCTTTTCCCACAACCAAGACAAGTCTTCCCTTCCCTCCTACACAATTGAGATGGCCGAAATTTCCTAAAAGGATTATTCCCTCATTTTTGCTTCTTCAATAGTTGAGGATAGCACACACTTCTCTTTGAAAAATCTTCTTATTTTTCTAGTGCAAAGTAAGAAGGGTTCTAGTTAGCAAGTGGTGAGCCTAATTTTGAAGGAAAGGAGGAAGCTTGTAGATCAACTCATCCCATCAAGAGCTAAGGTGTTTACACCTTAGTTGGAGCCATCATCAATCCATTGTGATTGACAGGTAAATTTCACAACATCCTATGAATGTCATAGTTTGTGTTTTGCATATGTTACACACTAGTACATGTGGTGCTCGAATTTCTCTTGCAAAAACCAAAATTTTGTTGCTTCCGTTGCCTTTCGAGCACCTAAAACCGATCCCCTTTCAAGTGGTATCATGATCTAAGGGTACTAGTTTGTGTAGCATATACATAATATTATATTGAGGTTGATTTCTAACCGCATGAGAAGAAATTTTTGCAACAAAATCCAGGAATTTTTGGGGCAAATTTCGGGCAGCTCGAGCTGCCCGAGGGGCTGCCCATTTCGGGCAGCAAGGGCAGCCCGAGGGGCTGCCCTAACGTTACCCTCAAAAAAAAAAAAAAATTTGCATGTTGGCCGGAATTCGGCGACGGAGATCCGACGACGGCGATGACGACTAGGGTTTTCAAAAGGTGTTTTGAAATATCAAAGTGTCATGGGCCTTGAGTTGTTGGGCCATTGGATGACTAACAAATTTGTGAAATTTAAATGGGCCAAAATGTTTTTGGTGAAAAATGATTTTTTGGGCCCTTAAGTTTAAATTTACAAAAATTGCAAATATTTTCTCATAAAATAAATAATTGAAGTTGGACTTTAATTATTTATAGTAAATTGTGATTTGCAAGAAATTCGGTTATAAATAAATTAATTAGAAAGTAGACAAAGGTGTTTGTATACTTTGTTAATTTAGTTTATAATATTGGCGGTTAATGATTGGTTCAAGATATATAATATAGGATCAATTAATTATTGTGATAATTAATTGATGGTGTATGATATTATGCATGAAGGATGATCAAAAACCCAAGCCTAATTTGCTAGGTGTATGCTAGGATATTTTCTGTTGAATGATTGTAATAATTATCAATTTATAAACTAGGCTTGGTTTATGGCCCGTTCCCACCCCATGAGATGTATCCCTATTTGCCATGGATATTTATTTGTAAATATTAGTATAGTGGATGATCAAGATTGGAAGATGGTGGCTATGATGATTATGAAGATCGAAGACATGTAAATATTGGAAGCTAATGTAATAGTTGCATTTGCATCCCATGCATTTCTCTAGGATTGGACCTAGGCCCGTGTTTATCTCACACGGCCCATTAGTATTGGGGCGATTGATCATCCTTGTTTTGTTTACTGTTTATTATATATGCATGATATGTTATAAATAATGTGTGGGGACCCGGGCTCTAACTCAATTCTTTTCGGGATTAATTGGATCCTTGTTCAAAAATACGGGTCAAAATTTTGTTGTTAACATAAAATCAAATGTTTACAACTCAAGCACGAGATAATTCTATATTCATTTCATTACAACAAACATAATATACATGTCTCGTTTTATTCATATTCTACAAACCAGTAATTAAATACAGTCCATATCAAAAGTAATTGAGTTGTGTCTTCCCCAAACAAAACATGCATTATACCTTTCGTCGCACAATCTGTCGTAGTCGAAGTCTCGAAGACGAATCTGTCAATATCAAATCTGAAATGGAAATGTTGATACATATTCTATCAATCTCTAATCTCAATCAACACATATCCAATTCAATACTTTATCTCGGTACAATTTGACGGCATAACGACGTAATTTCTCAATACCGGTCAATCCAACTCTCAACATATATCACCAATTCATAAATCTCAACTCACAATTATCATTATAAGCACATGATAGTACTCAAAATCTGCATATTTAACTCTAAATATGCTGGAAAATCATAAAAATTACATATAATGTCCAATAATCGATCCGTTTACGAATATATAGTCACTAACTTCACAAGAACACATAATCTAGTGTAACTCACAATTTCCCCAACATCAATATTTCAAATCAAGCTGGAAATGAATGAAACTTACATCCCCTTGTAGTCCTTGAAGAGGGGAGCTCAAAACCGAAATCGGATTAAAGTTTGGATGTATGAATCTCTCAAAAACACAATTTAAGAGCATAAGAAAGTGAAGCTTTTCCTCTGGAGTCGTTCGATGCTTGCTGATGAATTGAGGAAGAATGAAAGTGTTACACATTATATAGCTCATGCCATGTGTTAACTTAGTGTGCATGCTGGACTTCTCGCGCATATGCGCGCCCTTAACTCGCTCATATGCGCGAGACATATTGTCTCGGCATCAACACCTCGCGCATATGCGCGCTTCATCTCGCGCATGTGCGCCAAAGTCTCTGGAGGTGTCGCGCATATGCGCGTCTTATCTTGCGCATGTGCGCCGATACTTCTGTACTTTTCGCGCATGTGCGCCGGTCTAGTGGCGCATATGCGCCGAGTTCATCTCATATCTATAATTTGCATCTACTTTTTCGTCTCTTCCGGTCCGATACAAGGCGTCTACAACTACCTTAATTATCAACAACACAAATCTGATTATGATAATCAAATTCTCGGGTCTTACATTTCTCTCCCTCTAAGAAATGATTTCGTCCTCGAAATCGCAGACAATCAATTAAATCAAGTAAAAGAGGCAATGTAATCGAAAATGGAATGGACACTCACATCATAGCAATAACTCGGGATATCTCTGTCTCATCTCTGACTCTGTTTCCCAAGTCGCTTCTTCAGTGCCATGACGACTCCACTGGACTTTCACTAGTGGAATAGTCTTCGTTCTGAGCTGTTTTTCTTTCCGATCAAGAATCTGTATCGGTTGTTCAACATAACTCAATGTCTGATCCAGCTCAACTTCGTCAGGCCGAATGACATGAGAACAATCTGGCATGTATCTACGCAGCATCGATACATGAAAGACGTCATGTATCCCGGATAGAGAAGGAGGAAGAGCCATTCGATATGCTCGATCGCCAATCTTTTCAAGAATCTCATATGGACCGATGTATCTAGGAGACAACTTCCCGCGTTTGCCAAATCTGACAATGCCTCGGAAAGGTGAAATCTTCAAGAATACTCTGTCTCCCTGTTCAAATACTAACGGTCTACGTCTGATATTGGCATACTTGGCCTGACTATCCTGTGTCGTCTTCATTTTTTTCTGGATTATTTTCACTTTCTCATTCATATCGCGAATCATATCAGGCCCAAGTTCTGGTGCCTCAGATATATCATCCCAGTACAATGGAGATCTGCACTTCTTGCCATACAATGCTTCAAACGGTGCCATCTCTATGCTCGTTTGATAGCTGTTGTTGTACGAGAATTCACACAACGGTAGTGAATCTTGCCAACTAGTGCCAAAGTCTAGCACTACAGCTCTCAACATGTCCTCTAAAGTCTGGATAGTCCGCTCTGACTGTCCATCTGTCTGGGGATGATAAGCAGTGCTCAGGTGCAATGTCGTACCTAAAGCCTGCTGTAGACTGTGCCAAAAGTGAGAAGTGAATCGTGGATCACGATCTGATACGATAGACTTCGGCACACGATGCAATCTGACTACTTCTCAGACATATATCTCGGCCATCTGATTGTGTCTGTATGTCATTCTGTATGGAATAAAACACGCTGATTTGGTTAATCTGTCTATCACAACCCAAATCGCATCACAACCCCGGGATGATCGAGGTAACTTCGTCACGAAATCTATGGAAATGTGATCCCATTTCCACTCAGGAACGGATAAACTCTGAAGTAAACCTCCGGGCTTCTTTCTCTCGGCCTTCACCTGCTGGCAATTCAAGCACTTAGACACGAATTCTGCAACATCTGACTTCATCTGTTTCCACCAGAATTGTGTCTTCAAATCGTTGTACATTTTTCTGCCACCAGGATGAATTCTAAACCGACTACAGTGCGCTGCTGACAATATCTGTTGTTTCAACTCTGAAACATCTGGCACTACAATACGGTTATTCACATGCAGGACAAAATCAAGTACCTGATATTATGACTGATGTCCTGATCTGACCATCTGAATTGACTGCTGTATATTCTGATCTGTTCTTTAAGCTTCTTTGATTTTCATAATCACATCTGGCTCAACTTGAATCGTGGCAAGTCTCAAGGGTCTACTATCTGTGTCAAATGCTAAACCAGACAAGCAGCAATCTTCAATTAAATTCGAAACACCTATCATCGATAAGGATAAGGAACATACCTTTCGACTCAAGGCGTCCGCGGCTGCATTTGACTTTCCAGGATAGTACTTGATCTCGCAATCAAAATCTTTCAGTAGATCAAGCCATCTACGCTGCCTCATGTTCAACTCTGACTGAGAAAATAGATACTTCAGGCTTTTATGGTCAGAGTAAATCTCAAATTTCTCACCATAAAGATAGTGACGCCATATCTTCAAGGCAAATACGATAGCCACCAATTCAAGATCATGAATGGGGTATCGAATTTCGTGTAGCTTCAGCTGTCTAGAGCCTATATGCGATCACATGACCCCGCTGCATAAGAACACATCCCAGCCCTCTGTGAGATGCATCACAATATACAACGAAATCGCCAGTACCTGAAGGAATCATCAAGACAGGTGCACTGGTCAGCTTCTTCTTCAATTCTAAGAAGCTAGACTCACAATCCTCAGACCACACAAACGGCGCATTTTTCTGTGTCAACTGGGTAATCGGCTTCGCAATACTGGAGAAATCTTTGATGAATCGTCTATAGTACCCTGCTAGACCCATGAAACTGCGTATCTCAGGCATAGAAGTGGGTCTCGGCCAACTGATCACAGCTTCCACTTTACTCGGATCCACAGAAATACCATCTCCACATATGATATGACCCAAGAAGACAACTTGTCTCAGCCAAAACTCACACTTTGACAGTTTCGCATACAATCTTTCATTTCTCAATGTTTGCAACACAATTCTCAAATGATTGGCATGCTCATTCAAATTCTTTGAATAAACCAAAATATCATCGATAAAAACAATCACAAACTCATCTAAATATCTCTGAAAGACATGGTTCATCAGTCCCATAAACACCGTTGGAGCATTCGTTAAACCAAAAGGCATGACAATAAATTCGTAATGTCCATACCTGGTTCGGAATGCTGTCTTTGGTATATCAATATCTCGTACTCGCAGCTGGTGATATCCAGATCTCAGATCGATCTTGGAATAGATAGAAGGTAGATCCCTGCAACTGATCAAATAAGTCGTCGATACGAGGCAAAGGATATTTGTTCTTTATCGTTGCCTTGTTCAGTTGCCTGTAATCTATACACAATCTCATAGAACAGTCTTTCTTGCGCACGAATAGCACTGGAGCGCCCCAAGGAGATACACTAGGTCTGATATATCCCTTGGCTAGAAGATCTTCTAATTGTGCTTTCAATTCTTTCAATTCTATTGGCGCCATCCTATATGGAGTTCTCGAGATAGGAACGATACCTGGAATAAGATCAATACTAAAATCTACCTCTCGAGCTGGAGGTAACCCTGGAATCTCGTCAGGAAATACATCTGCAAACTCCCGTACTACTGGCAAATCTGCCAATGTCGGGCTCGATTTCAGTAAATCTACTGAATAAATAAGGAACCCTTCTTCTCCTTGCTGCAACAATCTACTCATAGCCAGAGCAGATACTAAGGGAATCCGAGATCTGGAACCCTTACCATAGAATTTCCACTCCTCTGTCATTTCAGGTTTGAATCTGACAATCTTGTGAAAACAGTCTACGGTGGCTCTGTACTTAGTTAACATGTCAATCCCGACAATACAATCAAAATCCGATAAACCAAGTACCACACATTCTAAGTCGATCTCATGCCCTTCAAACTGTAGTAAGCAATGTCTAACTGAAGTTACAGATATCAGACCACTTCCCAACGGATAAGAAATAGACACTACAGTAGACAATGACTCTACAGGCAATGCATGTGTCAATGCAAAACGTTCTGATATGAATGTATGTGACGCACATGTATCTATCAATACATATGCAGGATAACCGCAAAGCAAACAGTTACCTGCAATCACATCGTCTGGCGCATCTTGGGCTTGCTCTTCCGTCAATGCAAACACCTGAGCTTGTTGTCTGGGAGGTTGGCTCACTGTCTGGCCACCGCTGGCTCTAGGTTGGGACTGTGTAGGTGGCGGCTGGAAGGATTGAACAGACGAAGCTTGCCTTTCGGGCTGAGTCACTGATGCTGATGACCCTGCACTCTGAAACCTCTGTGCACCTCTCTGGGGACAAACTCTGGCGAAATGTCCCTGTTGCTTACATATGTTACATCTGCCCATCACTCCCTGACACTGCTCTGTGGCATGTCGGCCTCCACAAGTAGTGCAATACACACCTGTCACATCTATACTCTGGCCAGGACCTCTCTGTCTTGACCCACTAGAGCTCGATGAACTGCTCCCTGCTCTCTTGAACTGCTTACCCTTAGCTTTCAAAGAATCTTTCTTCCCACTACTACTGATTCCACTATCAAATCGAGGAGGAGGTGGTGGAAACTGTGTAGCGAACGGTGGCGGTCTCTGACCCTGAACACTATAGGAAGCTCCACGCTGCCTAATCAAGCCAGCCTCTGCTCCCTTCGCTCGATTCAGCGCCTCAGAAAAAGTGTTAGGTCGCCCCGTGTTTACTAAAGTGAAGATATCCGGATTCAAACCATTTATGAACTGATCGGCCACTGCCTCATCATTCCCTGCTACGTGAGGTGCAAATCGAAGTATGGACGAGAATTTGGCAACATACTCCTCTATGTTCCACTGGCCTTGTCTCAAGTTGGCGAATTCGGCCCCTTTGTCCTTTCGGTATGACACTGGAAAGAAACGTTGACAAAATTCATCTTTAAATACTTTCCAAGTAATATCAATACCTCGATGTTCTAAGGCTCGTTTTGCCGTTAGCCACCAACTCTTGGCCACTTCTTGCAATTGATGCCAAATCAGCTTCACCCTACGTTCATCTGTATAGGCAAGTGATTCAAATAACATCTCTATATCATCCAACCAGCTTTCGCAATCCGCTGCATTCTCAGTGCCTTTCAAAGTCGGGGGTCGGAATGACTGAAACCGCTTCAACAGAGTCTCCATCGGAGTAGCGGTAACATCCATCTGAGTACCTGACGTACTACCTTGTTCTAGCACTTGACCTGCAGCTGGTTGTGGTATTCTTCTAGGCGGCATAATCTGATTATCAAACAGATTAGTACCCAATCTATACAATCTGTCTCAGCCCTCTTCTGATCATATACCTCTGATCCAGAATCGGTTCTGATTCAGTCTTTACAAGTATATGTTGAAATTCAATTCAGATACAATACAACATATAGTAGGGAAAGTATTAAATCATGCTAGCACATCAAAAGCAAGGAAGAAGACTCGATCTACCCCGCTCATTCTATTCTATCTCAATCTACAGAACCTACTGCTCTGATACCACCTGTTGTGGGGACCCGGGCTCTAACTCAATTCTTTTCGGGATTAATTGGATCCTTGTTCAAAAATACGGGTCAAAATTTTGCTGTTAACATAAAATCAAATGTTTACAACTCAAGCACGAGATAATTCTATATTCATTTCATTACAACAAACATAATATACATGCCTCGTTTTATTCATATTCTACAACTAGTAATTAAATACAGTCCATATCAAAAGTACAACTACTAGTTCATCTGCTACGCCCGTGATCACCACGCTATGTCCATCTCTCATCTCTGTCGCGACCCTGATCCTGCCCCACCTGTTGTTATGCACACATACAGACATAACAACAGCCGGAAACTCCGGTGAGAACAAATCCCAGTATAAAACATGTATACATGCTGATACATAATCATAAATCATGAATCCAAGCAATAGTAATGGGCTCCATAGTCTATGAAACCAATCTATATAAACATGCAACTCAAATCAAATCATGTCTTGACTCGACTCGACTCTACTCTAGGGATCCCGGTGTGAATAAGACGTCACTGTCTGTCACCTACCCTCCCAATCGGGGTAACTGTACGTCTTATTCCTAGACTTCGGTCATGTCTGTATCGAATGTCTACAATCGGAGTGAATCTGATCCGAAGCGTCGATACCACCGAACATCTAGTTTGGCAAGTCTGCCAATGACTCTCCTATCTCAAAGGCTTGAATATAAATCTATAAACAAGACATCATCATATCAAGAGATTTGAATATAAATCTATAAACAAATCACAATCATATCAAAAGATAAACAATAATTCTAGTATGTGATTTTGTTGGGAAACTCAAACTGAATCTCATTTGAGTTGTGTCTTCCCCAAACAAAACATGCATTATACCTTTCGTCGCACAATCTGTCGTAGTCAAAGTCTCGAAGACGAATCTGTCAATATCAAATCTGAAATGGAAATGTTGATACATATTCTATCAATCTCTAATCTCAATCAACACATATCCAATTCAATACTTGATCTCGGTACAATTTGACGGCATAACGACGTAATTTCTCAATACCGGTCAATCCAACTCTCAACATATATCACCAATTCATAAATCTCAACTCATAATTATCATTATAAGCACATGATAGTACCCAAAATCTGCATATTTAACTTTAAATATGCTGGAAAATCATAACAATTACATATGATGTCCAATAATCGATCCGTTTACGAATATATAGTCACTAACTTCACAAGAACACATAATCTAGTGTAACTCACAATTTCCCCAACATCAATATTTCAAATCATGCTGGAAATGAATGAAACTTACATCCCCTTGTAGTCCTTGAAGAGGGGAGCTCAAAACCGAAATCGGATTAAAGTTTGGATGTATGAATCTCTCAAAATCACAATTTAAGAGCATAAGAAAAGTGAAGCTTTTCCTCTGGAGTCGTTCGATGCTTGCTGATGAATTGAGGAAGAATGAAAGTGTTACACATTATATAGCTCATGCCATGTGTCAACTTAGTGTGCATGCTGGACTTCTCGCGCATATGCGCGCCCTTAACTCGCTCATATGCGCGAGACATATTGTCTCGGCATCAACACCTCGCGCATATGCGCGCTTCATCTCGCGCATGTGCGCCAAAGTCTCTGGAGGTGTCGCGCATATGCGCGCCTTATCTCGCGCATGTGCGCCGATACTTCTGTACTTTTCGCGCATGTGCGCCGGTCTAGTGGCGCATATGCGCCGAGTTCATCTCATATCTATAATTTGCATCTACTTTCTCGTCTCTTCCGGTCCGATACAAGGCGTCTACAACTACCTTAATTATCAACAACACAAATCTGATTATGATAATCAAATTCTCGGGTTTTACATAATGAGTATGTGCGTTATTATTATGATAATAACAAAGATGCATGAATCCGGCAAACATACGATCAAACATGGAAAGTTTTTAAATAAAAATTAATGATGAGACCTTTCAAAATTAAAAACCCTCATTTTGAATAAGATTCAGAATTAATATCAAGCCCGAAAAGGGGAATTATAAATTTGTTTATAATTTCCATGTCTTCCATCGACAATGGGTGCATGATGAACGCTACCCGTGCTCGGGGCTCGGCTCATATTATTGGGGGGGCCTTGGGTGCCGGAAAGCTGTGACATCCATTGACATGGTTATGTGAACTACGTGAAACTCTCATGATTTCGGCTCATATTATTGGGGGAACTAATGGCGACCGTTCATTAAGGTTCAATATCGATGGGTAAGGCTTGACACGTGAAGATGAATGACGTCATATTATTGGGTACTAATCAAACGTGAGACAAAAGTTTACATAAAGGGTTGCATGGTGATGCAATTGGAAACTACCTTTAGGAATTGTGATTGGCTGATATTATTCGGGATCATAATTCGCTAATTGGACCTTGCGTACCTACTGAGGATAGGAGTTTCCCGTTTTCAGTAGAGGGTAGTGAAAATGTCAAAACAGTGGGAATAAACATTTATAAAGTAAAAGTTCATACTTTATATCTTACTAAATATTTTAAAGTAGTCATTAACATTTATCTGTTTTACTTTTCAGTACAAAATTTGATAATGTCTTCGATTCGCTATCCGCTATCTGCAATACTCGAAAAACACATGTTAACTGGACCTAATTACCTCACTTGGCTAAGAAACCTAAAAATTGTCTTGAATTCGGAAAGGATAGCATATACACTGACTGAGTCGCCCCCTGTTGAGGCTTCGACTGACTGCACTCCTGAGGAATTGCAGACTTACAAGGAATGGTGTGACCATGACTTGAAAGCCATGTGTTATATGCAGGCTTCTATGAATGATGAGCTGCAGAGACGTTTTGAGGATGCAAAGAGTGCTGCTGACATTCATTTGCACCTCAAGGAGCTCTTTGATGAGCAGACTCAGCCTCTTAGGCATGCTACTGTCAAGGAGCTGATCACTTTGCGCATGCGAGATGGGGCCTCGGTCCATGAGCATGGCCTTAAGATGATTGGGCTCGTGGACAAGCTCGTTGGCATGGATTTGATGTTGCCTTCGGAGTTGACCACTGACGTGTTACTGCTGTCATTGCCTAGCTCATTTGATCCTTTTGTGGTGAATTTCAACATGAACAAGCTTGAGCCGACCCTTGAGGAGTTGGTTAACATGATTGTTACGTTTGAATCCACCATCAAGAAAGAGAAGTTGGTTCTTTATGTGGGTTCTTCATCTGGTACGAAGACCGATCCACGTGGGAAGGGAAAGAAGCGTTCTTTCCAACGTCCCAAGAAGAACGTACCCTTGAAGAGGCAGACTCCGGGTCCCGTTGTGGCAGCCACACCAGTGAAGAGACAAGACAGTTGACATCTGTCATCACTGCAAGAAGCCTGGACATTGGAGGCGTAACTGTAGGGAATATCTTGCCCAGAAGAGTTCTTGAAACGGTATGTTCTATATTGAAGTAAACATTTCAATTAACTCTACTTCTTGGTATTGGATACCGACTGTGGCTCACATCTCTGTAATGATTTGCAGGCGATGCGAAGAAGTAGGAGGCTCAGGGAAGGTGAGACCTTCTTGAGGATGGGCAATGGAGCAAGGGTTGCTGCTAAGGCCGTAGGAGATGTGATACGAATCTGACCGGGTGTTACGTGCTAATGGTTGAAAGAAGTTTAAAGATGCACTTCAAGGACTCATGATGAGCTATCAAGGAAGTCCTACAAGTTGGATGTCTAAATTAGAGGAGGTTGGGAATCATGGGAATAATATTGGAGGTTTTTGGAATGTTATTCAATTGCAATTGCCGAAGGTGGAGCGCACCCGCGCCAGTTCAGGGACTGCACTCGCGGTCCATGATAATCAAATTTAAGAAAATATTGCCGAAGCTATACCGCACCTGAGGTCAAGCAAGGATCGCACCCGCGGACGGCAAGCGCACCCGCGCTCCTACAATGACCGCACCCGCGGTCCTTTTATTTGAACTTAGCCGAAGCCACACCACACCTGCGGTCCAGTATGCAGCGCACCCGCGGTCTATTGTCAACTTCCGTGTCAAAGTTGCTAGTTATCTTCTTTAATGCTTTCTACACTACTTTTTATGGGTTTTATTAATTATATAATGCATTGTAATGACCAAAAACGAGATTATTGAAAATTGATATCAAATACATTGAGGTTCTCTCAATTTTCAAAGCTTTTAGCTTTGTTCTTCACAAGAAGAAAACCAAATCAAACTTATCAAATATTTTCATCTTTGTGGCGTTTGTCGATTGTTCTTCGCACGGATTGTCAAAACAAGTTCTTTGAAGGTTCGTTTCAAATTCAATTGTTTTATCGTTGATATTTGTTGCTAAGTTATAATCGCTTAGAGGTGAATATCACAAAATCATTACTTGTTTCAAAAGATCGGGACAAAATAATCGTTCCTTGTTTGTTATTGAATTGAGGGTGCGATTTATATATTCGTGCTTGTCTTTCATTCGTACGAGGATTCGCATCATTTGGTATCAGAGCTTTGGCTCATTGAATTCAAGTAAGTATCGTTGTTGTTATATTTCAGATCTGTCTCAAATTTCATTCTGTTTTCATATCTGTGGTATCCTTTTGTTTCTATTGTCATATCTACCAAAAACAAAAACAAAAAATTTGTTCTGTTTCAAGTTTTGTGTTATCCTTTTGTTTCTATTTTCAGATCTGTTTAAAATCCGTTCTGTTCTCAGATCTGTGTTATCCTTTCGTTTCTATTGTCAAATCTTTCTATATAAGAAAAGAAAAACATAAATTTTGTTCTGTTATCAGATCTGTGTTATTCCATCGTTTCTGTTTTCAGATCTGTGTTATCCTTTGTTATGTTTTCAAATCTGTGTTATTCTATCGCTCTTTGTTTTGTGCAATCCAAGTGAGACAGTTGCAAGTGTCCACAAGTTGAATCTTGTTAGTACAAAGCTTGAGCACATCTTAGAGAGAACTATCAAATTTGAGTGAAAACACTTGAGTGCGAGCGTTATTTCTTTGGAGTGACCGGTGAGTATTTTGTAGTTAGAAAAAAGATAGAAAAAAAAAAAGAGAGTCGAGTGAATTTTCATTGGAGTGACCAGTGAGGATTCGTGGTGAGGAAACTTATCTTTTATTGTTTTATACTAACCTTTTCTTGCAGGTATAATGATTGACGATCGTCAATTTCAATCAATGTTAGGAGGGTTGGATAAAATGTGGGAGAAGGAGTTTAAGCCTCTACGAAAAAAATATAGGAGGTGTGAAGAAGAGGAGATGTATGATAGGCATGTTGATGGGAATAGACGAGGTAATATATTTGGGGGTATAGAGCGTCGCATTTGGATAGGGATGACGATATGCGATGTGAGGAAGATAGAGGATTTGGCATAAGAGGTGAACGTGGTTTGCATGGGGAGTCGTTGATATCCACGTGGAGGACAAGCTTGGAAGAGAAACTCATTGCTAGGCCAAAGAATGAGTCGAGAGTTGAAGCTAGCAAATATGAATATCAAGGTACAAGTAAAAATTCAAATTCTAGTACTTGTGATATTATATGTTGTTGGTGTTTAGAAATTGGTCATGATATCAATCAATGTCCACGTGATAAGGTGGCCATAGTAGAATCATCTGTTGAACCTGAATATGAAGTTGAGGTTGGGGAGATTGAGGATGATAATACTACGCTGGTTCTTGACACGAGTGTTGAGCAGTATGTGGTGGAAGGTGAATTGATAGATGATGGTACTTCACTGGTTGATGATACGAGTACTGTTAAACAAAACCTTGTGGACAGTGAATCATTGAGTGGTGAAAAGAAGTTTCTATTTTGTCTACCATGGGAGAGGAGAGTAGGCAAGAAAAAGTTATTATACATAAATTCGTTGAGCAACGAAATACTTCATTTGTTCAATTAAATCCAATTGTTGTTCTTGAGAATCAATTGAAATTCCTTGAATTGTGCGAAAAAGAAATTAAAATGGCCGAAAGAAAGAGAGAAACAAAAGAGTGAGATGGCCATAGAAAAGAAAGAAGAGAGAAAAGAACAAGAAAAAGAGGCCAAAGAAAATAAAAAGAAAAAGAACTTTATGGCCCAAAAGAGTGAGATGGAAAGATGCTTATTCTTGCATAAACCATTTCATGTACCTTTGTACAAAGTGGTTTATTTTTATGGTGATGATATAGCCGGTTCAATTCCGGTCATTGGTATTTCTTATTTGCATGTTCTTTGGGTTGTCATACCAAGGAGACAAGTGAGTTTTACTAAAGGGAGAACCCAAGGGTCCGAGCCTCGAGAATACAAGTACCATCGCGATGAGGTAAGTTTAGTTGCCAACACAACAACTATGAGGTATGACTTTCTTCCTTACTTTAAAGTTGTATTGCTTTGTTTTCAAGAATTTGTAGAACAGGTTGCAAGTTTGGTGGTTAGAGGAGCGGGTGTCAGATTGTCTTTATTCCTTGGTTGTTATGGATGTGAGACTATTGATGAAATGCATGTACTTTTTATGAACTTTGATTTTCCACGAGTTACTAAGTTAGTAGGATTTGTTTGCTACAAGGGTTTATATGCATTAGACTTAAATTTTTGTGATGAGATAAGATATTGCATTGATAGTACACGTGACGTGTCTTATTTCCATGATTTATACTTGATTAGTGATGATTGTGAAGATTACATGGATAGTATATTTAGGGTGTTCTATTTGCATTATTTATGCTTGTTTGATGATGGTTTTGAGGGGGGAAAGGATGAACATGGCTGTTTCTTTGTTCATGATGAAAACATGTTTAACAAGAATAAATTTTTCATCCTACACTCATTGCATGAGTTGTTGCATGATATGGAGGCACATGATATTTGTTTGAGTGGTAGCTATGAAGTAATTAGAGCCATAGATAGGATGCATGAATTTTTTTACTATGGTTGCATATGAAGAAGTATGTTAAGTGGTGTAGTCAAGGGTGCATTGTATATAGGGAAAGGGCATCTAAGCTAGATTCTTATATGTTGCATCAATTATATCTTATTCCTAGTGAGCTATGGTCGTACACGTGTATGGATTTCACTTGTGTGTTAACTAGGTCTAAGAAGGGGAGAAATCTGATCTTTGTGATAGTTAATGATATCTTATCATTTGGTGTCACTCGTCAATTGGTGTATGTTGAGGTTGTTATATTGACAGTGAAGGCAACGATGGAGTTAGGGCTCAAAGCATTGAAGGAGCACGTGGGCAATAGCACCTACAATCTTGAGCTTAATGGTAAGCATGTTGATAATATACTTCTTGTTATTACTAACTTGCTTCGTTTTTGTGTAGGTACAAGATTTGAGGACAAATCTTTTTGAATAAGGGGAGTATTGATACCAAATGATGCGAATCCTCGTACGAATGAAAGGCAAGCACGAATATATAAATCGCACCCTCAATTCAATAACAAACAAGGAACGATTATTTTGTCCCGATCTTTTGAAACAAGTAACGATTTTGGGATATTCACCTCTAAGCGATTATAACTTAGCAACAAATATCAACGATAAAACAATTGAATTTCAAACGAACCTTCAAAGAACTTGTTTTGACAATCCGTGCGAAGAACAATCGACAAACGCCACAAAGATGAAAATCTTTGATAATTTGATTTGGTTTTCTTCTTGTGAAGAACAAAGCTAAAAGCTTTGAAAATTGAGAGAACCTCGATGTATTTGATATCAATTTTTAATAATCTCGTTTTTGGTCATTACAATGCATTATATAATTAATAAAACCCATAAAAAGTAGTGTAGAAAGCATTAAAGAAGATAACTAGCAACTTTGACACGGAAGTTGACAATAGACCGCGGGTGCGCTGCATACTGGACCGCGGGTGCGGTGTGGCTTTGGCTAAGTTCAAATAAAAGGACCGTGGGTGCGGTCATTGTAGGAGCGCGGGTGCGCTTGCCATCCGCGGATGCGATCCTTGCTTGACCGCGGGTGCGGTATAGCTTCGGCAATATTCTCTTAAATTTGATTATCATGGATCGCGAGTGCAGTCCCTGAACTGGCGCGGGTGCTCTCCACCTTCGGCAATTGCACTTGAATAACATTTCAAAAACCTCCAATATTATTCCCATGATTCCCAACCTCCTCTAATTTAGACATCCAACTTGTAGGACTTCCTTGATAGCTCATCATGAGTCATTGAAGTGCATCTTTAAACTTCTTTCAACCATTAGCACGTAACACCCGGTCAGATTCGTATCAAGATGTTTGCTTGTATTTGAACAATGATTTTAAGTTAATGTTAAGAGATGTTTTGTTTGTACCTGAATTGGTGAAAAACATTATTTCCATTTCTATGCTTGATCAAGATGGATTTTCTTGTATATTTAGCAAAGGTGTTTGCAATATTTACAAGAACGAATGTTTAATTGGTACCGGAGAACTTGAAAACAATCTCTACACCTTAAAATTGAAAGATATTCCACTAAATAATGTCCAATCTATAACAACAACAAACAAGCGCAAACAAGATACTCTAAATTCGGCACAGTTATGGCATGCTCGATTAGGACATATTTCCATAAGAAGGATGAACAAGCTAGTGGGAGTAGGCATGTTTGATATGTCTGATATTAATGCTCTCTTCGAACCAAGTGTGGAATCTCGTGGATCCACCTGAGGGAATTGTTCCCATAGGGTGTAAATGTTTTTACAAGAGGAAACTTGGGGCGGATGGAAAGGTATTGACCTTCAAGGCGCGATTGGTGGCAAAAGGATATACTCAAAGACAAGGAGTTGGCTTTGAGGAAACCTTTTCTCCAGTTGCAATGTTCAAGTCCATTAGGATATTGCTAGCCATAGCTGCATGGTATGACTATGAGATATGGCAGAAGGATGTCAAGACAGCATTTCTTAATGGAGATATTAAGGAAGAGATTTACATGTCTCAACCTGAAGGGTTTACATCTGTCGGAAGTGAGCATATGGTATGCAAACTTCAGATATCTTTTTATGGTCTAAAGCAGGCATCTAGGAGTTGGAACCTCAGATTCGACAGTACAATCAAAGAGTTTGGTTTTACTAAGAATCCTGAGGAACCCTGTGTGTATAAGAAGGTCAGTGGGAGTGCTGTGTCATTCCTGGTGTTGTATGTTGATGACATTCTACTCATTAGGAATGATGTGGGAATGCTGCAATCAACTAAAATATGGTTAGCGAGTAAGTTCTCGATGCAGGACTTGGGTGAAGAATCTTTTGTATTGGGAATACAGATCTATAGAGATAGATCGAAAAGATTGCTTGGTCTCACCCAGTCCACATACATTGATACCATCGTGAAGCGGTTCTCGATGGATGTGTCCAAGAGAGGACATCTACCAATGTGTCATGGCGTGTCCCTATCCAAGTCTATGTCTCCCAAGACTAATGCAGAGATAGCGGCGATGGCAAGCATTCCTTATGTATCTGCGATTGGTAGCATCATGTATGGGATGATATCTACACGTCCTGACGTGGCTTTTGCACTAAGTGTAGTGAGTAGACATCAATCGAACCCTGGTCTTCCACACTGAAAGCAGTGAAAGATATCCTCAAGAATTTGAGAAGGACCAATAAGTTGTTCTTGGTCTATGGGGGTGGAGAACTGAAATTGGAAAGCTATACCGACTCTAGCTTCCAAAGCGATATCGATGACTCAAAGTCAATCTCTAGGTTCGTATTCATGCTCAATGGTGCTGCTGTCTCTTGGAAGAGTTCCATGCAAGACAGTACTGCGGATTCCACCACTGAGGCCGAATACATTGCTGCATTAGATGCAGCAAAGGAGGCTGTTTGGATAAAGAATTTCGTCCAAGAGTTGGACGTCGTTTCTATGGAGTTGCTCTTCCCCCATTGTTGTGTGACAACACGGAAGCTATAGCTCAAGCAAAGGAGCCAAGGTCTCATCAGAAGTCCAAACATGTATTGAGAAAGTACCACATCCTCCGAGAGATTGTGGAAAGAGGAGATGTCTCGATTGACAAAGTCAGCTCCGCAGATAATGTTGCTGATCCACTAACTAAGCCTTTACCTGGACCATTATTCGAGAAGCATCGCGAATCGATGGGTTTGAAGCATATGGGTAGTTGGCTCTAGTGCAAGTGGGAGATTGTTAGAGTAGGTGCACGTCGAGCCAAGTGTTGGCCGAGTGTTCACAATGAAACTCTATGTATAAACAATATTTATTTTAATAATATTTGAAATTATTATTTTGGCACATCTTTATCTGTATACCCATGCTAGTTGCATAGATAAAGCCCTTGAATATACAAATAGTAAAAAGAATATGAGATGCTCATATGATGAATATCATGAAACTCATATTTGGAATATTGTATATTCTAAACAGTTCCTAGTCGATTCAGCCGCCGCTAAGAAGGATATAGGCCGCTCGAGTTCGAGACTAGTATCTGCGGTGTGAGTACCATGTTTCATTGGTAGGGGACATTGTGATGTCCGAGCATGCAGATAGGTGCTCTTTGTAGAGTGCACTGAACAACCCTCTATAAAGGACTTTCCAAGTGGTTCTCACTTATCGAGTGGAAACGTCCTAGTTTATGGTTGTACACCATTAGTCCTTATGACCTGGGACAACATTGAGACTTTATATGCTAGCATTGCACTTTGACTTGTTTACCGACTCTCAAGGGGTCATCAGGTGGCAAGGTTGGGTGTTTTGTCGAAACATATAGGAGTCGATGCATTGTAGTCGGGGATTCACCGCTTACCTTCGGGTATAGATATCCTATGTGTAGTATGAAATCTCTGATCAGAGTATGGTAGTAATTATGAAAGGGGTTTCATAGATTACACCATCGATGCAACTACGACATGACACATAATATCGATTCATTGACAACTCTCGATATACCTATGGTTGTCGAATCGGTCGGATATATGAGTTGAAGGGACCGTACTGTACGCTAACCATAATTGAATGGTTCTTGTAGGCACTATCATTTGATACCTAGGGAATCATGTAAGCGATGCTGCTAGGCGTTTAACATGATTGGTTGGGTACAATCAGACTTGAGTTCTGATATTCTTGTTATCAAGGAGTTGATAAGTAAGAATGGAGCAATTGGGGTATGCTCGTATAAGAACATGTTTAGTCCGAATCACATGGAGATGTGAACCCACGGCTAGTTGTATCAATTAACCATTGAGGGCCACACAAGTACTAGCTTTCTAGATCCCGTTGAGAAGTTAAAATAGTTCAATGTGTTGAACGGCTTATAAATGAGTTTATATGCGCGTAAGGAAAAATAGAAGTATGACTTCTATGAGGAAATGTAACTTTTAATTTATGGAAGTGTTCCTAAATTAAAAGTTGGCCAAATAAATAATGTATTTGAAAATTGTGATTTTCATAAACATTATTATGGACTAAAATTAAATTAATTCAGGTGTTGAATTAATTAAATACTAGTGGGCCTAGTAGAGTCCAAATAATTAAATTAATTCAAGTGTTGAATTAATTAAACTACATTGAGCCTTGTAGAGCCCAATTAGAAATAATTATTAAACTAGTGGGCTTGAGTAAAATCAAGTAAACTTTAAATGGACTCATATGTGTTTGAGACATTTAAAATAAAAGTCCATGGGCCTTGTAATAGTTACAAGCCCAAGTCAAATTGCATGCATGGGAGTTGAAGGATTGGAGATCACTTTTTCAATCTCCAAAGCTTGGCATGCTAAAAGGTGTTTTTAGCTTTTCCCACAACCAAGACAAGTCTTCCCTTCCCTCCTACACAATTGAGATGGCCGAAATTTCCTAAAAGGATTATTCCCTCATTTTTGCTTCTTCAATAGTTGAGGATAGCACACACTTCTCTTTGAAAAATCTTCTTATTTTTCTAGTGCAAAGTAAGAAGGGTTCTAGTTAGCAAGTGGTGGGCCTAATTTTGAAGGAAAGGAGGAAACTTGTAGATCAACTCATCCCATCAAGAGCTAAGGTGTTTACACCTTAGTTGGAGCCATCATCAATCCATTGTGATTGATAGGTAAATTTCACAACATCCTATGAATGTCATAGTTTGTGTTTTGCATATGTTACACACTAGTACATGTGGTGCTCGAATTTCTCTTGCAAAAACCAAAATTTTGTTGCTTCCGTTGCCTTTCGAGCACCTAAAACCGATCCCCTTTCACGGTCTTCGTACCAGATGAAGAACCCGCATAAAGAACCGGCTTCTCTTTCTTGATGATGGACTCAAAGGTCACAAGCATGTTCACTAACTCCTCAAGGGTCGTCTCCATCTTGTTCATATTGACATTCACCACAAAAGAATCAAATGAGCTAGACAGTGACAAAAGCAACACGCCGGTGGTCAACTCCGAAGGCAACACCAGATCCATGCCAACGAGCTTGTCCACGAGCCCAATCATCTTCAGGCCATGTTCATGGACCAAGGCCCCATCTCGCATGCGCAAAGTGATCAGCTCCTTGACGGTAGCATGCCTAAGAAGTCAAGTCTGCTCACCAAAGAGCTCCTTGAGATGCAAATGAATGTCAGCAGCACTCTTTGCATCCTCAAAACGCCTCTGCAGCTCATCGTTCATAGAAGCCTGCATATAACACCTGGCTTTCAAGTCATGGTCACACCAATCCTTCTAAGTCTGCAATTCCTCAGGAGTGCTGTCAGTCGGAGCCTCAACAGGGGGCGACTCAGTCAGTGTATATGCTATCCTTTCCGAATTCAAGACGATCTTTAGGTTTCTTAGCCAAGTGAGGTAATTAGGTTCGGTTAATATGTGTTTTTCGAGTATTGCAGATAGCGGATTGCGAATCAAAGACATTGTCAAAAATTGTACTGAAAAGTAAAACAGATAAATGTTAATGACTATTTTAAAATATTTAGTAAGATATAAAGTATAGACTTTTACTTTATAAATGTTTACTCCCACTGTTTTGACATCTTTCACTACCCTCTAGTGAAAACGGGAAACTCCATTCCTCAGTAGGTACACAAGGTCCAATTAGCGAATTATGATCACGAATAATATCAGCCAATCACAATTCCTAAAAGTTAGTTTCCAATTGCATCATCATGCAACCCTCTACGTAAAATTTTGTCTCACGTTTGATTAGGACCCAAAAATATAACTTCGTTCATCTTTACGTGTCAAGCCTTACCCATCGATGTTGAACCTTAATGGACGATCGCCATGAGTTCCCTCAATAATATGAGCCGAAATAATGGGAGTTCCACGTAGTTCACATCACCATGTCAATGGATGTCACAGCTTTCCGGCACCCAGGGCCGCCCCATAATATGAGCCGAGCCCCGAGCACGGGTAGCGTTCATCGTGCACCCATTGTCGATGGAAGACATGGAAATTATAAACAACTTTATAATTCCCCTTTTCGGGCTTGATATTTGTGGGGACCCGGACGCTAATTCATATTTTAATCATTGTTAATGTTAAATACAACAATTTAGAAAAGTGGGACTAAATTAAATTTTTTTTTTCTTTTTAAATATAAATGCGGAAACGTAATGTAATCTATCTAATATACATGTCAGTATAAAAGTACACATCATGTACTACATGTCTCTATCTCGCCTAGGTTCAACAGCTATACATCAAGTGCTTAATCCTATTCTGCTTCTGGGCCCGGATCTCCACGCTAACTATAATCTCTCTTCCTCTTCCTGATCCTGTTCCAATCCCACCTGTTGTCATGCACACATACAAACAAGACAACAGCCGGATAACTCCAGTGAGAATTACATTCCCAGTATAAATCATGTATACATGCATTTTATATAAACAGATATAAAAGCATGAAATAGATATTTCATAACATGTATTAAATCAAAAACATGAATCAATACAAACTCTGAATCACATTCCGTGATTCTTAGACTCTGACTCGACTCATCCTAATCTAGGGATCCCGATCGGAATAAGAACATACACCCACCTACACTCCCGATCGGGGTGGTGGTACGTTCTTATTCACGGACTTTGGCTCTTTATATATCGAACACCAGTAATAGAAGAAACTCCAATTCTATCTACTTCGATATAGCCAAACGTCCGGCGTCTTGACCTATCCGTCACAGACTTTGGCACTTTCGCCAAATCAGTATCTTGTGACAATGTGCAATGTGCCCGTGACAATTCCATCACTATCAGGCACCCCTGTCACGAGATCAATCGTCTCTGCCTAGGCGTATCCACCTATGACTCAATACATAAATCAATAGATCAAAGATATTCATTTCATTCAATTGCAAATATCAATGCAATAAAGTAAAGTATGTGATTTTGGGAAACTCAAGTAAAATCAAACTCGAGTTGTGCAATCCCGCATCAACATCAGTTTATACCTTTCTCCTCTCGGTCTGACGAAGTCGAAGTCTCGGAGTCAAATCTGTCCATACCCAATCTGGCACTGATAATATCAAATAGGCACAATATCAGTATACCCTCTCAAATCAATACTGAATATACTGTGTCAACGTACAATTCAATTCAAGATCTGTTCTGATCAATACTCAAATCAGCATATAATCTGATCAATGTCAACGACATACGGTACAATCTCAATAAATACTGAATCAGATCAATATCAATTTGCTAATGTTTCGACGGCATAACAATACAGTCTCAGTAACCCCGTCAATCTCAACATCACAGATATAATATCACGGTTTATAATCAATATCTGTATAATTCTGAATCTAACTCAAAATCAACGACATAACGGAATAATCTCGATATCCCCATCAATACAATATCAACAGACATCAATTACAATCCATAACTAATATCCAATACAATCTGTAATCAATCAATAATCCAAATCTGTCCAATATCAATCAATATAATCTGAAAAATCATAATAATTCCATAATCGATCTATTCTTTGGTCTGACTTCGATTCTACGATGCCTAACATGTCAAGAACATCATATATGAATCATATCCGATTCTGACAATACCATAATTTCAAGACATATCGAAACATAGTAAAACTTAGGTCCAGTTGTAGCATGCGTCGATAGGAACACAATGCCGTACTCGGATTCAAAATCGGATAGACGGATTGTAAACGATCAATTTTTATTGTAGGCAATTCCCTCGAGCTTCCTTCGGTTTCCTCCCTTTTCTTTTTCGAATATTTGTAGGCAATATACACATGTATATATCCTATTTGCATGTAAACATACGTGTCTTCCTTTTCTGCAAATCTGGTTGGCGTTCGGGCGGTCACAAGTTACCGCTCGGGCGCGGAAGTTTCTGTCGAGATACTCAGCTGATCATCTACTGGTGCTCGGGCGGTAATATTCTACCGCTCGGGCGCCAAACATTCTGTCCAATGGTGCATTGGCGCTCGGGCGGTTCTTTTCTACCGCTCGGACGCCAGATATTCGGTCCAACATCTTGGCTTATACTGTAACGATGCCCTGCTTCTTCATTTGAGTTCCTATAACCTCAATTCTGTCAATTAATCAACGTCTGATTACAGTAATTAAATCTCGGGCATTACAATATTAATTTTGAATCTTATTCAAAATAAGGGTTTTTAATTTTGAAAGGTCTCATCATTAATTTTATTTAAAAACTCGTCATGTTTGATCGTATGTTTGCCGGATTCATGCAACTTTGTTATTATCATAATAATAACGCACATACTCATTATTTATAACATATCATGCATATATTATTAACAGTAAACAAAACAAGGATGATCAATCACCCTAAAACTAATGGCCCGTGTGAGCTAAGCACGTGCCTAGATCCAATCCTAGGGAAATGCATGGGATGCAAATGCAACTATTGTATAAGCTTCCAATATTTACATGTCTTCGTTCTTCATAATCATCAAGGCCACCATATTCCAATCTTGATCTTCCACTATTCTAATATTTACAAATAAATATCCAATGCAAATAGGGATACATCTCATGGGGTGGGAACGTGCCATAAACCAAGCCCACTTTATAAATTGATAATTATTACAATCATTCAACGCAAAATATCCTAGCATACATGTGAGTCCCGGGGCCGAAGAGGGCGGGGGGTGATCGCCGGTGCCATCAGTTGCACGGAAAATGAGCGGCTCCTGGCATGCTTCTAGGCGGAGGGAACATTAATGAACCGACCCACACAGGGAACAAGAGGGATTCCGAGACTGTTCAATGTAATGGACTGTACAGTAGAAGAAGGCTTAAAAGATTTGATTGGTACTCTACTCATATCACGAATGTGCATCTTCTTTTCGGTAGCTCATCACATAAGAACTCCAAAGTTAAGCGTGCTTCACTTGGGGCAATTTTGGGATGGGTGACCTCCTGGGAAGTTTCCTAAGGTGCTTGTGAGTTAGGACATAAGCAGGCTGGAAAAACTCGTCTTGGTACAGTGAGAACAGTCGTCGAATCTGGTGCGTTACAATATACACCTAGCAAATTGGGCTTGGGCTTTTGATCATCCTTCATGCATAATATCACATATCATACACCATCAATTAATTATCACAATAATTCATTGATCAAATATTATATATCTTGATCCAATCACTAACCGCCACGATTATTAACTAAATTAACAAAGTATATTAACTCCTTTGTCTACTTTCTAATTAATTTATTTATAACCGAATTTCTTATAAATCAAAATTTACTATAAATAATTAAAGTCCAACTTCAATTATTTATTTCATGAGAAAATATGTACAACTTTTGTGGATTTAAACTTAAGGGCCCAAAAAATCATTTTTCACCAAAAACATTTTGGCCCATTTAAATTCACAAATTGTATTAGTCATCTAATGGCCCAACAACTTCAAGGCCCATGACACTTTGATATTCCAAAACACTTTTGGAAAACCTAGTCGTCATCGACATCGCCGGAGCTCCGTCGCCGCATTCCGGCCAACTTAAAAAAAAATTTATTAAAACTTAAGGGGCTGTTGGGGCTGCCCTTGCTGCCCGAAACGGGCAGCCCCGAGCTGCCCAAAATGGGAAGCAACATGCTGCCTAAAATCACCCCAAAAATCGGCCCTCGATTTGTTGTTTTGGTTGTCTCATGCGGTTAGAAAATGACCTCAACATAATATTATGTAAATGCTACACAAAATATTATCCTTAGCTCTAATACCACTTGAATGAGGATCGATTAAGGTGCCTGAAACTGCAACGGAAGTTTCAAAATTGTTTTTCAACAAGAAAACCGAGCACCTCAACCACTGTAGTGTGTAGCAAATACGAAAAACACGAAATGTCATACATAGGGTGTTTTTAAGAAAATATATCTATCAATCTTAAAATATTGATGTTGGCTCCACCTTAGTTGATATACGACTAAACTCTTGATGGCAAGACAATCTTCAAGCTCTCCTTGCTCCAAAATTAGGCCCACCACCAACTAGCTAGAACCCCTCGTATTTTGCACTAGAAAAATAAGAGGATTTTTCAAATAGAATTGTATGGTTTTCTCAACAATTGAAGAAAGAAAAATGAGGAGAATAGACAATACAAATTTCGGCCAAGTTAGGTGTGGAGGAGAGAAGGGGAGAGCTTTCTTGGTCCTTGAAAAAGTGATAAAGGTGCATGAGCATGCCATGCAATTTTTTTTAATGAAAAGTATTCCCCAACTCTTCACCTTCCAAGCATGCAATGTAAGTGGGCGTCTAACATTTACAAAGCCCATGGACTTTAGTTTTAAATGTCTCAAACATATTTGAGTCCATTTAAAACTTTACTTTATTTTACTCAAGCTCACTTTAATAATTATTTCTAATTGGGCTCAACAAGATCCAATGTTATTTAATTAATTCAACACTTGAATTAATTTAATTATTTGGACTCTACTAAGCCCACTAGTGTTTAATTAATTTAACACTTGAATTAATTTAATTTGGTTCATAATAATGTTTATAAAAATCACAATTTTCAAATACATTATTTGTTTGGCCAACTATTAATTTAGGAACACTTCCTCAAATAAAAGTTACATTTTCCTTATAGAAGTCATACTTCTATTTTTCCTTACGCTTATAAACTCCTTTATAAGCCGTTCAACATATTGAACTATTTTACTTCTCAACGGGATCTAGAAAGCTAGCACTTGTGTGGCCTCAATGGTTCATTGATACATCTAGCCGTGGATTCACATTTCCATGTGATTCGGACTAAACATGTCCTTATACGAGCATACCCAATTGCTCCATTCTTAATTATCAACTCCTTGATAACAAGAACGTCAGAACTCAAGTCTGATAGTACCCAACCAATCATATTAAACGCCTAGCAGCATCGCTTACATGATTCCCTAGGTATCAAATGATAGTGCCTGCAAGAACCATTCAATTATGGTTAGCGTACAGTACGGTCCCTTCAACTCATATATCCCGACCGATTCGACAACCATTGGTATATCGAGAGTCGTCAATGAATCGATACTATGTGTCATGTCGTAGTTGCATCGATGGAGTAATCTATGAAACCCCTTTCATAATTACCACCATACTCTGATCAGAGATTTCATACTACATATACATGAGATCACATAGGATATCCATACCAAAAGGTAGGCGGTGAATCCCCGACTACAATGCATCGACTCCTATATGTTTCGACAAAACACCCAACCTTGCCACCTGATGACCCCATGAGAGTCGGTAAACAAGTCAAAGTGTAATGCTAGCACATAGAGCCTCAATGTTGTCCCGGGTCATAAGGACTAATGGTGTACAATCATAAACTAGGACGTTTCCACTCGATAAGTGAGAACCACTTGGAAAGTTCTTTATGGAGGGTTGTTCAGTGCACTCTACCAGGAGCACCTATCTGCATGCTCGGACATCACAATATCCCCTACCAATGAAACATGGTACTCACATCGCAGATACTAGTCTCGAGCTCGAGCGGCCTATATCCTTCTTAGCGGCGGCTGAATCGACTAGGAACTGTTTAGAATATACAGTATTCCAAATATGAGTTTCATGATACTCATCATATAAGCATCTCATATTCTTTCTGCTATTTGTATATTCAAGGACTTTCTATGCAACTAGCATGGGAATACAGATAAAGAAGTGCCAAAACAATAATTTCAAATATTATTAAAATAAAGATTGTTTATACATAGAGTTTAAACATGAACCCTCGGCCAACATTTGGCTCGACGGGCACCTACTCTAACACACATTGTGTACACAGGCCAGATTCGGCGGTAGAGCTACACGATAAGCTTGTGTCCCAACTCTATCAAGAATCTCAAACGGTCCAATAAACCTCAGACTCAGCTTGCCTCTTTTCCTAAATCTCATAACACCCCTCATAAGTGCTATCTTTACAAAAACGTGGTCCCCTAAGGCAAACTCTAGATCCCTTCTCGTCTTGTCAGCATAACTCTTTTGGCGACTCTGTGCGGTCTTCATCCTGTCACGGATCTTGACCACCACATCTGCAGTCTGCTAAACAATCTCTGGACTAAGCTCTGACCTCTCACCGACTTCATCCCAATAAATCGGCGATCTGCATTTCCTTCCATACAATGCCTCGTATGGAGCCATACTAATAGATGATTGGAAGCTGTTGTTGTAGGTAAACTCCACTAGAGGTAGCTTAGATTCCCAAGTCCCATGGAAATCGATCATACAGGCTCGCAATAGATCCTCCAAAATCTGAATCACTCGCTCAGATTGGCCATCTGTCTGAGGGTGAAAAGCTGTAGTGAATAGCAACTTCGTCCCCATGATTTCATGCAAACTCTTCCAAAAGGACGATTTAAACCTCGGGTCCCTGTCGGACACAACAGAAACTGGGATTCCATGGAATCGGACTATCTCCCTGATATAAAGCTCCGCATACTGCGTCATGGAGAAAGTCATCTTTACTGGCAAGAAATGTGCCGACTTAGTAAGTCGATCCACTTTAACCCAAATAGCATTGGATCCCCTGACTGACCTCGGCAACCCAACAACGAAATCCATGGTGATATTCTCCCATTTCCACTCGGGGATTGGGAGTTGCTTAAGCATCCCTGCTGGCCTCTGATGCTCTGCCTTCACCTGCTGACAAGTGAGACATTCATACACAAAACGGCGGATGTCTCTCTTCATCCCTGGCCACCAATACAAAATATGCAAATCCTTGTACATCTTGGTACCACCTGGGTGAATAGAATACGGAGATGCGTGTGCCTCTGTCAGAATATCCTCTCTTATCGAATCAACACTAGGCACCAACATTCTACCTCTGTATCTCACAATACCATCAGAAACTGTGTGAAGTACATTGCCCTTGGCCTCATCCTTCAATCTCCATTTCTGTAACTGCTCATCTGAAGGCTGACCTGCACGGCCAAAACGTCTACAAGAAAATTGATTTATAATGACAAAATTTTAATGAGGGCATGAAAAATGGGTCACTAAAAACATAATTTTCGAAGTTTTATGAGGGTAAAAAAACCATTATTAAAGAATTAAATTATTAGTGACGAATTATCAATTTCGTAGCTATAGATAACTAATCCCGTCATTATGTAAATAAAAAAAAATCCCTCTCATAATTGCCTACATATTTTAGGCGCCATGTATAAAATCATTTCCCTCCAATCACTCTAATCACCCCTACAGATTTTAGGCACCTACATAATCCATTTTTATTTTTCATTATTAAAAAAATAAAAACATCTTTTACCCCAATTACAATTATATTTCTCACCTTCAATTAATCTGTGTAAACCCTCTCCTCCCCTCCCCTCCCCTCCCCTCCGACTTCGTTTTTTTTGTCAACTACAGATTTTTCTCGCCTCTCATAATCGCTATGATCTGGTATTTTGATTATGCTTCTGTTATTGATTAGATCTGAACACGTTTCTCATTGATGTGTTAATGAATTTGGTGTTTGTATAATTTTAGATTTCTTTTAATCGGAGAATGGCGTAAGAATTGTGATTGTTACGTTCTTGCTTCTGAGATGAAAATTCGTATCCCATGCCCATTGCCTCTCCAAAATCTGTAATTATTATATAAAAATTTAATTAATTATTTATAGATAAAAGTATTGAGAACTAAGATAGTTGGGAAATTTTTTTTTAAAAAAAAACGTAAAATTATTTGTTGATTTACTTCCAATAATGTGTACTAAATCACCATGAATCCACGGAAGGTTTTGTCGGCACCACAATCAACTTTATTTGTCATAAATTAATATATAGATTCACGCATCCTACTCTAACACAACATTAAACAATTTCTGCAAAAAATCTCTCGTAATTTTCAAAATAAAATTATTTAGCTGAAATTTTGAGAATCTTTTTTTTTTAAAAAAGAGGAAAATATCATATTATGCTAAAGATTTATAGATTTTAAATATTACTGATTATGAGTTTAGGTCCATAGGTTGTTGAAAAATGGAATTATTTAATGTATTTTAAAAAGCGAAACCAACTTAGTTATGCTTTTTTTATTTATTTAATTATTAAAGTGGGAAGAGAATATGAGTGGTAATAATTAGCCAACAACTCCCACAAGTCACAACTTTATTGTTATTATTTTATTAATTAATGATGAATATTCTTTACATATACATAGGATTGGGGATTATTATGTAATTAACATTAATTTAAGAACGAAAATTGGAAACATTTTTGGAAAGGACAATATTTTTTGTTGCATTAGAGTTTTAGGTTCCTTTACTTTAGGAGGAATCTTATTTATTACTTTATCAATAAATACAAATGAGCATTATGCTTTTTCTACTTTAGGAGGATCTTGTGGAGCTTTTATCACAAAATGTTTTTATTGGATGTAAAAAATTATGGGACATTTAATGGATGTGTATTATCATGATTTTGGTGTTGTAGAATTCCTGCATTTCGTATTCTAATGAAGCGTATTGCTGATTAATATGACAAAATGTTGTATAATCATTGGGAAAGTTCTTTTTCGAAATATCTGCTGTCAAAAGCTATCATCACCATTAGATATTAACGTCTATTAACTATTTAACATGCTCCGTCCATCCATCCAGCAAAGGATGATCTATGAATTTCGATCGGATTCAATTTCATTTTTTGGTTTTTGAGTATATATGAATCAAGAGGTGACCTCTCTGACTTGAGCATTTGTAGTTTTTTTAGTGTATACATTTGATCTCAATCTGTTAAATATAATAGCATAATTTAAAGTTGTATTATGGTAATAGTAAGCTGAAACTATCATTTTTAAGCATCGCAGAACATATCTTTTTGTTGTGTTGCCTCTTATCTGTTGCAGATTCTTTTGAGCAAGAATTCGTACTCGTAAAAGGAAAATGGCACCTAGTAAGGAATGGATGATTCTTTTAATGATCGATTCAATGAAAAATACAAGGTTGGAGTTGAACAATTTTTGAATTATGCTTTTAAGAAGACAAATAAAGAGAATAGTATTCGGTGTCCATGTGTGAAGTGTAATAACACTGATTATGGATCTCGTGAAGTGGTTGAAATGCATCTAAATGTGAATGGAATAATGCCAAATTATACAACTTGGTATCACCATGGTGAAAGGCTTGGTGAGTCTTCATCTGATGATGAAGAATCCGAAGGAAGTGATTGTGATGAAATTTTAAGGGATTTGTATCCTAACATGGATGGTTTTTATAGAAGTGGATCTGAAATTGGTTCATCAAGTGAGAATAAACATGTAGAGGGACTGAATGATGAAGCAAAGAAATTTTACAGATTGTTAAAGGACTCTGAGCAACCAACTTATCCAGGTTGTGACACCTCAAAATTATCTGTGCTTGTCAAACTATTACACATTAAGAGTATTGGTCGATGGAGTAATGAATCATTTGATATGTTGCTACAGCTGTTGAAACAAATACTCCCAATCGGTTCAAATTTGCCAAAATCATATTATGATTCCAAAAAAATTATTAAAGATCTTGGTCTCTCTTATCAAAAAATAGATGTGTGTAAAAATGATTGTATGCTGTATTGGAAGGAAGAAGATAAGTCTAACATGTGCAAAATATGTGGTGCTTCTAGATGGAAAGAAAATAGTCATAATGAGGAAACCAAAGTTCGAAAGAATGGTAAGAAATTAGCAGTGAAGACCTTTCGTTACTTTCCTTTAAAGCCAAGGATTCAAAGGTTATTCATGTCTAAAAAGACTGCATCTTTTATGAGATGGCATCATGAAAAAAGAGTAGATGATGGAATTATGAGACATCCAGCTGATTCTATGGCATGGAATTCGTTCGATGATTTGCATAAAGATTTTTCCATTGAACCTCGAAATGTACGACTTGGTCTTGCTAGTGATAGTTTCCAACCGTTTACTCATTCAAAAAAATCATACAGCATTTGGCCAGTAATACTCATTCCATACAATTTGCCTCCATGGATGTGCATGAAAGAATCTAATTTTATTCTTTCAACTCTCATACCAGGTCCAAGGGTCCGGGAGATACTATTGATGTCTATCTTAAACCTTTGATAGAAGAGTTGAAGGAGTTGTGGGAACTAGGCATTGAAACATTTTGTGGGGACCCGGACGCTAATTCATTCCTTAATCGTCTTTAGGAATAATTCAAACAATTATAATAAACAGGGTCTAAATTTTTTTTTTTTAAATACAAAGTGGAAACGTAATGTAATTCAATTCAGATTACATACTAAACATAAACATATAAATCTTGTATTATTTACAAGAATTCAACTAGGTTCAACTATATATCCGTGCTGAATCCTAAGTTGCTTCGAAGCCCGGATCTCCATGCTATCTAGTCCAGCCTCGTTCTCTTCTTGACCCTGATCCTATCCCACCTGTTGCCATGCACACATACAAACAAGACAACAGCCGGATAACTCCGGTGAGAATTACATTCTCAGTATAAATCATGTATACATGCAATCATAAAAATAATATAAAAGCATATAACAGATATGTCTAACATGTATTCAAATCAGAATATAAATCCATATCAAGAATAAATCCTATTCTAAACATGTACCATCGTCAGGAACATAACTCATCATGTACCATATTCAGGAACCTAATCAACATAACTCAATATAAACTGTCAATTAGACTCATGACTCTACATTTTAGAGTAGACTCAATCCTAGTCTAGGGATCCCGGTTTCCAGATGTGGGTATTCTCATATCGACCAACAGTAATAGAAAAGACTCCAGTTCTATCCACGTCGATATGGTATCGATCAGCAGTAATAGAAGAAGCTCTGATTCTATCCACATCGATATAGTATCGATCACCAGTAATAGAAGAAACTCCGATTCTATCCACATCGATATAATATCGATCATCAGTAATAGAAGAAGTTATAATTCTATCCACATCGATACGGTACCGATCACCAGTAATAGAAGAAGCTACAATTCTATCCACATCGATAGCCAAACATCCGGTGACAGACTTTGGCACAATCGCCAATACACTATCTGGTGACATCGTGCAATGTGCCTGTGGCGATCCCACCACTATTAGGCACTTCTGTCACAAGATTACTCGTCTAATATCTGCTGTCTATAAATCAAGAGAACAAGTACATCAATCAAATCAATACAATAAGGTAAAGTATGTGATTTAGGGAAACTCGAGCCAAACCTCACTCGAGTTGTGCAATCCCAACTCAACATTAATTTATACCTTTATCTTCTCGGTCTGACGAAGACGAAGTCCCGAATTCAACTCTGTCCATACCCAATCTGATAATAACAATCGAATAGATACAATATCAGTATATAACTCAGTTCAAAACCTGTTCTGATTAATACTCAAATCAAAACATAATCTGATCAATGCCAATCGACATATGA
This sequence comes from Primulina tabacum, assembly GCF_025594145.1. NCBI lineage: Eukaryota > Viridiplantae > Streptophyta > Magnoliopsida > Lamiales > Gesneriaceae > Primulina > Primulina tabacum. Next base: position 21,070,841 of record NC_134559.1, on the reverse strand, counting down.
TACCACAATACCATCTCAACCAATACCGAGTTTGATCAATATAAATTTACGGATGTTTCGACGGCATAACAATACAGTCTCGATAACCCCATCAATCTCAACATCACAGATACAATACCAGAATTCATAATCAATATCGGTGCAACTCATAATTTCAATAACAATACAAATCTGATATCGAATCTCAATTAATCAATTCCAAAAATCATAACAATTACATAACCAGTCTGTTCTTTAATCTGACTTCGATTATACGATGTTCACTGTATCAGAAACACCATATATGATTCCTATTCAATTCTGACAATATCTTATTTTTAAATCATGTTCAAACGTAACAAAACTTACGTCCAGTTGAAGCTGTCATCGCTAGGAACACGGTACTGTACTCGGATTCGAAAACAGACGGACGGATTGCTCGTAACTTAAATTTCACCCAAAGCTTCCCTCGGTTTCTTCCTCTTTCAATTCTGAGGAACAAATTGCTTGTATATACATATATATATATACACGTTGCACCTAAAAGACAAGTGGCTTCTTCTTGTTCTGCATGTCGCGCGCATATGCGCGCACAAGGTCGCGCATATGCGCCGGTAGTTCGAACTAGCATCTTTTGTCTGCTCGCGCATATGCACCGATCAACTCCGCGCATATGCGCCGAACATTCTGCCCATCACGCGCATGTGCGCCATCTACGTCGCGCATATGCGCCATCTACGTCGCGCATATGCGCCGAACTCTCTGGACGTTCCGCGCATGTGCGCGCATGGTTCTGTCTTCCTCGCGCATGTGCGCCCATACATGTCGCGCATGTGTGCGGGGACTCTTCTTGCACCACATGTTAAATCTTCTTTCGGCTCTCCAGGTCTGATCCGTTTCGTCTATAATCATCTCAATTAATAAATAAATCATTTCAGATTAATCTCAGATTACAGTAATAAAATCTCGGGCCTTACACATTTGATGCTTCAACTCGCCAAATTTTTAAATTGCATGCATCTTTATTGTGGACAATCAATGATTTTCAAGCATATGGGAATCTGTCTGGTTTGAGTACCAAAGGTAAGATGGCATGTCCTTGTTGTAAAAAAGACACTTGTTCTATGAGGTTAGCTAATGGTAAAAAGCAATGTTATATGGGTCATCGACGTTATCTTCATAGCAACCACAGATGGAGAAAAAATAAAAGTTTGTTTGATGGAACTAAAGAGGTAAGACCACCACCACTTTCAGTTTCATGTGGTGATGTGCTTGCTCAAGTGAATGATCTTGAAGGAATCATCTTGACTAAAGATAAAAGAAAGGTGAAAATATCACGTGAAAACAGAGGTGACAATTGGAATAAGAAAAGTATTTTCTTTGAACTTCCGTATTGGAGTTCTCTTTTGTTAAGACACAATCTGGATGTGATGCACATTGAAAAGAACATATGTGAGAATATAGTCAAGACAATTATGAATACGAAGGGGAAGACTAAGGACAATGTCCAAGCTCGTCTTGATTTGGAATCTCTGAAAATTAGACCAGATTTGCATCCAATTCGCAAGGGGGATAAACTTGAGTTGCCCATTGCATCCTACACTTTATCTGCAGAGGAAAAGCACTTGTTTTGCTTATTTTTTAAGCAAATAAGAGTTTCAGATGGGTTTTCATCTAATATTTCTCAAAGTGTTAACATGAAAGAACATAAAATATCAGGTTTGAAAAGTCATGATTTTCATGTCCTTTTACAACATATACTTCCTCTTGGGATACGTGGCCTCCTCCCTAATGCAGTGTGTGAACCACTTATTGAGTTGTCTTTGTTCTTTACTAGTTTGGGTGCTAAAACATTGAAAGTATGTGAGTTACAAAAGATTGAATTCCAAATTCCGATTACTCTTTGCAAGTTGGAACAAGTTTTTCTCCCTTCGTTTTTTTTTATGTGATGGTGCATTTGGCTGTTCATTTGGCTAAGGAGGCTATAATTGGTGGACCTGTACAATATCGATGGATGTACCCTATTGAGCGTATGTTGTATGAGTTAAAACAACTGATTCGAAACATGGCTCGTCCGGAAGTGTGAGGCCCGGGGCCGAAGAGGGCGGGGGGTGATCGCCGATGCCATGAGGTTGCACGGACAATGAGCGGCTCCTGGCAGGCTTCTAGGTGGAGGGAACATGAATGAACCGATCACACACCGGAATGAGAGGGATTCCAAAAGTGTTCAATGTAATGGACTGTACAGTTGAAGAGGGCTTAAAAGATTTGATTTGTACTACTCATATCACGAAGGTGCATCTTCTTTTCGGTAGCTCATCACATAAGAACTCCAAAGTTAAGCGTGCTTAACTTGGGGTAATTTTGGGATGGGTGACCCCCTGTGAAGTTTCATAGGGTGCGTGTGAGTGAGGACATAAGCACGGTGGAAAGACTCGTCTTGGTACAGTGAGGACAGTCGTCGAATCTGGGGCGTTACAGTTGGTATCAGAGCCGACCTCTCTTAGTACGGTGTGGTTCGGGGACGAACCAAGCGGAAGCTGGTGGGCATGTGAGGCCTGGGGCCGAAGAGGACGGGAGGTGATCGCCGGTGCCATGAGGTTGCACGAACAATGAGCGGCTCCTGGCAGGCTTCTAGGTGGAGGGAACATGAATGAACCGATCCCACACCGGAATGAGAGGGATTCCAAGACTTTTCAATGTAATGGACTGTACAGTTGAAGAGGGCTTAAAAGATTTGATTTGTACTACTCATATCACGAAAGTGCATATTCTTTTCGGTAGCTCATCACATAAGAACTCCAAAGTTAAGCGTGCTTGACTTGGGGCAATTTTGGGATGGGTGACCCCCTGGGAAGTTTTCAAGGGTGCGTGTGAGTGAGGACATAAGTACGCTGGAAAGACTCGTCTTGGAACAGTGAGGACAGTCGTCGAATCTGGGGCATTACAGGAAGGCTCAATAGCAGAGGGATATATAGCAAAGGAGTGTATGACTCTTTGCTCAAGATACTTGAAAGACATTGAGACAAAATTCAGTAGACTTGAGCGAAACTATGACAGTGGCTTTCATAAATATAAAGGTGAAATATCCATATTTTCGCAATGTGGACGAGCATTAGGAGCTGGTATAAGTCTTATTCTCGATGACGATGCATGGGAGAAAGCTCATATCTATATTTTAAAGAATTGCGATGAAGTACAACCTTTCGTCGAGTAAGCTCAAATACATTTAAACAACCATTTCTTTTTTATTTTTATATATATGCATTTCTCATTAATGTTGTAACGCAGAGAGTACTCTAAAAATGAGAAAAACAATACACCACAACTATCGGATTACGAATGGAATAGCAATTTTATTCATTGGTTTAAACAGCAAGTAAGTGATTCTATTGTTATAAATTATTTTGTGTTGAACAAGATTATTTGTTCGAGTTATTTACATTGTAATTTATTTGTAGGTTGGCAAAAAGAAAATGCAAGACCAACACAGTAAATATGATGACTTGCTATTGTTGTGCCGTGGTCCTTCAATGTATGTTACATTCTTCAGTGGTAATGTTGTCAACGGATATAGGTTTCGGATTGAAGTTCGTGACAAAGGATGTAGAATACAAAATTCTGGGGTGTGTGTAATAGGTGATATAGGTAGTGAGAAGAATTATGTTGACTATTATGGAGTGTTGACAGAGATTCTTGAACTGCAGTATCTTGACGGAAAACGAGTGGTTTTATTTCGATGTAGATGGTTCGATGTGCATGATAATGAGAAAGGAGCCAAATTAGATGAATATGGATTCACTAGCATTAATTGCCATCGTATTTTGAAAACAAACGAACCCTTTATTCTCGCCAATCAAGCTTCACAAGTGTTTTATGCCATTGACAACATCAATAAAGGTTGGCATGTTGTTGTTAAGACACAACCTCGGGATCTATATGAGATGCCACAACCAATAGAGGACGAGAGCAATAATGCAGATGATTTCGGTGAAGCATATCAACATGCTGAATCTTTCAATTTTGATTGTGGGGGCCAAACTTCATTCGATGTAGATGGTCAAAACATTTGGAGAAGAACAGATTTGGAGCCGCTAGTAGTTGACTTACCAACAAACAAAAGAAAGAGAAAGCGAATTCCAATTTGAAGAAGTATTTACAACTTACCATGTTTCTTAGTTGTTTTTTTATGCTATTCTATTTTGGTAAAATGTATGTTCTTTTATGTGTTAGTTTTTTATTCATTCTGGTTCATTTTCATGTTTTTACTATTTGTACTAATATGTTACATTGCTTATATTAACAGATGAAACCAATGCTTGCCAAAAGTAGTGTAGGCAATATCCGAAAGCCTGTAAAATTTTTAGCTCCTGGTAAGTTGGCCAAGGAGCGTGGATATGGACATAAAACGAGGTCTGTTGGAGATTCTACTGGTAATTTCTTTTCTAAACTGATAGCGTAGATTTATTTTTTATAGAATTTCAACGGTTGATATAATTATTTCATAATTAAATTATCTGTTTTGTTGTTTTCCTGGAAATGCATCTGCCCACAAGAGCTTAGGGGGAATTCAAAGGCTACAGGTTGAAGAGCAAGAAGCTCAATACATCGGCTATCAACGAAGAATTGGTAAACCTCTAAACTTTATGTTGACATTGTAATTTATAGCTCATGCAATTTTTTAGGTCGCTCCCTTTATTTTTAAGTGAAAATATATTGATATAATTGTAAAAAGTGTTTTTTTTTTCTTTCCAAAAGGTGGAATTTCAGCCCATACTCTTATTGTGCATTTTGGGGAAGATGAATGGAAAGAAAGAGATTTTACGGATGATAGTTCTTTCTTAGAAATCTTTAACATATGTAAAAAGTTCATTGACATATATTCTGTTGGTTTCAAAGTCACGGATGGGGTGTAAGACTTTGAGAAATGATAAAGATTTATTGGCTATGTTGAAAGAACATGAGTATGTGGAGAACATAGACATTTATGTAGATGTGGATGAAACTGCCAACCATTGCTCTTCAAACTGCCTGAAGACAATCCAACATCTGGTAGCGTTAATAAAGAGTTAATTATTTTGAGTTTTACTTGTTTTTCTTTATCATTGATTTATTTTCTTTAAATTTGTACAGATTATATCCCATTACCAAGAGTTCCAAAAGTGAGAGATACTAAAATATTGGGTGATTATAAGACAAATGAGAAAGTCATTGTACGGGGTGATGTGGTAAATGGAATTGAAAAAGCTAGTACAGTTCAATGGTTCATAACTATTTCGAAGAACTTTGATATCGAGACTGGCTTGCAATCTATCAGTGAATGTACGATCAAGAAGGCAAGTTCTTTGGCTAAAATAATATTAAATGTTCCATGAACCATAATTTATTATTGTAATTATATGATTTCTTTAGGATTTTCAAATACCAATTGAGGCTGTTGGTCATTATCTTGTTGCTAAATTTACTCCTATGACTGAAGATGGTGAAAGTGGTGAATCGAGCTATGTTGTTACAGACAAATATGTTGATGGTGTAAGTATAATATATTTGAAATGTAGCGTATTATGCATTTTCTATTGATTTCAAATTATAATCTTGATACAATTATTTATTACATCAATTCATTGAATATAGTCAGCAACTCAAAAGGAGAGAAAAGTTCGAGGAAAAAATAAGAATAAGAAAATTGCAGCTTTAAAAAGTGGAGAAAAGATGGAGATCGAATTCTACAACAATCGTGCAGTGGGAAAACATCACAGATATTGGTCAAGACACTTGGGGAAAATCGTGCGTGACAAACATATCTGCCCTATACAAGTGAAAACATGGAAAGAGTTGACTGAATTAGACAAGCAACACATGTGGGATTCAGTGAAGGTAAAAGATTTACATTTTTAATTTCAGGTGAATTTACTGTTAGCATAGAGATAACAACATATTCTAATATATTTTAACTTTTGGTAAATCAACCATTTGCAAATTATTTTGGGTGACTTTTAGTTTATGGTGTGGTTTATTTTTTAATTTGGTGATTTTTAATAAATTTAATAATTTTTAAGGCGGATCTCAATTTTTTATAAGCATAATGAATTGGTGGTATTGGAGATGGTGTGTTTGGAGTTTGGAGAAGAAAGCTTGATCTGAATGAAGTCTTGATTTTGGTATGTAATTTGGGAAAAGAATATTCTCCATGATTATCCCCTTACTGTAGTTTTGGTATGCATCTCCCGAGTGTCGGGCTGGATTTGGTGGTTTGCTGATCTACATTGCTTTTAATTGATGATCTAATCGGATGAATAGTCTGCTTTATTTTTGCTCTTTTGGATTGTGCTATGTGGTTTATTTTTTCTGTTTTAACATCTGACACTGGATGGTTGTATTAATCATTTAGTGACCAAAACCTGTTTTTGAGAATCCTATGTAGCATCTAATATTAATGTCAAATCACTTATGTTAAAACCATGCTATTAGTGGGGAAAAGTTTGACAATTTACATTTTAGCCGCTGGGCAACAATCTGTCTGCAATTTTTTCTTGGTATATGATTGAGATCTGTAAATTTTTTTTAGGTCTTCGAAACATTACTGTCAAATACAAATACCTGCTTCATTCTCTAGCATTTTTCATACTTGGTGGCCGATTGAAATGGCAGAGGTACACTTTAGATATAACTATTGTTGTATTATGATTATGTTGCAGGAATGCTTTTTCAGTCCTAATATAGAATTATATCGTGAGCATACTTTGGAGCATATGGGGGCTTTGTGGACAGCATGGAGGTCATCCTTGAATGTTGATTATGTGAGACCTTGCAAAACTAAAGCTGAAGTTCTAAAAAATGTGCCGCAAGGGTTTAATGCTAAAGAATGGGACTGGCTTGTAACTAATAAGTTCTTAACTGATGAGTTTCAGGTATAATAATACTGGTTCAGAGTGTAATCAGAAATATCTTTATTTTGCAGTTAAATTGCACTCATGGAACTGATGATTGTGATTTTGGTTTGTGATTTATGTAGAAAACCAGTAACCAAAATTCTAATAATCGGGTAAATGGAGTAATGCCTCATCGAACTGGAAGCAAGCCGCACAGACAACTGATATATGAAATGGTCATAAGCATATATATTAATTCTTATAAGCAAAAAAAGCATAAATAATAAACATAATAATTAGCCTTTTATATATCTTTCTGGAAGGCAAGGATATTAACTCACCTGATATTGCAAAAATTTTCTATGAGACTCGACATAAAATGGAAAGCTTGTTGAGCCAGAAGCGCAAGAAAAATATGTAAATATCACTACTTAATCTTTTAACATAAATTTGTTGTTTATCATTTATTTAAATGACATGAGTGATGGACCTTTGTAGGATGAGATTGTGAAGACTGTTCAATCTAATGCATCACTCTCACATATTGAGGTTGTTGAAAAGTGTTTTGGACCACAGCGCCATAGTCACGTCTTTGGTTTTGGAGGTGAAATGAAAAGAAAACATTTTAATTGTTCACAAGCTGCTTATATAAAAGATCTTGAGGCTAAGCTCCATGAGAAGGAAGAAGAAAATAATAACTTTAAGAGACGCATGGATGGAATTGAAAGTAGATTATCCAAAATCGAGAATGAAAACCAAGAAACTTCATATGCACCTAAATGTCTGGTGAAGGTGTGTTGTGCTACCTTGAATTTTTACTACAGATATTTTACTTCAGGTTTATACATTATTCTGCATTTATTCCTTTTTGGGAGTTTGCTAGTTATGTGTATTAGGCGTCTACCCATGATATAATGCCCCTTTAACTTGGGATACATTTATAGTAAATTACCCAAAATCAAGGTGAGCTAATAATGAAGCAGATTGATACGAACAAGTGGACTTGTAAGATCAAAGGTTATGGATTTATTAGTTTCTCCCCATGATATAATGCACCTTTGTGTATCTCCATGTTCTCTTGTAGACATTTTGATCCATTTTAGTGAATCCAACTTCTAATTAGACAACATCGTTTTGTATTTTATGTTGATTTTTTGTTGAGGATTGCTGTGCTGAAGAGTTGGAATCAAAGGATCATTTAAGCAACTCGAAATTGTGTTTGTGGCTTCTAAAAATTTTCTCAATAAAAAATTGTGCACTTGTTTAACATCAATATTCGAGGCTTCATGTGTTAGGTCTATCTGCATAATTTTCTGGCATTTGCTTTTTGTATGAGATTAATACCTTTGATAAGAGATTTTTTTTTTTAATTTGCGATTTTGTGTTGACATGTATATAGACTTTGTTCAGGATATTTTGTTTACAAATTTCGACATCAAGAAAGTTTTCCCTTTTACTTTATGTTTGGATTACATCTTTATTTTAATTTATTTTTTCTATTTTTGTTTTACAGATTACACGCTGCCTTAATCTGATGTCGTGCTTCAAAGAAGAATTCAAGCATTGATTAGGAAATTAGTACATGATTTTTTAAAGCAACTACTAAGTGATCATCACTTATGGTCCTCAAATATTTTTGTATTCCAAGGAGTAGAGATTAGGAAATACTTCAAGTATCCATCAAAATGGAACTCATGCTTTGGAACAAATTGCAATTCTGTATATTTTGAATATATGAAAAGATATGGATGCAGTTGTTTATATAAAATATTTTGTTCAAAAAAATTACTTCTTCCAGATTTCATATTTTTTTATTAATGTTATCTTTTAATATAATGACAAATTCATATAAAATAATTATTATAAATTTCATCACAATTAAAAAATTTTTTTAACGAGAGTAATTAATGATTTAATGAGACGTAATTTCATAGTTAAATCAATTTTTAGTGAGAGGCTAATAACTAATAATTATAGTAAATTTCATCAATAAAATAACATATAGTGAGTGCTCTTATAATGATATAATGAGGAGATGTGTTGTCATTAAAATATTATTTAATAAGAAGCAAATGGTAGTATAATGACGAAAAATTTCGTCATTTATATTCATTTTAATGACGGTATAATTTCATCATTAAATATGTTATAACAATAATGACGGGATCTCTTTATCGTCATTAATTATTTTTACCTAGGAGGGCAATAATGAAGGTATATGATGGGAAATTTGCCGTCATTAAAAGTTATTTATGACAGGTTTTGGACATTTAATGACAATATTTTCCGTAACTATAGATCAATTTTCTTGTAGAGAACTTTGAATCTCTGACTGAAGAGGTCTCTGCACTGGCAACAGTGCTACGACTGCAACTTTTCTGCTCAAGGCGTCTGCCACAACTTTAGCTTTCCCTGGATGGTAGCTAATTTCACAATCGCAGCCTTTTACCAACTCCAACCACCGTCTCTGTCTCATATTCAGCTCTTTCTGCGTGAAGAAATACTTGAGACTCTTGTGATCGGTAAATATCTGGCATTTCTCGTCGTACAAGTAATGTCTCCAAATCTTCAAGGCAAAAAAAACGGCGGCTAACTCAAGATCATGAGTCGAGTAGTTCTTCTCATGCACCTTCAACTGCCTGGAAGCATAAGCTATAACCCGACCATGCTGCATCAACACTGCGCCTAACCCGAGCTTAGATGAATCAGTGTATAACACAAAATCTCCTTGCCCGGATGGTATGGCTAACATTGGCGCTGAAATAAGAGCTTGCCTCAAAGTATCGAAGCTCTTTTCACACTCGCCACTCCACACGTACTTAGCATTCTTCTTGGTCAGTGAAGTGAGCGGCACTGCTATCGATGAAAATCCCTGAATAAATTTCCTGTAGTAGCCTGCTAGGCCTAGGAAACTGCGAATCTCAGATGCATTATTCGGCATAACCCATTCCTAGACTGCTGCTACCTTAGCTGGATCCACCTCAATACCACTGCTAGATATTATATGACTCAAAAATGCTACCTTATCCAACCAGAATTCACACTTACTGAACTTCGCAAAAGTTTGCGACTCTGCAAAATCTACAAAACTGTACTCAGATGCTGAACATACTCCTCATGGCACTTCGAGTAAATGAGAATGCCGTCAATGAACACTATGACAAACTGATCTAGGTAGGGCTGGAATACTCGATTCATCAAGTCCATAAAAATTGCTGGAGCATTCGTCAGTCCAAACGGCATCAATAAGAACTCGTAATGCCCATATCTGGTTTTGAAAGCTGTTTTATGAACATCTGCATCTTTCACCTTCAGCTGGTGATACCCCGATCGAAGATCAATCTTAGAGAATGTAATACCCGAGATTTTATTATTGTAATCTGAAATGATTTTTTGATAATTGATGTGATTATAGACGGAAAGGATCAGACCGGGAAAGGTAATAGAAGACTGAATTATGTGCGAGGACAGAACCCCTCGCGTATATGCGTGACCGGACAGGGGGCATATGCGCGAGTTAGGCAGAGATCCTCGCGCATATGCGCAACGGACCCACGCATAAGCACGAGCATGGCAGAGAACCTCGCGCATATGCGCCGGGAGAGGACGCGCATATGCGCAAGCTGTGGAAGGAAAAATGCCGAGACAAGTCTGCCTCGCGCATATGCGCCGAGGGAGGTCGCGCATATGCGCGAGACGTGCAGCATAAAGGAGGAGCCACTTGGTTTTGCCATGCAAATATAATATGTAAAATGACTTCATTCCTTCAGATTCAGTGGCAAAGAAACCGAGGAAAGCTTCAGAGAGTTTCAAGTTTTCAATTTTGAAGTTTGAACTTTGCACAAAATCCGTCCGTCTGATTTTTAATCCGAGTGCAGTACTGTACTCCTCTTGACAAGAGCTTCAACTGGACGTAAGTTTTATTATGTTTTGATATGATCTGAAAATCTGATATGAGAGGAATCCTGATATGACTGATATTGTCTAGTTCTAAGATTGTTGTCATCGTATAATCGAAACCGGATCGAAGAACGAATATCATATGAAATTGTTATGATTTTTCAGAATTGATTTGATTGAGATTATACAGATTTGATATCAGATTGAGTTTGTTATTTATTATGAGGTGTTGAGATTGATATCTATTGATTTGTATTGCTGGGTATATTGAGATTGTGCCGTTATGCCGTTGAAACAAAATTAGATTGAGTTCTGATTATAGCCAGTATTGATTTGAGTTGTATATTGATATTGTACTCCTCAATATTGTCATTGCTTGATTGAGTATTGACAGATTCGAATTATAAACTTCGACTTCGTCAGATCGACAAAAGAAAAAAATAAATCAATGTTGAACCGGGAAGATACGACTCGAGTTTGATTTGACTTGAGTTTCCCAAAACCACATACTTTACTTTATTGCATTGATGTTTGCAATTTATGAGATTGATATGCTTAGTCTATTTATTTATAGCAGAGCATGTATTGAGTCATGGGCGGATGTGCCTAGTCATTGGCGGAGGTGCCAAGTCTTTGGCGGATGTGCCAAGACACTGGATGTTGATGTATATCGATGTTTGCTTAGGAGAAGATCGACTTCTGTTGCTGAGATTCGATATAGTATGCCAATGTCCAGGAACCGGGATCCCAAGATTATAGATGAGTCGAGTCTGAGATGATGAGTCCAAAGTTTATTTACAGCTTAATATCGATTCATGGCTTTCAGATTTTGATACATGTTATTGATATATGTTTCATGCTTTTATATTTGTTTATATGATTGCATGTATACGTTGTTTATATCGGGAATGTATTTCTCACTGGAGTTATCCGGTTGTTGTTGTGTTTGTATGTGTGCATGACAACAGGTGGGACAGGATCAGGGTCAAGAAGAGGATGAGAGATCAAGATTAGCGTGGAGATCCGGACTTAGAAGTAGATTTGGTTATCAACACTTGATATTTAGTTGTTGAACCTTAGTTTGAGATAAATGTATTTGTACAAGACTTGTACTTTACTCTGGTTGTTTATATCAGATTGATTATCTTATGTTCCACACTTATGTATTTAAAAAAAAAATTTAGACCTAGATTAATAAATTGATCCACTTAATCCCCGAAGACGAATTAGGTTCGGGTCCCCACAGCAGGTGGTATCAGAGCAGTAGGTTCCTTAGACTGGAATAGAAGCTAGTAAGCGAGGTAGATTGAGTTTTCTTTCCTGCTTTCGCTATGCTTGCATGTTTTACTGCTTTGAAATACATGTTTACCTGAATATCTGATTTGATTGGAAATATGTGTTATTGAGAATGAATCAGAACCGATTCTAGATCAGCAGTAAGATGATCAGAGGAGAACTGAAACAGATTTGTGATATTTGGTTACTAATCCTCTTGATAATTAGATATGCCTCCTCGAAGAGTCCCAGAACAGGGTAGTACCTCGACTAATCCGATGGATGTCACAGCAACTCCGATGGAAACGTTACTGAAGAGATTTCAGTCGTTTAAACCGCCGACTTTGAAGGGTACAGAGAATTTTGTTGAGTGTGAGAGTTGGCTTGATGATATTGAGATGCTATTTGATTCATTGGATTATACAGACGAGCGCTGAGTTAGACTGATTGGGCACCAGTTGCATGATGTTGCAAAGAATTGGTGGCTTACGACTAAGATGGCTTTGGAGCATCGAGGTACAGTTATTACTTGGAAGATCTTTAAGACTGAATTTTATCAAAGATTTTTCCCAGTATCGTACAGGAAGGACAAGGGTGCAGAGTTTGATAATTTGAGACAGGGTCAGTTGAACATTGAAGAGTATGTGGCCAAGTTCTCTACCTTGTTACAATTTGCTCCACATGTTGCTAAGAATGATGAAGCTGTTGCTGATCAGTTTATCAATGGGCTAAATATTGAGATCTTTACATTGGTAAACACAGGGAGACCGAATAACTTTGCTGACGCCCTGAACAGAGCCAAAGGAGCTGAAGCTGGCCTGATTAGGCAGAAAGGAGCTTCATATATTCCTCCAGTACCGAGACAGCAACAAACTTCTACCCCATCCCAGCAACCCCCTCCCAGATTTGAGAGTGGCAGTAGCAGTGGTGGGAAGAAAGACTACTTGAAAGCCCGAGGAAGATAGTTCAAGAGGCCTGGTAGTAGTTCTTCTAGCTCCAGTGGTTCACGACAGAGCAAGAATAGTATCGGGGTCTATTGCAGAACTTGTGGAGGGAGACATCTCACTGAGCAATGCCAAGGAGTACTTGGTAGTTGCCGTATCTGCAGACAACAGGGACACTTTGCCAGAGTCTGTCCCCAGCAAGGTTCCCAGAGATCCCATGGATCAGAATCATCTGGATCAGTGGCTCAGACTGATAGACGATCAGCTGATGTTCACTCTTTCCAGCCACCGACTACTACTCAGTCACAGCAGAGGCCAGGAGGAAGCCAGACTGTTAGCCAGCGTCCGAGACAGCAGGTGTAGAGGCCTGAAATTCGTATTTGAAAATTTGCGGAAAAATTTAAAATTTTCTCTTTAAATAAATAAAATGTCTCATTCATGAAATAAACTGATAAAAAGTTTAATGTTCAAAATAGCAGCGGAAGTAATTATTGTTTGCAAAATAACAATTTAAAATAATCCAACAAAAGATAAAATGTTTGGGCGTAAAAATGGTAAGTGCTGAAAATGAGGTCCTCGGGTTCCACTACTGCCGACCCAAGATGGCTCACTGGTCCCCGCCCTCGATCCCGACCTCATCAGTACCTACAACAATCAAGTCTAGTGATCTAAAGACTCAGCATGCATATATCGTAAATAACGAGTAATAATAATAAAATCGCATGCAAAGTGAAAATATCATGTCATGGGTAATTATAATTCGTGCATAACTTAACTGAAAATCATAAGTGAAATGTTTGCTCAATCCAGCCCTGTCATAAAATAACATGTCATAAATTTTCTGTTGAGATTATGTTCTACGCTAGTGGCCCCTGAACTGAATCGCCTGATCAAACTAAACCGCAGTATATTGGGCGGTAGAGATCATCACAGCCCTTGGACTGGATATTCGTACCAATAACTGAGCATGAGTCGGTAAGTGACCACCGGGTGAAGTAATAATCCCATGATAAGCTGCCATCCCATGATAGTGAAGTGGCCACAAGTAATATTGCATAAATCTCAAAAATGAACATTTTATATTTTTATGCACGTAATATAATTAAGTAACATAATTAAATATCCTGTATTAATTTTACCGAATGGGTTCGATCGTTACCAGGCTCACTGCGACCTAAATTTAACATGAAAAATATGCAATGGTTTTAACTTGACCAAAACTTTGTAATTGAACCCAAAAACGAGACAATTACGCCCAACAATTTATTATTTAATCATGACTCCGTGCCAACCCGAACCAACACCGAACCATCATTTAGTCATGATTAAAATACACCTAAAATGATGAAATAATGCCCCTAAAATTACAGTACTCGAAATTTTGGTGAATGGAGGCCAAAACATGAAACGCTCTTTCGAGAGTCACTTTGGCACATTGCACCGTAAATTCTAGTACAACCTCTAAACTTAACCGAATCACAAACGACCAAAAACATGACCTTCCTAAATTGATGAGGCACTGTCCAGTACAAGGCCATAGGCTAAATGCCAACCAAGAACTCAAACAAGCCTCTGAACCGAAGCACAACTTGCTGTCACAAAAATACAGCAGCAGCACTTGCGTTCCTTTGCGTTGTTTGCGAGGCTAATGACCATTGGTGTAGAACCCGTAAATCAGTAGACGTATAAGCCATGCATAATTCTAGATTTTTAAATTTAATTGACTTCATTGCATGATTATTTTAAATGCATTTGTTTGAAGTTAATTATTCATTATTTCAGTTCAGCAGTTTGATTTTTAGCATTTCAGTATTTTCAGTGAGGCCGGACCGGAGTTGGAGTTTTGAGATAGAATTTAAGATTTGAGAAATATTTCCAGAAGTTTAAGGAATTATTTAAGTTAGTTGAGGATTTTAATTTAAATTATTGGAGGTGATTAAGAAATGAGCTCAGTTAAGTTACTTAATTAAGGGGTTAGTTCACTAAATTAATTAAAGGATTAGTAAGGCTTTCAAGGATTATTAGTTGACTAGATAATCAATTTTCCCCCTACCATTTATCATGCATTTTCGGCCACACCCCTAGAAGAACAAACTAGGACTTGCCAACTCACCTTTGACCCATTCTTGGTTGATTAGCATGCTAATTCTTTTAGCTATTTTTCCACCTTAATTAATTAATACTAGACCACTATCCTAACCCTTGTTTGGCATGATAAAATCGGCCACTATAGTCTAGAACCACCCAAGAGATCATTTGATAGCAATTCAAAATTCAAAATTCAAATGCATGAAGACTTGGTCTTGATATGATCCTATTTTTGTGCACCCTTCTCCTCACCTTCATAACCATCACTCCCCCTCCACCTCCACCGAAAATAAGACCCCTTTTCAGTAGAAAAAACGTGAATAACAGCTAGGGAGAAAGGGAGAAAAATCGAGAGCCAAGAAAGGTAGAGAAGCAAGCCACTCCGTCTCCTCCGCGCCGTCTCGTCTCTTCTTTTCGTTTTCTTTTGAAACGAAACCAGGCATGTCTAGATTTCTTTCAAACCTCAATCAAGTCATATTATCATTTATTTTTCAGTACATGATCATGTTTTAGCAAGCAAAAACCGAGATACATGTCAAATTATTTTGGGAACACACATGCAGAATTTCGGCTCTTCATGGCAAGCTTCACGATTTCTTTTGGTTTGTGAGTTTCAGGTATTGGATCGACTCCAGGCTCCCAAGGCGGCTTGTATACATGTAGTAGGATGCATTAGGACCATGTTGGTCCATTCAAACCAGCCCCATACTTGCTGGAAAACCGAAATGACAGCAAGTTCCCCATAAGTGCAGAAATGTGATTCGAAATTTCAGTTTTGTGTCAAGGGTTGTGGATCTGATCTTGGCTGCCCCAAGGGCCTTTAGCCATGGTTGGATCACTTCCCTAGCATGTCTAAGACGTGACTAAGTTGCCCTTTTG
The DNA here is from genome assembly GCF_025594145.1 of Primulina tabacum. Lineage (NCBI taxonomy): Eukaryota > Viridiplantae > Streptophyta > Magnoliopsida > Lamiales > Gesneriaceae > Primulina > Primulina tabacum. Next base: position 21,054,904 of record NC_134559.1, on the reverse strand, counting down.
GTGGCTTGGTCCATGGCTCATCGGTTTTTAAATAATCAACAAGAACAGCCCCTTTCCCCATTCGGCCCTTCCATTTTTCAGCATATGGTTCGTTTCTTTTGTGGCTTGGTGTGGATCTTGGTTGGCCTATGGCCCTTAGCCACGGTTCATATCATGCTCCTAGATGTCTAGATCGTGCCATGGTCAATCAAATGGCCACTGGAACGACGCAAGACATCGATCACAGCATAAACACTACACACGCATGCACGTTGCTCTCGGTTGGACCCTTCGGTTAAGATTTGGTGTGATGCGGATTGTGGCTGGCCTAGGGCCCTTAGCCATGGTTCAAATCATTCCTTGGGATGTTGGTAAGAGTCTCTGGTCGGTGGTTCACGCCCCTAATGGCCGATAGTCTCGAAACCAATGCAAGTCTTGTAGTGCGCAGCTGCTGTATTTTTTTGACAGCAAGTATGCTGCTGTTCAGAAGCGTCGTTTGAGTTCTTGGTTGGCTTTTAGCCCATGGCCTTGGACTGGACAGTGCCTCATTGAGTTAGGAAGGTCATGTTTTTGACCGTTTGTCATTTGGATCATTTTTGAGGTCGTACGAGAATTTACGGTGCAATGTGCCAAATTGACTCTCGAAAGAGCGTTTCGTGTTTTGGCCTCCATTCCACCTAGATTTCGACCCTATCATTTTAGGAGCATTATTTTATGATTTTTCAGCGTATTTTAATCATGACTATACGTCGGTTCAGTGTCGGTTCAAGTTGGCTCGGAGTCATGATTAAATGCGAAGTCATTAGGCTTCATAGTCGCATCTTTTGAACGTAAATTGCGTAGTTGGTCAAGTTTAAGCTATTGCATATTTTTAATGGCACAGTTAGGTTGCAGCGAGCCTGGGAACGATCCAATCCAATCCAGTTGGTAAAATTACAGGAATTTTCATTACGCCAGTTAATTATTTTACGTGCATTAAATAGAAAATGATTATTTTTGAGATTTATGCGATATGGCTTGTGGTTCATTCACTATGTGGGAGTGTTATTTTATACGGTCGCCAGTGACCGATCAGTTCAGTATGGTACCACCCGGTCGCCAGTGATCGGCCAGCTCAGATCAGTTTCAGCCTCCCCGGTAGCCAGTTACCGATCAGTTCAGCTTAGTGCAGTGGCCACAGGCGTAAAACATAATCTCAACAGAAAATTTTACCAGATATTTCAGTACAGGCTCCAAGGAGCAAATATTTTTTTTACAGTGACTTCCAGTTCAGTTATGCACGTATTATAATTGCTCAGTACAGATTATTTTCAGTATGCCTCAGGACAGGATATTTTATCACATGCATATTTTAAATTCAGATTTTTACTCGTTACCTGCGATTTATGCATGCTGAGTCTTTAGGCTCACTAGACTTGATTGTTGTAGGTACTGATGAGGCCAGGGCCGAGGGCGGGGACCAGTGAGCCAGCTTGGGTCGGCAGTAGTGGCACCCGAGGACCTCAGAGCAGCAGTTGTTATTTTCTTCGCAAACAATTTTTATCAGTTGTTGGATATTTTTAAATCGTTGTTGTTGGCAAAACTTTGATTTTCTTCCGCTGCAATATTTTGAAATATTGAACTTGATTCACCAGTGATTTTATGAATGAGGCCATTTAAGTTTTTTTAAAAAGAAAATTTTTAATTTTCCGCAAATTTCCAAGCAAGTAGTTCGAGGGCCTTCACAGTTGGTATCAGAGCGGTGGTTCTGTATAGGGTTTCACTACTACTGACCGCGAGAAGCTCACGAAGCCACGCCTTTGGTCTGTAAGTTTTTTTTTCAGTTCAGCATTTTGTTCAGCATTTCAGTTATAGCATGAATTATTTTGTCAGCATGCTTCCAGATTTTCAGTATTTCAGAGTTCATTTAAAATAAATTATGGAATTATGCATGTTAGTTACGTATGGGTTATGTTGGAACAGTATGCCCCCTAGACGCATTTTAGAGCGCAACAGAGAGGTGGAGCCTCGCCGAGAGGACAGAGAGGAGCATAGACCGGAGGGAGACCTACCACCTCCTCCACCGCCCCCACCGGACATGAGTGCCTTGATGTTAGCTGGGATGGCACAGTTCTTCGCACAGTTTGCGGGGGGCAATGCCGCAGCCGTAGCCGCAGCCGCAGCCAGGCCGACAGGGCCCGAGGCAGTGTATGAGCGATTCATGAAGATGCGCCCGAAGGAATTCTCTGGGGCATCTGACCCCATGGTTGCCGAGGGATGGATCAAATCCCTCGAGGTGATCTTCGATTTTATGGAGCTGGGGGACGCAGACCGAGTCCGATGTGCCACCTACTTGTTCACTGGAGACGCCCGCTTATGGTGGGAAGGAGCTTCGGTAGCCCTGACATTGGCTACACTTTCTTGGACCCGCTTTACGGAGGTTTTCTACTCCAAGTATTTTGCTGAGGAGGTTCGCACCAGGCTGACCACCGAGTTCATGAGCCTGAGACAGGGGGATATGTCGGTTACGGAGTTTATACGTAAGTTTGAGAGGGGCTGTCACTTTGTGCCCCTGATAGCGAATGATGCCAAAGCCAAGCTGATTCACTTCCTGGTGGGTTTACGGCCGATCTTGCGCCGGGATGTTAGGGTATCTGACCCTGCTACTTATGAGATTGCCGTCTCCAAGGCCTTAGCCGCAGAGCAGGATCTGCGGGATATCGAGAGGGATCGCCAGGGCAAGCGCCCAGTCCAGGCACCGCACCGCCCTCCTCCTCATCAGCATCAGCAGCAGAATAAGAGGCCTTTTCATGGACCGCCCAGGAACAGAGGCCAGCAGCAGCAGCAGCAGCAGCAGCGGGGACGCCCAGCCCCGAGGACTCAGGAGCACCCAGTCTGTCCCAGGTGCTCACGTCGCCATCCTGGAGCATGTATGGCTGGCTCAGGAAAGTGTTTTAAGTGTGGCAGTCCAGACCACATGTTGCTGCAGTGCCCTCAGAGGAATCAGCCTACCCAAGGCAGAGTTTTTGCTCTCCATGCCGCGGAAACCAACCCGGAGACTATGTTGTTGACAGGTACCTTTAAACTTTAAGTTATTCTTCGAATTTCAGCATTTTGGGAATCGGGATTTAGATTTTTGAACTTAGAACTGTTATAGGATTGCATGCTCTACTCAGATTTATTTCAGAGGAATTAAGCTAGAGGAACCTTGACCTTTGCATGTCTATAAGTTTAGATCTTGTAGTGGGATTCAACTTAGAGCTCCGCTCTTTCAGGGAGAATTTTTATATCTGGTTCCGCTACCAAGACCTTGATAGATTCAGGGGCCACTCACTCGTTTATTTCGGAGGTCTTTGCAAACTTTCTCAAGATCCAGACCATTGGGCTAGATACAGCCTTTTCAGTAGTGTTGCCGTCAGGCGAGGAGATGGCAGCTACCAATGTTATCCGAGATATAGACCTTGAGTTGCACGGTAATCTTGTTTATGCGGATCTGATTGTGCTACCGATGCCGGAATTTGACATCATCCTAGGGATGGACTGGCTATTGAGGAACAGAGTGTTGATAGACTTCCAGCGGAGATCCGTTCTTGTCCGACCGCCTGGAATGGAGCAGTTCTTATTTGAGCCGGACAGGTACTTTCCTTTACCGCGCATTATTCCTTATGTTCAGGCTAGGAAGCTCATGCATAGAGGGTGTCGGGCATTTCTAGCAACCTTTTTATCTGTCCCCGAGGAACCCAGCCAGTCAGCCTCAGATGTTCCGATTGTTAGAGATTTCTTAGACGTTTTTCCCGAAGACGTCTCTGGTATGCCACCAGAGAGAGAGGTGGAGTTTTCCATTGAGCTTATGCCAGGTACGGCTCCGATATCCAAAGCACCGTACCGACTAGCACCGACAGAGATGGCAGAGCTTAAGAAGCAGTTCCAGGAACTTCTCGACAAGGAGTTCATTCGCCCGAGCTTTTCTCCATGGGGCGCGCCAGTCTTAATTGTGAAAAAGAAGGATGGCTCGATGAGGCTTTGCATTGACTACCGGGAGTTGAACAGGGTTACAGTGAAGAATAAATACCCACTACCGAGGATTGAGGATCTGTTTGACCAGTTGCAGGGAGCTTCGATTTTCTCCAAGATAGATCTGCGTTCCGGTTATCACCAGTTGAGGGTGAGAGATGCTGATGTCTCGAAGACAGCTTTCAGGACTCGTTATGGCCACTACGAGTTCCTAGTGATGCCGTTCGGTCTGACGAATGCGCCAGCGATCTTCATGGATCTAATGAATCGCGTATTTCAGCCGTACCTCGACCAGTTTGTGATAGTGTTCATAGATGACATTCTCGTCTACTCCAAGAGTCGGGAGGAGCACAGCAGGCATCTGACCACAGTGTTGCAGACATTGCAGAAACATAAACTATTCGCAAAGTTCAGTAAGTGCGAATTCTGGTTAGAGAAGGTGGCGTTCTTGGGCCACATTGTTTCTAGCAGTGGTATTGAGGTAGACCCGGCGAAAGTTGCAGCAGTCAGAGATTGGGTTGTGCCTCAGAATGCATCAGAGATCCGCAGTTTTCTTGGGCTAGCAGGATATTACAGGAAATTCATCCAAGGATTTTCCTCTATTGCCGTTCCACTCACAGCACTGACCAAGAAAAATGTGAAGTTTGTGTGGAGCGAGGAGTGTCAGAAGAGCTTCGATACTTTGAAGCAAGCTCTTATCTCAGCACCCGTTTTGGCTGTACCGTCAGGATCTGGTGAGTTTGTCCTTTATACCGATGCTTCGAAGCTTGGTTTAGGTGCAGTTTTGATGCAGCATGGGAGAGTGATAGCGTATGCTTCTCGACAGCTGAAAATTCACGAGAAGAACTACCCCACCCATGATCTGGAGTTAGCGGCCGTAGTTTTTGCTTTGAAGATTTGGAGGCACTATCTGTATGGGGAGAAGTGTCAGATCTTTACCGACCATAAGAGCCTCAAGTATTTCTTTACGCAGAAGGAGCTGAACATGCGTCAGAGACGTTGGTTGGAGCTTGTGAAAGACTACGATTGTGACATTAGCTACCACCCGGGTAAAGCTAATGTAGTTGCGGATGCTTTGAGCAGGAAAGTCGCAGTGATGGCTCAATTGACGATTCAGAAACCTCTTCAGATCGAGATGCAGAGGTTTGATCTTGAGACTTACCCTCGAGGTAGAGTTCCTCGTCTATCTACCTTGACCATTCAGTCTTCCCTTTTGGACCGTATTCGCAGTGGTCAGACCGCAGATGAGCAGTTGGCACAGTGGAAGAAGAGAGATGAAGCCAAGGGCAGTGTTTTGTATACAGTCAGCGACGGTATTGTGAGATACCGAGAGAGGATATGGGTTCCTAGCAGTGATTCTATCCGAGCAGACATCTTATCAGAGGCCCATACGTCCCCGTACTCCATTCACCCTGGGAGTACGAAGATGTACAAAGATCTGCAGCTATTGTATTGGTGGCCAGGAATGAAGAAGGACATCAGGCGTTTTGTATCCGAGTGCCTGACTTGCCAGTTAGTGAAGGCCGAGCATCAGAGACCAGCAGGTTTGCTCAAGCCTCTCCCTATTCCCGAGTGGAAGTGGGAGAATGTTACCATGGACTTTGTGACCGGATTGCCGAGGTCAGCCAGAGGATCGAATGCCATCTGGGTGATTGTAGATCGTCTTACCAAATCAGCGCACTTCTTGCCTATTAAGACGACTTTCACCATGGTTCAGTATGCAGAGCTGTATATCCGAGAGATAGTCCGACTCCATGGTATTCCAGTTTCTATCGTATCCGACAGAGATCCCAGATTCACTTCCTCGTTTTGGAAGAGTTTGCATTCGACTTTGGGTACGAAGTTGATGTTTAGCACAGCTTTCCATCCGCAGACAGATGGACAGTCGGAGCGAGTTATTCAGATCTTAGAGGATCTTCTCCGTGCTTGCGTCATTGATTTCTCTGGGAGTTGGGAGTCGAACTTACCATTGGTAGAGTTCACCTATAACAACAGTTTCCAGTCGTCCATAGGTATGGCTCCGTATGAAGCGCTGTATGGTCGCAAGTGTAGATCTCCTGTTCATTGGGATGAAGTAGGAGAGAGAGCAGAGTTGGGTCCAGAGATTGTTCAGCAGGCAGCTGATGTAGTAGTCAAGATCCGTGATAAGATGAGGACTGCCCAGAGCCGACAGAAGAGTTATGCCGATCAGCGGAGGAGAGAGTTAGAGTTTGCAGTGGGCGATCATGTCTTCGTGAAAGTGGCACCTATGAAGGGTGTCATGAGATTTGGCAAGAAAGGGAAGCTCAGTCCGAGATACATTGGACCGTTTGAGATCCTCGACAGAGTTGGGACGCTAGCGTATCGTGTGGCTCTTCCGCCAAATCTGGCCGGAGTACACAATGTCTTTCACGTCTCCATGCTGAGGAAGTATATGGCAAATCCTTCGCATGTGCTGAACTTCGAGCCGTTGCAGCTTACTCCGAACTTATCTTATGAGGAGAGACCCGTGCAGATCCTAGACAGACAAGAGAAGAAACTTCGGAACAAGTTGGTTAAGCGAGTCAAAGTCAAATGGCTCAACCATTCAGAGGAGGAAGCTACGTGGGAGTCTGAGCCGGAGATGAGAAGTCGATACCCTGAGTTATTCGGTGAGTTCTAATTTCGAGGACGAAATTTATTTAAGGGGGGAAGGATTGTAGAACCCGTAAATCAGTAGACGTGTAAGCCATGCATAATTCTAGATTTTTAAATTTAATTGACTTCATTGCATGATTATTTTAAATGCATTTGTTTGAAGTTAATTATTCATTATTTCAGTTCAGCAGTTTGATTTTTAGCATTTCAGTATTTTCAGTGAGGCCGGACCGGAGTTGGAGTTTTGAGATAGAATTTAAGATTTGAGAAATATTTCCAGAAGTTTAAGGAATTATTTAAGTTAGTTGAGGATTTTAATTTAAATTATTGGAGGTGATTAAGAAATGAGCTCAGTTAAGTTACTTAATTAAGGGGTTAGTTCACTAAATTAATTAAAGGATTAGTAAGGCTTTCAAGGATTATTAGTTGACTAGATAATCAATTTTCCCCCTACCATTTATCATGCATTTTCGGCCACACCCCTAGAAGAACAAACTAGGACTTGCCAACTCACCTTTGACCCATTCTTGGTTGATTAGCATGCTAATTCTTTTAGCTATTTTTCCACCTTAATTAATTAATACTAGACCACTATCCTAACCCTTGTTTGGCATGATAAAATCGGCCACTATAGTCTAGAACCACCCAAGAGATCATTTGATAGCAATTCAAAATTCAAAATTCAAATGCATGAAGACTTGGTCTTGATATGATCCTATTTTTGTGCACCCTTCTCCTCACCTTCATAACCATCACTCCCCCTCCACCTCCACCGAAAATAAGACCCCTTTTCAGTAGAAAAAACGTGAATAACAGCTAGGGAGAAAGGGAGAAAAATCGAGAGCCAAGAAAGGTAGAGAAGCAAGCCACTCCGTCTCCTCCGCGCCGTCTCGTCTCTTCTTTTCGTTTTCTTTCGAAACGAAACCAGGCATGTCTAGATTTCTTTCAAACCTCAATCAAGTCATATTATCATTTATTTTTCAGTACATGATCATGTTTTAGCAAGCAAAAACCGAGATACATGTCAAATTATTTTGGGAACACACATGCAGAATTTCGGCTCTTCATGGCAAGCTTCACGATTTCTTTTGGTTTGTGAGTTTCAGGTATTGGATCGACTCCAGGCTCCCAAGGCGGCTTGTATACATGTAGTAGGATGCATTAGGACCATGTTGGTCCATTCAAACCAGCCCCATACTTGCTGGAAAACCGAAATGACAGCAAGTTCCCCATAAGTGCAGAAATGTGATTCGAAATTTCAGTTTTGTGTCAAGGGTTGTGGATCTGATCTTGGCTGCCCCAAGGGCCTTTAGCCATGGTTGGATCACTTCCCTAGCATGTCTAAGACGTGACTAAGTTGCCCTTTTGGTGGCTTGGTCCATGGCTCATCGGTTTTTAAATAATCAACAAGAACAGCCCCTTTCCCCATTCGGCCCTTCCATTTTTCAGCATATGGTTCGTTTCTTTTGTGGCTTGGTGTGGATCTTGGTTGGCCTATGGCCCTTAGCCACGGTTCATATCATGCTCCTAGATGTCTAGATCGTGCCATGGTCAATCAAATGGCCACTGGAACGACGCAAGACATCGATCACAGCATAAACACTACACACGCATGCACGTTGCTCTCGGTTGGACCCTTCGGTTAAGATTTGGTGTGATGCGGATTGTGGCTGGCCTAGGGCCCTTAGCCATGGTTCAAATCATTCCTTGGGATGTTGGTAAGAGTCTCTGGTCGGTGGTTCACGCCCCTAATGGCCGATAGTCTCGAAACCAATGCAAGTCTTGTAGTGCGCAGCTGCTGTATTTTTTTGACAGCAAGTATGCTGCTGTTCAGAAGCGTCGTTTGAGTTCTTGGTTGGCTTTTAGCCCATGGCCTTGGACTGGACAGTGCCTCATTGAGTTAGGAAGGTCATGTTTTTGACCGTTTGTCATTTGGATCATTTTTGAGGTCGTACGAGAATTTACGGTGCAATGTGCCAAATTGACTCTCGAAAGAGCGTTTCGTGTTTTGGCCTCCATTCCACCTAGATTTCGACCCTATCATTTTAGGAGCATTATTTTATGATTTTTCAGCGTATTTTAATCATGACTATACGTCGGTTCAGTGTCGGTTCAAGTTGGCTCGGAGTCATGATTAAATGCGAAGTCATTAGGCTTCATAGTCGCATCTTTTGAACGTAAATTGCGTAGTTGGTCAAGTTTAAGCTATTGCATATTTTTAATGGCACAGTTAGGTTGCAGCGAGCCTGGGAACGATCCAATCCAATCCAGTTGGTAAAATTACAGGAATTTTCATTACGCCAGTTAATTATTTTACGTGCATTAAATAGAAAATGATTATTTTTGAGATTTATGCGATATGGCTTGTGGTTCATTCACTATGTGGGAGTGTTATTTTATACGGTCGCCAGTGACCGATCAGTTCAGTATGGTACCACCCGGTCGCCAGTGATCGGCCAGCTCAGATCAGTTTCAGCCTCCCCGGTAGCCAGTTACCGATCAGTTCAGCTTAGTGCAGTGGCCACAGGCGTAAAACATAATCTCAACAGAAAATTTTGCCAGATATTTCAGTACAGGCTCCAAGGAGCAAATATTTTTTTTACAGTGACTTCCAGTTCAGTTATGCACGTATTATAATTGCTCAGTACAGATTATTTTCAGTATGCCTCAGGACAGGATATTTTATCACATGCATATTTTAAATTCAGATTTTTACTCGTTACCTGCGATTTATGCATGCTGAGTCTTTAGGCTCACTAGACTTGATTGTTGTAGGTACTGATGAGGCCAGGGCCGAGGGCGGGGACCAGTGAGCCAGCTTGGGTCGGCAGTAGTGGCACCCGAGGACCTCAGAGCAGCAGTTGTTATTTTCTTCGCAAACAATTTTTATCAGTTGTTGGATATTTTTAAATCGTTGTTGTTGGCAAAACTTTGATTTTCTTCCGCTGCAATATTTTGAAATATTGAACTTGATTCACCAGTGATTTTATGAATGAGGCCATTTAAGTTTTTTTAAAAAGAAAATTTTTAATTTTCCGCAAATTTCCAAGCAAGTAGTTCGAGGGCCTTCACAATTGGGGCTTGAACCACCGACCAGAGCCTCTTACCAACATCCTAGGGTATGGTTTGAACCATGGCTAAGGGTCCTAGGCCAGCCACAATCCAACCCACACCAGAAACGTGACCACACTCCCAACCGAGAACAACAAACTGTACGCGTGGGACGTTGCTATTGTTTGCTGTCATGGATCATTCAAGTGGCCATTTGGTTGACCATGGCATGATCTAGACATCAAGGGGTATGATATGGACCATGGCTAAGGGCTAAAGAGCCAACCAAGACCCACGCCACATAAAAATTTCGAAACACAACACACACACGACAACCAGAATTTTCCAAAACCGAAGGGGATGTTCTTTTTATTTTTGAAACCGATTGGGACCTGAACCAAGCCATGAAAGGGCATCTTGGTCACGTTCTAGACATGTCAAGGAAGGGTTCTAACCATGGCTATAGCCCCAAGGGTAGCCAAGATCAGAACACTTGCCTTAGCCCAAAAATCGTGCAACTCGAGACTCAAAATGCATTATGGACGTGTTGCTGCCCATTCGAGTTGCTGGGGGAAGAGAGACTTTAACCAATGGTCAAATCACTTCTTAACTCACCCTATATCCGTCCTAGATGCAGCTTGGAAAGACTGGATGTGAGCCAACCCCAGCAATCACTAAAACCATGCAACCCGTGAAGGCACCAAGAAGTGCAAGAAAAACCTGTACATGTTTCGGACACATGCTGTCAAGAATTTCGGTTTTCATGGTTAAAAATCATGCACATGTGATGTAAAAAAATCAGTATATGACTTGATTGATGAGTAAAAGAATGATAGAAACATCCCGGGAAATTTTTGTTTTGAAAGAAAAACAAACGAGCGACGACGCGGCGCGGAGGAGGAGTCTTCTTCTTTTCTCACCTTTTTCTCTCTTATTTTTCTTGTGGAGGCTCACGATTTTTTTTTCTCACCAAATACTCTGAAATTTTTGATGAATCAGGAGGGAGGAAGGCTAGGAAGAACAAAAGGGAAATTGCAAGATAAATGGAGAGAATAATCCTTGCTATCTTTGAATTTGAGAAATAAGGAAATAAGAATGATATCAAAAGATTTGAGGGATAAAAAAAGGGTGCACTTGGTTGATTATAGTGTCTAGGAACAAGGAGAAAATTGCTTAATTAATTATTTGTTGGTGATTTAAAAGTGGGGAAAATATCTACCTAGAAAAAGATTAAGGAAGGATAACAAGGAATGAGTTGTCAAACAAATTTTGAATCTAGAAAGGAGGGAGGGGCTGATTTTATGCATTAAAAAGAAGGGAAATGTTGCTAGATAAATATGGTAGAAATATTGCTTAAATATTAATTAGTGGTGAATAAATTTTAAGGAATTATCTATCATGAATGGATAGGGAAAGATATCAAAGTTTGAGGGTTGAAAAATTAATTAAATCCCTACAAATGTAATGGCCGAAAATTAAGATAATGGGAGGGAAAATATTTCTTAAATATTTTATTTTAAATCTTTAGTGTTTTATCCACCCATTAAATATTTTAGTGAATTAAGAAATTAATTATTGAACTTTATTTACTACTTATCTCAAATTATTTAAATAATTTCTCAAACATTCTTTTACATTAAATTGACTTATTATTTATTTTAAATAAATTCTAAGAATGTTTTCTTAATATTAAATTTTATCTCATTACTCAAACTCCAGTTCGGCCTCGCTTAATTAACTGAAATGATAACCATTAAACTACTTAATAAAATAATTAAATTTAAAGAAAGGAATTTAAATCCAAATGCAATAAAATCATTTTAATTTAAATACTAAAAATTATGCATGGCTTATACGTAATCTAATTTACGGGTTCTACAACTCTCCCCCCCTTAAAAGAAATTTTGTTCTCGAAATTAAAACTCACCGAATAACTCAGGATACTGACTCCTCATCTCTGGCTCAGACTCTCATGTAGCTTCCTCCTCAGAATGGTTGAGCCATTTGACTTTCACTAGCTGTACCATCTTGTTCCGAAGCTTCTTCTCCTTTCTGACTAAGATTTGTACTGGTCTCTCCTCATAAGACAGGTTCAGAGTGAGCTCCAACGGCTCAAAGTTCAAGACATGCGAAGGATTTGCCACAAACTTCCTCAGCATAGATACGTGGAAAACATTGTGTACTCCGGTCAGATTCGGCGGAAGACCAACACGATAAGCTAGCATCCCAACTCTGTCGAGGATTTCAAATGGTCCAATGAATCTCGGACTGAGCTTCCCTTTCTTCCCAAATCGCATGACACCTTTCATAGGTGCTACCTTCACAAAAACATGGTCGCCAACGGCAAACTCTAGCTCTCTACTCCGCTGATCCGCATAACTCTTCTGTCGACTCTGAGCAGTCCTCATCCTATCCCGGATCTTGACTACTACATCGGCAGTCTGCTGAATAATCTCTGGACCCAACTCTGATATTTCTCCTACTTCATCCCAGTGAATAGGAAATCTGCACTTGCAACCATACAGCGCTTCATATGGAGCCATATCTATAGACGACTGGAAACTGTTGTTATAGGTGAACTCTACCAATGGCAGCTTCGACTCCCAACTCCCTGAGAAATCAATAACACAAGCACGGAGAAGATCCTCTAAAATCTGAATAACTCGCTCTGACTGCCCATCTGTCTGCTGATGGAAAGCTGTACTAAACAGCAACTTCGTACCCATAGTCGAATGCAAACTCTTCCAAAAGGAGGAAGTAAATATGGGGTCTCTGTCAGATACGATAGAAACTGGAATACCATGAAGTCGCACTATCTCCCGGATATACAACTCTGCATACTGAATCATGGTGAAAGTCGTCTTGATAGGCAAGAATTGCGCTGACTTGGTAAGACGATCAACAATCACACAGATAGCATTTGATCATCTGGCTGACTTCGGCAAACCGGTCACGAAGTCCATGATGACATTCTCCCAGTTCCACTCGGGAATGGGAAGAGGCTTGAGCATACCTGCTGATCTCTGATGCTCCGCTTTCACAAGTTGACATGTCAGACACTCGGATACGAAACGTCTGATATCCTTCTTCATACCAGGCCACCAATACAACAACTGTAGATCTTTGTACATCTTCGTACTCCCAGGATAAATAGAGTACGACGACATGTGGGCTTCTGATAAGATATATGCTTGGATAGAACCACTGCTAGGAACCCACATCATGTCTCGATATCTCACAATACCGTCCCTGACTGTATACATGACACTGCCCTTGGCCTCATCCCTCTGCTTCCACTTTGCCAACTGCTCATCTGGTGACTGACCACTGCGAATACGATCTAGAAGAGAGGACTGAATAGTCAAGGTAGATAGACGGGGAACTCTACCTCGAGGATAAGTCTCTAGATTAAACCTCTGCATCTCAGACTGAAGAGTTCTCTGAATCGTCAAATGAGCCATCACTGCGACTTTCCTGCTCAGTGCATCCGCAATTACATTAGCTTTGCCCGGGTGGTAGCTAATGTCACAGTTGTAAATCGTCAAATGAGCCATCACTACGACTTTCCTGCTCAGTGCATCCGCAATTACATTAGCTTTGCCCGAGTGGTAGCTAATGTCATAGTTGTAATCCTTCACTAACTCGAACCAACGCCTCTGACGCATGTTCAGCTCTTTCTGCGTAAAGAAGTACTTGAGGCTCTTGCGGTCGGTAAAGATCTGACACTTCTCTCCATACAAATAATGCCTCCAAATCTTCAAGGAAAATACCACAACTGCCAACTCTAGATCATGGGTAGGGTAGTTCTTCTCATGGATTTTCAACTGCGAGAAGCATACGCTATCACCTTCCCATGCTGCATCAACATTGCGCCTAGACCGAGCTTCGAAGCATCGGTATACAGAACAAACTCACCAGGCCCTGACGGCATGGCAAAAACTGGTGCTGAGATAAGAGCTTGCTTCAAAGTATCGAAGCTCTTCTGACACTCATCGGTCCACACAAATTTAGCATTCTTCTTGGTCAATGATGTGAGTGGAACGGAATAGAGGAGAATCCCTCAATGAACTTCCGATAATATCCTGCTAGCTCAAGAAAACTGCGGATCTCTGATGCATTCTGTGGCACAACCCAATCTCTGACTGCTGCAACTTTCGCTGGGTCTACCGCAATACTGCTGCTAGAAACAATGTGGCCTAAGAATGCCACCTTTTCTAACCAAAATTCGCATTTACTGAACTTCGCGAATAACTTGTGCTTCTGCAAGGTCTGCAACACTGTGGTCAGATGTCTGCCGTGATCCTCATGATTCTTCGAGTAGACGAGAATGTCGTCTATGAATACTATCACAAACTGATCAAGATACGGCTGAAATACGTGATTCATGAGATCCATAAAGATCGCTGGCGCATTCGTCAAATCGAATGGCATCAGAAGGAACTCGTAGTGGCCATAACGTGTCCTGAAAGCTGTCTTGGAAACATCAGTCTCTTTCACCCTCAACTGGTGATAACCGGAACGTAGATCAATCTTGGAGAATACCGAAGCTCCCTGCAACTGATCAAATAGATCCTCAATCCGCGGAAGTGGGTACTTGTTATTCACTGTCACCCTGTTCAACTCCGGGTAATCAATACAGAGCCTCATAGAACCATCCTTCTTCTTCACAAATAAGACTGGCGCGCCCCATGGAGAAAAACTCGAGCGAATGAACTCCTTGTCAAGAAGTTCCTGAATCTACTTCTTAAGTTCTGCCATCTCTGTCGGTGCTAGTCGGTACGGTGCTTTTGAGATCGGAACCGTACCTGGCATAAGCTCAATGGAAAACTCCACCTCTCTCTCGGGTGGCATACAAGAGACGTCCTCAGGAAAAACGTCTACGAAGTCTCTAACAATCGGAACATCTGAAGCTGACTGACTGGGTGCCTCGGGGACAGATATAAAATTTGCTAAAAACGCCCGACATCCTCTATGCATGAGCTTCCTAGCCTGGACACAAGGTATAATGCGCGGTAAAGGAAAATACCTGTCTGGCTCAAATAAGAACTGCTCCATCCCAGGCGGTCGGACTAGAACAGATCTCCGCTGGAAGTCTATCAACACTCTGTTCCGCAATAGCCGGTCCATCCCCAGAATGATGTCAAACTCTGGCATCGGCAATACGATCAGATCCGCATAAACAAGATTGCCATGAAGCTCGAGGTCTATGTCTCGGATCACATTAGTGGCTGCCATCTCCTCGCCAGACGGCAATACTACTGAGTAGGCTGTATCTATCCCAATGGTCTTGACCTTGAGAAAATTAGCAAGGTCTCCGAAATGAATGAATGAGTAGCCCCTGAATCTATCAAGGCTTTCGTAGCCGATCTCGCTATAAAAATTCTCCCTGAAAGTTTGGAAAGTCAAGCTGAACCCAATAATTACAAGAACTAACTTATACATGCGAAGGCCAAAGTTCTTCTAACTTAAATTTCCCAAAAATAATACAGAGTAGAGCATGCAATCCTATCGCAATTCTAAGTTCAAAATCTTAATCCTGATTCCCAAAACATTGAAATTCAAATATTAACTTAAAGCTTGAAGATACCTGTCATAAGCATGGTCTCCGGGTTCGTCTCCGTCGCATGAAGGGCAAAAACTCTGTCTTGGGTAGGCAGATTCTTCTGAGGGCACTTTTGCAGCAAGTGGTCTGAGCTACCACACTTATAACACTTCCCTGAGCCATACATACATGCTCCAGGATGGCGGCGTGTGCACTTGGGACAGACTCGGTGCTCAAAGGCCCTCGGGACTGCACGTCCCTGCTGCTGCCGCCGCTGTCCTTGGTTCTTGGGTGGGCCATGGAAAGGCCTCTTGTTCTGGGGCTGCTCCTGAGGAGGTGGGCGGTGTGGCACCTGGACTGGTCGCTTGCCCTGGCCATCTCTCTCAATGTCATTCAGATCCTGATCTGCAGCTAGAGCTCTGGAGACGGCGACATCATAAGTAGTAGGGCCAGCTACCCTAGCATCACGGCGCAAGATCGGCCGTAGACCATCCAGAAAGTGTCCCAACTTCGCTCCAGCGTCATTGGCAATCAGGGGCACGAAATGACAGCCCCTCTCAAACTTACGGATGAACTCCGTAACAGTCAGATCTCCCTGCCTCAGGGTCATGAAATCCCTGGTTAACATGGAACGCACCTCATCAGTAAAATATTTGGAGTAGAATACCTCCGTGAAGCGCGTCCAACTCAGTGTAGCCAAGTTCAGGGCTACTGATGCTCCTTCCCACCATAAGCGGGCATCTCCTCTGAATAAATAGGTGGCACATCGAACTCGGTCCGCATCTCCAAGCTCCATGAACAAGAAGATAACCTCGAGGGACTTGATTCAGCCCTCGGCAATCATGGGATCTGTCGTCCCAGAAAACTTCTTCGGCCTCATCTTCATGAAGCGATCATAGGTAGCCTCGGGCCCTGTCGGCCTGGCTGTCACAGCGTTGTTCCCCACAAACTGTGCGAGAAACTGAGTCATCCCAGCTAGCATCTGGGCATTCATATCAGGTGGAGGGGGTGGTGGAGCAGTCCACTCTTGCCTCAGGTTCTCACCGTCCTCCTGGCGAGGCTCATCATCTCTCATGCGCTCAAGAATACGTCTAGGAGGCATACTGTTCCATACATAACTCATACGTAACCAACATGCATAATTCCATAATTTATTTAAATTTAAATAAATACTGAACAATTAAAATCTGAACGTAAAAATATTTCATGAGAACATACAGTTAAAATAATTCATGCTTTAAATAAAATGCGTAGAAGTAAACCTTACAGACCGAAGACATGACTTCGTGAGCTTTTCGAGGTCAGTAGTAGTACAACCCTCTACAAGAACATAGGCTCTGATACCAGCTGTAGAGGCCCGAAATTCGTATTTGAAAATTTGCGGAAAAATTTACAATTTTCTCTTTAAATAAATAAAATGTCTCATTCATGAAATAAACTGATAAAAAGTTTAATGTTCAAAATAGCAGCGTAAGTAATTATTGTTTACAAAATAACAATTTAAAATAATCCAACAAAAGATAAAATGTTTGGGCATAAAAATGGTAAATGCAGAAAATGAGGTCCTCGGGTTCCACTACAGCCGACCCAAGATGGCTCATGGTCCCCGCCCTCGATCCCGACCTCATCAGTACCTACAACAATCAAGTCTAGTGAGTCTAAAGACTCAGCATGCATATATCGTAAATAACGAGTAATGATAATAAAATCGCATGCAAAGTGAAAATATCATGTCATGGATAATTATAATACGTGCATAATTGAATTGAAAATCATAAGTGTAATGTTTGCTCAATCGAGCCCTGTCATAAAATAACATGTCATAAATTTTCTGTCGATATTATGTTCTACGCTAGTGGCCCCTGAACTGACTTGAACTGAATCGCCTGATCAGACTAAACCACAGTATACTGGGCGGTAGAGATCATCACAGCCCTTGGACTGGATATCCGTACCAATAACTGAGCATGAACCAGTAAGTGACCACCGGGTGAAGTAATAATCCCATGATAAGCTGCCATCCCACGATAGCGAAGTGGGCACAAGCAATATCGCATAAATCTCAAAAATGAACATTTTATATTTTTATGCACGTAATATAATTAAGTAACATAATTAAATATCCTATATTAATTTTACCGAATGGGTTGGATCGTTCCCAGGCTCAGTGCGACATAAATTTAACATGAAAAATATGCAATGGTTTAACTTGACCAAAACTTTGTAATTGAACCCAAAAACGAGACAATTACGCCCAACAACTTCTTATTTAATCATGAGTCCGTGCCAACCCGAACCAACACCGAACCATCATTTATTCATGATTAAAATACACCTAAAATGATGAAATAATGCCCCTAAAATTACAGTACTCGAAATTTTGGTGAATTGAGGCCAAAACATGAAACGCTCTTTCGAGAGTCACTTTGGCACATTGCACCGTAAATTCTCGTACGACCTCTAAACTTAATCGAATCACAAACGGCCAAAAACATGACCTTCCTAACTTGATGAGGCACTGTCCAGTACGAGGCCATAGGCTAAATGCTAACCAAGAACTCAAACGAGCCTCTAAACAGAAGCACAACTTGCTGTCTTAAAAATACAGCAGCAACGCTTGCGTTCCTTTGCGTTGTTTGCAAGGCTAATGGCCATTGGGGCTTGAACCACAAACCAAAGCCTCTTACCAACATCCTAGGGTATGGTTTGAACCATGGCTAAGGGCCCTAGGCCAGCCACAATCCAACCGACACCAGAAACGTGACCACACTCCCAACCGAGAACAACAAACTGTACGCGTGGGACGTTGCTATTGTTTGCTGTCATGGATCATTCAAGTGGCCATTTGGTTGACCATGGCATGATCTAGACATCAAGGGGTATGGTATGGACCGTGGCTAAGGGCTAAAGAGCCAACCAACACACACACAACAACCAGAATTTTCCAAAACCGAAGGGGCTGTTCTTGTTTATTTTTGAAACCGATTTGGGCATGAAACAAGCCATGAAAGGGCATCTTGGTCATGTCCTAGACATGTCAAGGAAGGGTTCTAACCATGGCTACAACCCCTAGGGCAGCCAAGATCAGAACACTTGCCTTAGCCCAAAAATCGTGCAACCCGAGACTCAAAATGCATTATGGACGTGTTGCTGCCCATTCGAGTTGCTGGGGGAAGAGAGACTTTAACCAATGGTCAAATCCCTTCTTAAATCACCCTATATCCGTCCTAGGTGCAGCTTGGAAGAATGGATGTGAGACAACCCCAGCAATCACTAAAACCATGCAACCCGTGAAGGCACCAAGAAGTGCAAGAAAAATCTGTACATGTTTCGGACACATGCTGTCAAGAATTTCGGTTTTCATGGTTAAAAATCATGCACATGTGATGTAAAAAAATCAGTATATGACTTGATTGAGGAGTAAAAGAATGATAGAAACATGCCTGGAAATTTTTGTTTTGAAAGAAAAACAAACGAGCGACGACGCGGCGCGGAGGAGGAGGAGTCTTCTTCTTTTCTCACCTTTTTCTCTCTTATTTTTCTTGTGGAGGCTCACGATTTTTTTTTTCTCACCAAATACTCTGAATTTTTCGATGAATCAGGAGGGAGGGAGGCTAGGAAGAATAAAAGGGAAATTGCAAGATAAATGGAGAGAATAATCCTTGCTATCTTTGAATTTGAGAAATAAGGAAATAAGAATGATATCAAAAGATTTGAGGGATAAAAAAAGGGTGCACTTGGTCGATTATAGTGTCTAGGAACAAGGAGAAAATTGCTTAATTAATTATTTGTTGGTGATTTAAAAGTGGGAAAAATATCTACCTAGAAAAAGATTAAGGAAGGATAACAAGAAATGAGTTGTCAAACAAATTTTGAAACTAGAAAGGAAGGAGGGGCCGATTTTATGCTTTAAAAAGAAGGGAAATGTTTCTACATAAATATGGTAAAAATATTGCTTAAATATTAATTAGTGGTGAATAAATTTTAGGGAATTATCTATCATGAATGGATAGGGAAAGATATCAAAGTTTGAGGGTTGACAAATTAATTAAATCCCTACAAATGTAATGGACGAAAATTAAGATAATGGGAGGGAAAATATTTCTTAAATATTGTATTTTAAATCATTAGTGTTTTATCTACCTATTAAATATTTTAGGGAATTAAGAAATTAATTATTGAACTTTATTTACTACTTATCTCAAATTATTTAAATAATTCCTCAAACATTTTTTACATTAAATTGACTTATTATTTATCTTAAATAAATTCTAAGAATGTTTTCTTAATATTAAATTTTATCTCATTACTCAAACTCCAGTCCGGCCTCTCTTAATTAACTGAAAAGATAACCATTAAACTACTGAATAAAATAATTAAATTTAAAGAAAGGAATTTAAATACTCATGCAATAAAATCATTTTAATTTAAATATTAGAAATTATACATGGCTTATACGTAATCTAATTTATGGGTTCTACAGCAGGCAAGAGTGTTTGTTTTGACTGAGATCAGGCTCAGGAAGCACCAGATGATGTTGTTGCAGGTAACTGTTCTTTATGTGGTTATCCTGCTTACGTATTGATTGATACGGGTGCATCCCACACATTTATTTCTGAGCGATTTGCATTGATTCATGCATTGCCTGTTGAGTCATTATCTGCTGTAGTATCTGTCTCTTCACCTTTGGGGAGAGGCCTTGTATCAGTGACGTCTGTGAAACATTGTATGCTACAGTATGACGGGCATGAGATTGAGTTAGATTGTATTGTACTTGGGTTGTCTGATTTTGACTGCATTATTGGTATCGATATGCTGACCAAGTACAGAGCGACCGTAGATTGTTTCCATAAGATCGTGAGATTCAGACCGGAGATGGCTGATGAATGGAAATTTTACGGTAAGGGTTCTAGATCGAGAATTCCTTTGATATCTGCGTTATCTATAACTCGATTATTACAGAAAGGAGCAGAGGGATTCTATGTGTATTCAGTTGACGTATTGAAATCGAGCCCATCATTGGCTGATTTGCCAGTGGTATGTGAGTTTGATGATGTCTACCCAGATGAGATTCTGGGTTTTCCTCCTGTCAGAGAGATAGACTTCAGCATTGAATTGGTACCAGGTACAGTTCCGATTTCTAGAGCTCCGTACAAAATGGCACCGATTGAATTGAAAGAATTGAAAGATCAGTTAGAGGATTTACTGGCCAAGGGTTACATTAGACCGAGTGTTTCTCCTTGGGGTGCTTCAATACTGTTTGTTCGAAAGAAGGACTGTTCAATGAGACTCATTGACTACCGGCAACTGAACAAGGCTACCGTAAAGAACAAATACCCTCTGCCTCGTATCAATGATTTATTTGATCAGTTGCAGGGTTCTTCTGTCTATTCCAAGATCGATCTGAGATCTGGATATCATCAGTTGAGAGTCAGGGATTCTGATATTTCGAAGACAGCTTTCAGAACCAGGTATGGACATAATGAGTTTATTGTCATGCCGTTTGGTTAAACGAATGCTCCAGCTGTATTTATGGGATTGATGAACCGTGTGTTTCAGAAGTATCTCGATGATTTTGTAATTATTTTTATCGATGATATTTTGATTTATTCCAAGAATATGATTGATCATGCTTAGCATTTGAGAACTGTGCTGAGAATTCTGAGAACTGAGAAATTATATGCTAAGCTGTCTAAATGTGAATTCTGGATGAAGCAAGTTGTATTTTTGGGACATATTTTATCTGGAAATGGTACTTCTGTTGATCCTAGCGAAGTTGAGGCAGTGATCAGTTGGCCTAGACTGACATTTGTGCCAAAGATATGCTGTTTTATGGGTTTAGCAGGGTACTATCGTCGATTTATTAAAGATTTTTCCAGTATTGCTAAACTATTACGCAGTTGACTCAGAAGAATGCACCATTTGTTTGGTATGAAGAATGTGAATCCAGTTTTCTAGAGTTGAAGAAAAGTTTGACCAGTGCTCCTGTATTGACTATTCCATCAGGTACTGGTGATTTTGCTTTTTATTGTGACGCTTCTCACTGAGGATTGGGTTGTGTTTTGATGCAGAGAGGACATGTTATTGCTTATGCCTCAAGACAATTGAATCCACATGAGTCTCGCTATCCAATTCATGATCTTGAATTTGAAGCCATCGTATTTGCACTGAAGATATGGCGACATTATCTATACAGTGAGAAGTTTGAGATTTATTCTGATCTCAAAAGTCTGAAATATCTATTTTCACAATCATAATTGAATATGAGGCAACGCAGATGGCTTGATTTATTGAAAGATTTTGATTGTGAAATCAAATACTATCCAGGAAAGTCGAATGCAGCAACTGATGCACTGAGTCGAAAGGTATGTTCCATATCCTTATCGATGATTGGTGTTTCAAATTTGATTGGAGATTGCTGTTTGTCTGGATTTTCATTTGAGACAGATTGTAAACCGTTGAGATTGTATACTTTTCAAGTTGAACCAGAGCTAATTTTGAGAATTAAAGAAGCTCAAAAAGTTGATCAGAATGTTCAGAACTCGATTTAGATGGTCAGAGCAGGGCATCGATCAGAGTATCAGGCACGTGATGATGTACTGTACGTGAATAATAGTCTTGTTGTGCCGGATGTTTCAGATTTGAAATGACAGATATTGTCAGAAGCGCACAGTAGTCGATTCAGTATTCATCCTGGTGGCAGAAAGATGTATAATGATTTGAAAAGACAGTTTTGGTGGAAACAGATGAAAGCAGATATTGCAGAGTTTGTATCAAAATGTCTGAATTGCCAACAGGTGAAAGCAGAAAGAAAGAAACCAGGAGGTTTGTTACACAGCTTGTCTATTCCTGAATGGAAATGGGATCACATTTCTATGGATTTTGTGACGAAGCTACCACGTTCCTCCAGAGGTTGTGATGCGATTTGGGTATTGATTGACAGATTGACCAAATCCGCATGTTTCATTCCGTACAAGATGACGTACAGACATGACCAGATGGCAGAGATCTATGTCAGAGAAGTGGTCAGATTGCATGGAGTGCCGAAGTCGATTCTATCAGACCATGATCCTCGGTTTACTTCGCACTTTTGGCACAGTTTGCAGCAAGCTCTAGGTACTAAATTACATCTGAGTACCGCATATCATCCACAGACTGATAGACAGTCAGAGCGGACTATCCAGACATTGGAAGATATGCTTAGAGATGTAGTCCTAGATTTTGGCACTAGTTGGCAAGATTCTTTGCCATTTGTGAGTTTTCGTACAACAACAGCTATCAGAGGAGTATAGAGATGTCTCCATTTGAAGCGCTATACGGCAAGAAGTGCATATCCCCTCTTTATTGGGATGATATCTCCGAGGTACCTGAGATTGGGCCTGATATGATTCGAGATATGACTGAGAAAGTGAAGCTGATTCAGAAGAGAATGAGAATAGCTCAAGACAGACAGGCCAAATATGCCAATGTTCATCGTCGACCGTTGGTATTTGACGCAGGAAACAGAGTATTTTTGA
Source organism: Primulina tabacum (assembly GCF_025594145.1). Lineage (NCBI taxonomy): Eukaryota > Viridiplantae > Streptophyta > Magnoliopsida > Lamiales > Gesneriaceae > Primulina > Primulina tabacum. Next base: position 21,032,206 of record NC_134559.1, on the reverse strand, counting down.
AGATTTTTCCTTTCAGAGGCGTTGAGATTCTCCAGAAGATAGGAGATATATCGGTCCTTATGAGATTCTCGAGAAGATAGGAGATCGTGCATATCGACTCGCCTTACCACCTTCTCTATCTGAAATACATGATGTCTTTCATGTATCTTTATTGCGGAAGTATCTTCCTAATGCTTCTCATATTCTTCAGCCAGATGAGGCCGAACTTGATGAGACACTGAGTTATTTTGAGAACCCAATCCAGATTCTCGATCGTAAAGAAAAGCAACTCAGAACGAAGACTATTCCGCCTTTGAAAGTTCAGTGGAGTCGTCATGGCAATGAAGAAGCTACTTGGGAGACTGAATCAGATATGAGACAGAAATTCTCAGAGTTATTTCATTGATGTGAGTCTCTTCATTTAGCTTTTGTATATTTCCTTCTTGTATCTGATTGATATCTAATTTGATTGCCTGTGATTTCGAGGACGAAATCAGATTTTAGAGGGGGATAAATGTAATGATCGAGATTTTATTAATGTAATCTAAAATGATTTATGAATAAATGATGTGATTATAGACGGAAAGGATCAGACCGAGAATGACAAAAGAAGACTGAATTATGTGCGAGGACAGAACCCCTCGCGCATATGCGCGATCGGACAGGGCGCATATGCGCGAGGTAGGCAGAGATCCTCGCGCATATGCGTGATAGGACCCGTGCATATGCGCAAGAATGGTAGAGAACCTCGCGCATATGCACCGGGAGAGGACGTGCATATGTGCGAGCTGTGGAAGGAAAAATGCCGAGACCAGTAGGCCTCGCGCATATGCGCCGAGGGAGGTCGCGCATATGCGTGAGACGTGCAGCATAAAGAAGGAGCCACTTGGTTTTGCCATGCAAATATATTATGTAAAATGACTTCATTCCTTTAGATTCAGTAGCAAGGAAACCGAGGAAAGCTTTAGAGAGTTTCAAGTTTTCAATTTTGAAGTTTGAACTTTGCACAAAATCCGTCCGTCTGATTTTTAATCCGAGTGCAGTACCGTACTCCTCTTGAGAAGAGCTTCAACTGGACGTAAGTTTTATTATGTTTTGATATGATTTGAAAATCTGATAGGAGAGGAATCCTGATATGACTGATATTGTCTAGTTTTATGATTGTTGTCATTGTATAATCCAAACCGGATCGAAGAACGGATACAGTATGAAATTTTTATGATTTTTCATAATTGATTTGATTGAGATTATACAGAGTTGATATCAAATTGAGTTTGTTATCGATTATGAGTTGTTGAGATTGATATTTATTGATTTGTATTGCTGGGTATATTGAGATTGTGCCGTTATGCCGTTGAAACAGAATTAGATTGAGTTCTGATTATAGCCAGTATTTATTTGAGTTGTATATTGATATTGTACTCCTCAATATTGTCATTGCCAGATTGAGTATTGACAGATTCGAATTCGAGACTTCGACTTCGTCAGATCGACAAAAGAAAGGTATAAATCAATGTTGAACCGGGAAGATACGACTCGAGTGTTATTTGACTTGAGTTTCCCAAAACCACATACTTTACTTTATTGCATTGATGATTGCAATTTATGAGATTGATATGCTTAGTCTATTGATTTATAGCATGTCAATGTCAATGTCCAGGAACCGGGATCCCTAGATTATAGATGAGTCGAGTCTTAGATGATGAGTCCAAAGTTTATTTACAGCTTTAAATCTATTCATGTCTTTCAGATTTTGATACATGTTATTAATATATGTTTCATGCTTTTATATTTGTTTATATGATTGCATGTATATGTTGTTTATACTGTGAATGTATTTCTCACCGGAGTTATCCGGCTGTTGTTGTGTTTGTATGTGTGCATGACAACAGGTGAGACAGGATCAGGGTCAAGAAGAAGATGAGAGATCAAGATTAGCGTGGATATCCAGATATAGAAGTAGATTTGGTTTTCAACACTTGATGTTTAGTTGTTGAACCTTAGTTTGAGATAAATGTATTTGTACAAGACTTGTACCTTACTCTAGATGTTTATATCAGATTGATTATCTTATGTTCCACACTTATGTATTTTTTAAAAGAAAAAATATAGACCCAGATTAATAAATTGATCAACTTAATCCTCGAAGACGAATTAGGTTCGGGTCCCCACAGAGAACACTGTGGCTCCCTGCAACTGATCGAACAAGTCCTCGATCCTTGGAAGTGGGTATTTATTCTTGATCGTTACCTTGTTTAGCTCCCGGTAATCGATGCACAGTCTCATGCTCTCGTCTTTCTTCTTCACAAAAAGTACTGGTGCGCCCCATGGTGAGAAACTAGGGCGAATGAATTCTTTGTCTAGGTGCTCCTGAATCTGCTGTTTGAGCTCTAAAATATCAGCTGGATCTAGACGGTACGGTGCCTTAGAGATTGGAACAGTGCCTGGCACAAGGTCAATGGAAAACTCCACCTCTCTCTATGGTGGAAGGCCTGTGACGTCATCTGGAAAGTCGTCGGGAAAATCTCTGACCACTGATACATCAGTTATAGACGGAGTGGTTACGTCAGGTGCATAAACAATGCTGGCCAAGAAAGCCTGACAACCCTTGTGCATAAGTCTCCGCGCTTGCATGCAAGAGATCATGCGAAGGAAACTCCTCCATTTTACTGGCTCAAATAGAAACTGCTCCAAGCCCAAAGGCCTCACCAACACTGACCTTTTCTGGAAATAAATCAGAACTCTGTTCTTCGTCAGCCAATCCATTCCCAAAATAATATCAAATTATGGCATCGGCAACACGATCAAATTGGCGTACACTAGATGGCCCTGCAGCTCGAGATCGATATCCCTGACCACACTAGTAACTGATAGTTCTTCCCCTGATGGGACTATCACTGAATAGCTCAAGTCGAGTCCAATAGACTTGACGTCCAGGTGACTAGCGAACGTCTCCGAAATAAAAGAGTGGGTGGTCCCTGAATCTATCAAGGCCTTCGTGGCTACTCTTTTTATGAAAATATTCCCTGAGAGACGATAGTACAACACAAAACTTATATCCCAAAGTTCTAACCTTAACCTCAAGCATAGCAGAAAATTTCTATCCCAAGTCACCAAAGTATTAACTAGCACACTAATAATCCCAAATAAAATTCAAAACATGCATGTAAGGCAAAATTTAATACTGGTGAATTAAATGCGTTACCAGTCAAAAATATCGTGTCTGAGTTCGCCTACTGAGTATGCATGACGAACACCCTGCCCTGGGTCGGCTGCCTCCACTGAGGGCACTCCTTTAGCATGTGATCGCTGGCTCCACATTTAAAGTACTTGCCCGATTCATATAGACACTGTCCCGGGTGCTGGCGGTGGCACTTCAGGCACACCGGGTGTTCACCCGGCCTCTGGGGAGCCTTCTGCTGTGGAACACGGCCCTTGCCTTTCGGCGGTCCTTGAAATGGCTTTTTCCCTGGCTGCCCCTGGAATGGCATCTTGAACTGAGGTCGCTGTTGCTGCTGCTGCTGCGGTGCCTGATAGGGCCTCTAGCCCTGCCTATCACTCTCAATATCCCTTTGGTCCTGCTCTGCCGCCAAGGTTCTAGATACGGCAACGGCATAGGTCGTAGGACCAGCAACTCTCACATCACGGCGCAAGATCGGTCGCAAACCATCCATAAAATGCCTCAGCTTTCCCTGGGCATCATTAGCTATCAGGGGCACAAAGTGACACCCCTTTTCGAACTTCCTGACAAAGTCCGCAACGCTACTGTCTCCCTATCGCAGTGTCATAAACTCCCTTGTCAATCTAGATCGTACTTCCTCAGTGAAGTACTTGGAGTAGAAGACCTCCTTGAAACCGTTCCACGTCAATGTCTGCAAGTTCATTGACACCAACGCACTATCCCACCAAAGTCCGATGTCCCCTCTCAGAAGGAACGTGGCACATCTGACCCTATCTGCATCTGGCAGCTCCATAAATGCGAAAATCACTTCGATAGACTTAATCCATCCTTCAGCTATCATCTTGTCAGTAGTCCCCGAAAACTCCTTTGAGTTCATCCTCCTGAACCTCTCATACACCGCCACTGGTCTGGGCCTAGCCCCCGTATCAACTGCGGCCTAGTTCCCCGCAAACTGTGCGAAGAACTGAGTCATTCCTGCATATCTGGCGGTGGTGGAGGAGGAGCGTCTCTCCCTTCCTCTCGAGCCTCCCTGTCCTCATCCCTTACTTCACAGTTAATTATGCGTCTAGGAGACATACTGTTCCAACAATTTACCCAACACGTAAACCCAATATGCATGCATGAACATAATATCAATAGCATAAGATGCATGTAAATCGAACTTAAAACATGGACATGCTGAAATCATGGCTTAATTCTTAATACATGGAATAATTCAAAACCTTAAAACTTACAGACTTGAGGTGTGGCTTCGTGAGCTTCTCGTAACTGGCAATAGGCAAAACCCTTTACAAGAACACCGCTCTGATACCAACTGTAACGTACCGTACTTTTAACTACTTAAAATTTGCGGAAAAATTAAAACTTTTCATAAATGAATCGTGAACCTTCAAAACTCGATAAAATAAACTGTCCATCCCCAAAGTAGTTGCATAAAAGATCTCAAAGTAAAGTTTGTCAAAGGTATTTGCTTAAAATCTCATAACCAGTAACATAAATCAGAGTACTTTTAAACATTTCATAAAACTTAAAACTTGGCGGTCCTCGGGTTTAGCCTCCCGCTCAGTTCAAGCCAGCTCACTGGTCCAAATCTCTCGTCTCCTCAAATGCATCCTCACTTGCATCGATCAAGTCTAGTGAGTCTAAAGACTCAACACGTATAAACTGGAAGTAACGAGTATTACGTAATAAAATCACATGCATCTTTGAAATAGGGCTTACATACTTGAAACTTGAACTTGCATACTTATAAGCTTGAATATACATACATAACATAGACGTGCCATAACATGAAACTTTTCTTAAACATGTTTGCATACATGTACATACTTGAACATACATAACTTCATCATTTTGCGTAGAGGCATGTTTCAAAGCAAGTGACCCACACATTATGAACCTGATCAGACTAAACCACAGTAATGGGCTGATAGGGAAGATCCACTGCCACATACATGAGATCCCCGTTCATGGTTTAACGGGTGGATGGGTCACCGATCATGCTTTACCGCATTCCAATCCTGATCTAAACCCGTTCATGCTTTAACGGGGTGGATTGGTCCCTGGTCATGCTTTACCGCTTTCCAATCCCATACATAAATTTGGTCACAAGACATTTAGCATACCTAAAAAACTTGAAATATTTTCTTTTGCACGTCGAACATACTTACTTAGCGTTGAGGGATTCGTTGGATCTCGCTTGGGGCCACTGCTGCACATACTATTATGAGTTTCAATACTTATCTTGCATAGCTTAGACGTATAGTCATGCTCACACCCAAAACGACAAATTTCCTTATTACATTCTAAATCTCTCGGGACTCGACCTCGTTTAATCATCATACTAAATCATAACATGAAACCCCCAAAACAAATATCAAAGGAAGCCTAAACTATTCCCAAACAGGAGGTACACGGACCCCGTGCCCAGTGAAAGAGGATCGATTTTAGGTGTTCAAATGCGCAACGGAAGTTCAAAAATCTTTTCAAGGCATGAAAACCGAAATTTTAAAGAAAAATTTGAACACCTCATGTACTAGCAGGTAACATATACAAAAACACAAACTATAACATTCATAGGGTGTTTAAAATGTTACCTATCAATCCCAAAGATTGATGTAATGGCTCCAACCAAGTTGTAAACAACTTGGCTCTTCAACGGCAAGACAAATCTACAAGCTCTCCTTGTTCTTGAGTCCTTCCTTCAAAATCAAACCCACCACCAAACTTAAAAGATCCACCTTACACTTGCACTAGAAAATGAAGGGTATTTTTCTTTGAGAAGTATATGAATTCCTCAACCAAAAATGAAGAGAATTGGAGAGAAAATGTGTTGCAATTTTCGGCCAAGGGTATGGGAGGGAAGGAGTGAATGAGTTGCCTTGGTGTGTGAAAAAGTAGAGACTAACTTTTGCATGCCATGCAATTTTTTAATCAAAAGTAATCCTCAACTCTTCACCTCCCAAGCATGCATTCTTATTTGGGCTTGTAACAATTACAAGGCCCATGGACTTTAGTTTAATTGTCTCAAACAAATTTGAGACCCATTAAACCTTACTTGATTTTACTCAAGCCCACTAGTCTAATAATTATTTCTAATTGGGCTCTACAAGGCCCAATATAGTTTAATTAATTCAACACTTGAATTAATTTAATTATTTGGACTCTACTAGGCCCACTAGTGTTAAACTAATTAAACACTTGAATTAATTTAATTTAGTCCATAATAATGTTTATGAAAATCACAATTTCCAAATACATTATTTATTTGGCCAACTTTTAATTTAGGAACACATTTATGAAAATCACAATTTCTATTTTTGCTTACGCTTATAAACTCATTTATAAGCCGTTCAACACATTGAACTATATTTTACTTCTCAACGGGATCTAGAAAGCTAGTACTTGTGTGGTGCTTCATTGATACAACTAGCCGTGGGTTCACATCTCCATGTGATTCGGACTAAACATGCCCTTATATGAGCATACCCCAATTGCTCCATTTTTACTTATCAACTCTTTGATAACAAGAATGTCAGAACTCAAGTCTGATAGTACCCAACCAATCATGTTAAATGCCTAGCAGCATCGCTTACATGATTTCCTAGGTATCAAATGATAGTTCCTGCAAGAACCATTCAATTATGGTTAGCGTACAGTACGGCCCCTTCAAATTATATATCCCGATCGATTCGACAACCATTGGTATATCGAGAGTTGTCAATGAATCGATACTATGTGTCATGCCGTAGTTGCATCGATGGTGTAATCTATGAAACCCCTTTCATAATTACCACCATACTCTGATCAGAGATTTCATACTACACATACATGAGAACACATAGGATATCCATACCCGAAGGTAAGCGGTGAATCCCCGACTACAATGCATCGATTCCTATATGTTTCGACAGAACATCAAACCTTGCCACCTGATGACCCCTTGAGAGTCGGTAAACAAGTCAAAGTGTAGTGTTAGCACATAGAGTCTCAATGTTGTCCCAGGTCATAAGGACTAATGGTGTACAACCATAAACTAGGACGTTTCCACTCGATAAGTGAGAACCACTTGGAAAGTCCTTTATGGAGGGTTGTTCAGTGCACTCTACAAGGAGCACCTATCTGCATGCTCGGACATCACAATGTCTCCTACCAATGAAACATGGTACTCACATCGTAGATAATAGTCTCGAACTCGAGCGGCCTATATCCTTTTTAGCGGCGGCTGAATCGACTAGGAACTTTTTAGAATATACAGTATTCCAAATATGAGTTTCATGATACTCATCATATGGGCATCTCATATTCTTTCTACAATTTGTATATTCAAGGATTTTATCTATGCAACTAGCATGGGTATACAGATAAAGAAGTGACAAAACAATAAATTCAAATATTATTAAAATAAAGATTGTTCATACATAGAGTTTAAACATGAACCCTCGGCCAACACTTGGCTCGACGGGCACCTACTCTAACAATCTCCCACTTGCACTAGAGCCAACTACCCATATGCTTCAAACCCATCGATTCGCGATGCTTCTCGAATAATGGTCAAGGTAAAGGCTTAGTTAGCGGATCAGAAACATTATCTGCGGAGCCGACTTTGTTAATCGCGATGTCTCCTCTTTCCACTATCTCTCGGAGGATGTGGTACTTTCTCAGTATATGTTTGGACTTTTGATGAGACCTCGGCTACTTTGCTTGAGCAATGGCTCCCGTGTTGTCACAAAACACCGGAACAGGAGCAACTCCATTAGGAATGACGCCCAACTCTTGGACGAAATTCCTTATCCAAACAGCCTCCTTTGCTGCAGCTGATGCAGCAATGTATTCTGCCTCAGTGGTGGAATCCGTTGTACTGTCTTGCTTGGAACTCTTCCAAGAGACAGCAGCACCATTGAGCATGGATATGAATCCAGAGGTTGACTTCGAGTCATCGATATCGCTTTGGAAGCTAGAGTCGGTATAGCCTTCCAATTTCAGTTCTCCACCCCCATAGACCAAGAACAATTTATTGGTCCTTCTCAAATACTTGAGGATGTCTTTCACAGCTTTCCAATGTCGAAGACCGGGGTTCGATTGATATCTACTCACTACACTTAGTGCAAAAGCCACGTCAGTACGTGTAGATATCATCCCATACATGATGCTACCAATCGCAGATGCATACGGAATGCGTGTCATCGCCTCTATCTCTACATCAGTCTTGGGAGACATAGACTTGGATAGGGACACGCCATGACACATTGGTAGATGTCCTCTCTTGGACTCATCCATCGAGAACCTCTTAATGATGGTATCAATGTATGTAGACTGGGTGAGACCAAGCAACCTTCTTGATCTATCTCTATAGATCTGTATTCCCAATACAAAAGATGTTTCACCCAAGTCCTGCATCGAGAACTTACTCGCTAACCATATCTTAGTTGATTACAACATTCCTACATCATTCCCAATGAGTAGAATGTCATCAACATACAGCACCAGAAATGTCACAGCACTCCCACTGACCTTCTTATACACACTGGGTTCCTCAGGATTCTTAGTAAAACCAAACTCTTTGATTGTACTATCGAATATAAGGTTCCAACTCCTAGATGCCTGCTTTAGACCATAAATAGATCTCTGAAGTTTGCATACCATATGCTCACTTCCGACAGATGTAAACCCTTCGGGTTGAGACATGTAAATCTCATCCTTAATATCCCCATTAAGAAAGGCTGTCTTGACATCCATCTGCCATATCTCATAGTCATATCATGCAGCTATGGCTAGCAGTATCCTTATGGACTTGAACATTGCAACTGGAGAAAAGTTTTCCTCAAAGTCAACTCCTTGTCTTTGAGTATATCATTTTGCCACCAATCGCGCCCTGAAGGTCAATGCCTTCCCATCCGCCCCAAGTTTCCTCTTGTAAATCCATTTACACCCTATGGGAACAATTCCCTCAGGTGGATCCACGAGATTCCACACTTGGTTCGAATGCATGGAATTCATCTCAGATTCCATCGCTTCAAGCCACTTTGATGAATCGGCATCACATAACGCTTCCTTGAAGGTCCTTGGATTACATCCATGGGTAGGCTCATCATGGCCCTCTTCAAGAAGCAGACCATACCTCATAGGTTGTCTCGAGACTCTCTCGGATCTTCTAGGAGCTTGTATCTCCTCTCTTGGCTCTTCGGGTGTGGGTTCTATAATTGTGGGTGTCTCTCGAACCTCTTCGAGTTCTATCATCTCCCCTTTTCTATCCAATAGAAATTCATTTTCCAAAAAGGTTGCATTCCTAGAAACAAACACTTTTGTTTCTTGGGGATATTAAAAGCAGTATCCAACCGAATTCTTTGGATATCCCACAAAGTAACATAAAATGGATCGACTATCCAATTTATCTCCCACTACCTGCTTCACATAAGTAGGGCACCCCCATATTCTAAGATAAGAATATTTGGGTGGCTTACCCATCCATATCTCATATGGTGTCTTATCAACTGCCTTTGAATGGACATTGTTCAACAACAGTTCCACAGTCTCAAGCGCATATCCTTAAAAGGATGGCGGCAACTCCGTGAACCCCATCATAGACCGAACCATGTCCATCAAAGTTCGGTTACGACGCTTCGAAACACCATTTAACTGTGGTGTAGCGGGGGGAGTCCACTGCGAGAGAATCCCATTCTCCCTAAGATACTCTTGGAACTCGGCAGTCAAGTACTCATCACCTTGATCCGATCGAAGTGTCTTGATGCTTCGTCCCAACTGTTTCTCTACTTCACTTCTGAATTCTTTGAACCTTTCAAAGGCTTCAGACTTGTATTTCATCAAATACACATACCCATACCTCGAATAATCATTGGTAAAGGTGATGAACTAGGCATGTCCATGCTTAGTGGTGATGCTAAGCGGACAGCACACATCGGTATGGATCAAATCCAATAACCCTTTGGCTCGCTCCACATGGCCCATAAAGGGAATTTTGGTCATCTTTCCTTTCAGACAGGATTCACAAGTCATGAGAGCATTAATATCAGACATCTCAAACATGCCTACTCCCACTAGCTTGTTCATCCTTCTTAGGGAAATATGTCCTAATCGAGCATGCCATAATTGTGCCGAATTTAGAGTATCTTGTTTTCGCTTGTTTGTTGTTGTTATTGCTTGGACATTGTTTAGTGTAATATCTTTGTATTTTAAGGTGTAGAGATCGTTTTCAAGTTCTCCAGTACCACTTAAACATTCATTCTTGTAAATGTTGCAAACATCTTTTCTAAATAAACAAGAAAATCCATCTTTATCAAGCATAGAAATGGAAATAATATTTTTCACCAATTCAGGTACAAACAAAACGTCTCTTAACATTAACTTAAAATCATTGTTTTAATGCAAGCAAACATCTCCTACAGCCTTGGCAGCAGCCCTTGCTCCATTGCCCATCCTCAAGAAGGTCTCACCTTCCCTGAGCCTCCTACTTCTTCCCATCACCTGCAAATCATTACAGAGATGTGAGTCACAGCCGGTATCCAATACCCAAGAAGTAGAGTTAATTGAAATTTTTACTTCAATATAGAACATATCGTTTCCAGAACTCTTTTGGGCAAGATATTCCCTGCAGTTACGCCTCCAATGTCCAGGCTTCTTGCAGTGATGACAAATGTCAACAGTCTTGTCAGCCTTCACTGGTGTGGCTGCCACAACGGGACTCGGAGTCTGCCTCTTCAAGGGCACGTTCTTCTTGGGACGTTGGAAAGAACGCTTCTTTCCTTTCCCAGGTGGACCGGTCTTCATACAGATGAAGAGCCCACATAAAGAACCGGCTTCTCTTTCTTGATAGTGGACTCAAAAGCCACAAGCATATTCACCAACTCCTCAAGGGTCGGCTCCATCTTGTTCATGTTGAAGTTCACCACAAATGGATCGAATGAGCTAGGCAATGACAACAGCAACACATCGGTGGTCAGCTCCAAAGGCAACATCAGGGACCGAGGCCCCATCTCGCATGCGTAAAGTGATCAGCTCCTTGACGGTAGCATGCCTAAGAGGCCGAGTCTGCTCACCAAAGAACTCCTTGAGGTGCAAATGAATGTCAGCAGCATTCTTTGCATCCTCAAAACGCCTCTGCAGCTCATCATTCATAGAAGCCTGCATATAACACCTGGCTTTCAAGTCATGGTCACACCAATTCTTGTAAGTCTGCAATTCCTCAGGAGTAGTCGGAGTTTCAACAGGGGGCGACTCAATCAGTGTGTATGCAATCTTTTCCGAGTTCAAGACGATTTTCAGGTTTCTTAGCCAAGTGAGGTAATTAGGTCCGGTTAATACGTGTTTTTCGAGAATAACAGACAGCGGATTGCGAATCGAAGACATTGTCAAATTTGTACTGAAAATTAAAACAGATAAATGTTAATGACTATTTTAAAATATTTAGTAAGATATAAAGTATGGATTTTTACTTTATAAATTTTCGCTCCCACTGTTTTGACATTTTCACTACCCTCTAGTGAAAACGGGAAACTCCTTTCGTCACTAGGTACGCAAGGTCCAATTAGCGAATTATGATCCCGAATAATATCAGCCAATCACAATCCGTAAAAAGTAATTTCCAATTGCATCACCATGCAACCCTTTACGTAAACTTTTGTCTCACGTTTGATTAGGATCCAATAATATGACGTCGTTCATCTTCACGTGTCAAGCCTTACCCATCGATGTTGAACCTTAATGGACGGTCGCCATGAGTTCCCCCAATAATATGAGCCGAAATCATGGGAGTTCCACGTAGTTCACATCACCATGTCAATGGATGTCACAGCTTTCCGGCACCCAGGGCCCCCCCAATAATATGAGCCGAGCCCCGAGCACGGGTAACGTTCATCATGCACCCATTGTCGATGGAAGACATGGAAATTATAAATGTAATGCCCTAGATTTCATATCATGTTAAGCAAAGATTATTGAATTTGAACTAATGTGATTATAGTCGGGCCATTACAAGACCGAATTTGGCCAAGCATATGAATTACACAACTTGTGGACAGAGAGTCTGGCGCCCGAGCGGTAGTTTTTGACCGCCCGAGCGCCAGTGTTCATCCCATATATGTTGCGGGCAGAAGAGGTGGCGCCCGGGCGATAAAGATCGACCGCCCGAGCGCCAAGGTGCAATTTGGAAATGCTTGGACAGAAAATGCCACGCCCGAGCGGTAGTTTAGCACCGCTCGAGCGCCGACCCAAGTTCAAGAAAAATAAGCCACGTTGCTTTACATGCAAACTGGATATATATATATGCCATCCTTCAGAATTCATATAAAAAACGAAGAAGGGAAATCGAAAATCTTTCAGAAAAATCCTTACGCCTTTATATTTTGATCCGCCCGTCTGATTTTGAATCTGATTTCAATACCGTGTTCCTATCGTTGACAGCTACTACAGGACGTAAGTTTTGTTATGTTTTGTTAAGATTTGAAACTATGATATTGTCAGAATCATACATGATTCATATATGGTGTTCTTGACATCGTAGACATCATATAATCAAAGTCAGATTAAGAAACAGATTGATTATGGAATTGTTATGAATTTCAGAGTTAAATTGACTGAGATGTGATATCAGATTTGCACTGTGGTTGATTATAAGTTATTGGAATTAGTATATACTGATGTGGCATCACCGGTATCGCAAGATTGTACTGTTGTACCGTCAGAATTTGATAAGACAGAGATGTCTTAATTTGAATAGAATATTAATGCAGTATATTGATATTTTCATTGCCAGATTGAACATTGACTGACTTTGAGTCGAGACTTCGATTGTATCAGAGCGACAGAATGAAAGGTATAAATAAATGTTGATTCGGGCTTGCACAACTCGAGTTAGGTTGGGCTTGAGTTTCCCAAAATCACATACTTTATTTTATTGCATTGATATTTGCAAATTATCAGATTAATATGTTTAGTCTATTGAATTTATAGCAGAGCAAGAGTCCGAGTTTAGGGCAGATCAGCCTAGCTAGGGCAGAACCGCCGAGTCTTTGACATAACCGCTAAGACTCTAGACTTACGGTGTATCGATGAGCTTAGATGTAGATCGACGTCTATTGTAGACATTCCATACAGCATACCAAAGTCTAAATTAGATCAGGATCCCTAGATTAGAAATGAGTCCTTGATTTAGGTACAGATTTGTATTGATTCATGTGGCAGATTAGATACATGTTTTAATGTTTGTTTATGCTTTTATATATGTGTTATATGATTGCATTGATACATTGTTTATACTGGGATTTTATTCTCACCGGAGTTATCCGGCTGTTGTCGTGTTTGTATGTGTGCATGGCAACAGGTGGGACAGGTTCGGGGTCTCAAAGGTGAAGAAAGATCGAGATTAGAGTGGTGGCTACGGACTTGGACTAGAAATAGGGTTTAAACACTTGCGATATAGTTGTTAACCCTTGGTTGAGGCTGATTGTATATAGTGCAAGACTTGTACTTTTAATACTGAGATGTATATATGCTTTATTTCACTACGTTCCGCATTTTAAAAAAAAATATTTAGACCATGTTTGTTATAATTGATTACATTAGTCCCAATGACGATTAAGAAGATGATTAGCATCCGGGTCCCCACAACAAACAAATTTATAATTCCCCTTTTCGGGCTTGATATTAATTTTGAATCTTATTCAAAATGAGGGTTTTTAATTTTGAAAGGTCTCATCATTAATTTTATTTAAAAGCTTGCCATGTTTGATCGTATGTTTTCCGGATTCATGCAACTTTGTTATTATCATAATAATAACGCACATACTCATTATTTATAACATATCATGCATATATTATAAACAGTAAACAAAATAAGGATGATCAATCGCCCCAAAACTAATGGCCCGTGTGAGCTAAACACGGGCCTAGGTCCAATCCTAGGGAAATGCATGGGATGCAAATGCAACTATTACATTAGCTTTCAATATTTACATTGTAACGCCCCGAAAATTTTAAGGTCCACGCAAACCACGTGCATGCGATTATTAAATTATCTTGTATTTTAATTAATTTTTTTAATTGTATTAATTAATTATGTTGTGCATAATTACATGTTTAAAATATATTTTTGCTATATGATTGCATTAAAATCGTATTTTTAAGGATTATTCAAGTGACGATCGAGGAACGGGGACCGAGGGCTGTAAAACGTAAAACATTTTTATTAAATACTTATTTTTAATTATTTAAAAGATGATCGATGCTTTTTAGTATTTTTGAAAATGAAGGGTTTTGAGGTGATTTTATACGCCGGGACGTAAATTTTATCGATGTTACTTTTTCAACAAAATTACGAACTCTTTGGCAACCCGGCTATTTAATTCAAAAACTTATTTTTACCCAAAACTATTTTATATTTTAATTAAAAAACTAAATGAGCACTAATGGGCCTAATTCTATGTTAAAGGGGCCTAAGCCTATTTAGTGATGTAATTAACTATAAAATGCATTAAAAACCCTCCCCAAAACATACAAAACTCACGTCTCACACACTCCATATATTCTGAAACACTTCGGCCAGCCCTACACGAAGCACACACACCACACTTTTGAAGGAAATATTTCGGTAGAAAGCTAAGGAAGGTGATAGCCGCGGTTCTCGCCCGTTCTTCGCAATCGTCAACAAATTTTCGTGCGTAAATTAGGCAAAAGCACGCCATAAATCTTTTTTTCTCGTCTATCACACCATATTACATGTTTTAATTATGTTTGCATGGAAAATATGTTGATCTTTTATGTATTTTCGTTTTTAATCCATATCATGTCAAAAACTTATGCTTTCATGATCCAAACTTAAGATAACTTTGCATTAAGGGGCTGCCATGTTAGGGGCTTCATAGGGGACATTTTTCCACTGGATTTAGAGTCCTTAAGGGCATGAACAAGGGCTGGACAGGATCATGTATCATAGGAAACGAAAATTTAGAGTCCTAGTGGGATGGGACTCTTTCATGTAGGCTTAAATAATTATGTGGGACATGTTAGAGTCAATGAATTCAAGAAAATGTCAAAAACGGAAAATTTTACGTCTAGGGGTAAAACGGTCTTTTCACACCTAGAAATTAGTAATCGTCATGGCAGTGCCCTAAATGCTATTTTTATGAAATTACGATTATTTTTAAATTTTTATGAATTGTTCATGATTAAAAAATGATTTTTGAATGTCTAAATGATTTTTATGATTTAAGAAGACATTTAAAATACATGTTGCATGCTTGGTTTCAAAAATGAAAAATGTAAATATTACTCATGATTTTTCTAAGTGATGTGAATGTAAAATGTTGAAGGATGTGAGGAGATTGTGACTAATTCGTTAATGTTGGCGACGTCGTGAGGGTTATGGTCCCAGTGGGAGCCCGACAATCGTGTTTCCATCATTGCGAATATGTGGTAACGGTCATGTAGTAACGGTAAGAATGGAAATGTCGTGAGGGGAAAAGGCCCCAGAAGGAACCCATTTAGGGGAAAAGGCCCCAGAGGGAACCCTAACGAGCGTATTTCTATTCGATCATGATAGGCCAGGGCCCAGTTGACTGGTGAGAGTGTTGCTGCTGTCCCCCGCCGCCCAGTACTGAGGTTTCACGTAGATGGATCCATCGTCATGTCATGTCATGTCAGGAAAGTCACAATTAACGATCTGAATTAAACAAAGAAAAAAAAAAGGAAATGTTCATGATTATATTTAAGGTTTTATGTCATGTCATGTTGAGGAAAAGGAAATTCATGTTTGCATGTCATGAAAATGTTTATGTTTAAAGTTTTATGCATCATGAAAATGTTTACGAAAATGTTTATGTTTATGCATCTTCATGAAAACGATATTTTAAGTACAAGTATTTTTCACCGTTATATGTTGACTGTATTACGTATTACTCGTTATAAAGATTATGGTGTGTTGAATCTTTAGACTCACTAGGTGTGATGGATGCAGGTGGTATTGAGGGAGGACTTGATGAGTGATTTGACTGGACTGAATGCGCACACAACCCGAGGACCAGCGCTTCTACTTTTTCCGCATTATGACTTTTGACTCATGCTTTATGATTAAAGATTTTTAAGATTATTTATTTATGCTTTTTTGAGAGATTTTTGAGGGGTTTAGTATGAGTTATACTTTTCAAATATTATTGCTTTTTAGGTTTGGTAAACCAGTTGACGATTTAATTTTTATGACTATTTCACTTGATTTTTAAAATGCTAGTTGGATGATGTTTTATTTTAAAGGGTAAAATATTTTATATGTATTGGCCGAAAATTGAGTGTTATATATATAAAAAAAAAAATAGTACTTTTAAAGCAATAAAGAGGGCGAGACGTTTCATACATGTCTTTGATCTTCATAATCATCATGGCCACCATCTTCCAATCTTGATCATCTACTATACTAATATTTACAAATAATTATCCATGGCAAATAGGGATACATCTCATGGGGGTGAGAACGGGCCATAAACCAAGCCCACTTTATAAATTGATAATTATTACAATCATTCAACACAAAATATCCTAACATACATGTAGAACCCGTAAATCAGTAGACGTATAAGCCATGCATAATTTTAGATTTTTAAAATTTAGTTAACTTCATCGCATGATTATTTTAAATGCATTTATTTGAAGTTAATTATTTTATTATTTCATTGCAGTGGTTTGATTTTTATCATTTCAGTTATTTCAGTGAGGCCAGACTGGAGTTGGAGTTTTGAGATAGAATTTAGGATTTGAGAAATATTTCAGAAGTTAATTTAGCTAGCAAGTAAGTTAATTTAAGTTAATAAGGAGATTTGGGGATTTATTTATGCAACTTGAGGTGAGTAGAAAATAAGCTCATTTGAGTTACTTAATTAAGGATTTATTCAATAAATTACTTAAGGGATTAGTGAGGCTTTTTAGGGTTATTAATCTAGTAAATAAACAACACTCCACATTCATTTTATTAGTGGATTTCGGCCACCCCTTGGTTACTAGAGGATTCAATTGCCAACTCATCAACTTTGACCATTTCTTTGCATGTAATTAGTAGGATAAATCTAGGATTTTTGGGAGCACCATGTAATTAATTAGTGGACATATCCTAGTCTAGAAACAAGAGAGAAATCGGCCACTATACTCTAGAATCACCCAAGAGATCATTTGATAGCAATTCAAATTCAAAATTCAAATGCATGAAGACTTGGTCTTGATATGATCCTTATATCTTGCACCATCCTCCTCACCCCTCATAACCACTCCATCACACTCCCTCCCCACCGAAATCAGACCCCTTTTCAGTAGAAAAAACGTGAGTAATAGCTAGGGAGAAAGGGAGAAAAATCGAGAACTAGAAAGTGTTAAGAGTAGCAACGTCGTCGTTTCGTTCGTTTTCTTTCGAAACGAAACCAGGCATGTCTAGATTTCTTTCAAACCTCAATCAAGTCATATTATCAATTATTTTTCAGTACATGATCATGTTTTATCATGCAAAAACCGAAATACATCATAGAATTTTCAGAAAATAAGGCATGCAGATTTCGGCCCTTTCATGACAAGCTTCACGTTTTTTCTGAGTTTTGTTGTTTCAGGTGATTGGTTCGATTCCAAGCTCCCAAGGAGACATCTATACACGTAATAGGATGCATTAGGATCAGATTTGTCCGTTCGTTCAAGCCCCTGGTTGCTGGAAATTCAGAAATGGACAGCAACCTCTCATTTGGTCCATTATGAGTTTCGAAATTCAGTTTTGATGGCAAGGAGGAAGGATCTGATCTTGGCTGCCCCAAAGGCCTATAGCCATGGTTAGATCACTCCCCTAGCATGTCTAAGACGTGACAAAGTCACCCTTTTGGTGGCTTGGTCCATGGCTCATCGGTTTTTAATCAAAACATCAAAACAGCCCCCTATACCCTTCGGCCCCTTCCATTTTTCAGCACATGTATTTCGAGTTGGTTGGGTTAGTGTGGATCTTGGTTGGCCTATGGCCCTTAGCCACGGTTCATACCATGCTCTTAGATGTCTAGATTGTGCCATGGTCAATCAAATGGCCACTGGAACGACGCAAGACATCGATCAAAGCAAAACACTACACACGCATGCATGTTGGTTCTCGGTTGGAGTTTCGGTTGAGTCATGGTGTGACGCGGATTGTGGCTGGCCTAGGGCCCTTAGCCATGGTTCAAATCACTCCTTTGGATGTTGGTAAGAGTCTTTGGTCGGTGGTTCACGCCTCCAATGGCCGGTAGTCTCGAAAACAACACAAGTTACGCAGAGGTACAGTTTCTGGAATTTTACAGCAAGTTGCTGTGTCGGTTCGGTGGCTCGTTCGAGTACTCGGTTGGCTTTTAGCCTATGGCCTTGGACTGGACAGTGCCACTTTGAGTTGGAAAGGTCATGTTTTTGACCGTTTGTGATTCGGATCATTTTTGAGGTCGTACGAGAATTTACGGTGCGATGTGCCAAATTGACTCTCGAAAGAGCGTTTCGTGTTTTGGCCTCCATTCCACCTAGATTTCGACCCTATCATTTTAGGAGCATCATTTTATGATTTTTCAGCGTATTTTAATCATGACTATACGTCGGTTCAGTGTCGGTTCAGGTTGGCTCGGAGTCATGATTAAATGCGAAGTCATTAGGCGTCATAGTCGCATCTTTTGAACTAAATTGCATAGTTGGTCAAGTTTAAGCTATTGCATATTTTTCATGGCACAGTTAGGTTGCAGCGAGCCTGGGGACGATCCAATCCAATTCAGTTGGTAAAATTATGGGACATTTTCATTATGCCAGTTAATTATTTTACGTGCATTAAATAGAAAATGATTATTTTTGAGATTTATGCGATATGGCTTGTGGTTCATTCACTATGTGGGAGTGTTATTTTATACGGTCGCCAGTGACCGATCAGTTCAGTATGATACCACCCGGTCGCCAGTGATCGGCCAGCTCAGTTCAGTTTCAGCCTCCCCGGTAGCCAGTTACCGATCTGTTCAGCTTAGTGCAGGGGCCACAGGCGTAAAACATAATCTCAACAGAAAATTTTACCAGTTATTTCATTACAGGCTCCAAGGAGCAAACATTTTTTTTTACTGTGATTATCAGTTCAGTTATGCACGTATTATAATTGCTCAGTACAGATTATTTTCAGCATGCCTCAGGACAGGATATGTTATCTCATGCATATTTTAATTCAGATTTTTACTCGTTACCTGCGATATATGCATGCTGAGTCTTTAGGCTCACTAGACTTGATTGTTGTAGGTACTGATGAGGTCAGGGCCGAGGGCGGGGACCAGTGAGCCAGCTTGGGTCGGCAGTAGTGGCACCCGAGGACCTCAGAGCAGCAGTTGTTATTCTATTCCGCAAACATTTTTATCAGTCGTTGGATATTTTTAAATTGTGATTTTTTGCAAACTTTATTTTCTTCCGCTGCAATATTTTGAAATATTGAACTTGATTCACCAGTGAATTTATGAATGAGGCCATTTAAGTTCTTTTAAAAAGAAAATTTTTAATTTTCCGCAAATTTTCAAGCAAGGAGTTCTAGGGCCTTTGCAGTTGGTATCAGAGCCAAGTTCTGTATAGGGTTACACTACTACTGACCACGAGAAGCTCACGAAGCCACGCCTTCGGTCTGTAAGTTTTATAGTTCAGCATTTTATTTATAGCATGAATTATTTTGACAGCATGCTTCCATGAAATAATTTCAACCAGATTTTCAGTATTTCAGTGTTCGTTCAAAATAAATTATGGAATTATGCATGTTAGTTACGTATGGGTTATGTTGGAACAGTATGCCCCCTAGACGTATTCTAGACCGCAATAGAGAGGAGGAGCCTCGCCGAGAGGACAGAGAGGAGCATAGACAGGAGGGAGACCTACCACCTCCTCCACCGCCCCCACCGGACATGAGTGCCCAGATGCTAGCTGGGATGACACAGTTCTTCGCACAGTTTGCGGGGAACAATGCGGTGGTGACTAGGCCGACAGGGCCAGAGGCTGTTTACGAGCGATTCATGAAGATGCGTCCAAAGGAGTTTTCTGGGACGTCTGACCCCATGATTGCCGAGGGATGGATCAAATCCCTCGAGGTTATCTTCGAGTTTATGGAGCTGGGAGACGCAGACCGAGTTCGATGTGCCACCTATCTGTTCACCGGAGATGCCCGCTTATGGTGGGAAGGAGCAGCAGTAGCCCTGAACTTGGCTACACTTACTTGGATACGCTTCACGGAGGTTTTCTACTCCAAATATTTTGCCGAGGAAGTGCGCACCAGGTTGACCACTGAGTTCATGAGCATGAGACAGGGAGATATGACGGTTACGGAGTTCATCCGTAAGTTCGAGAGGGGCTGTCATTTTGTGCCCCTGATCGCGAATGATGCCAAAGCCAAGTTGATGCATTTCCTGGTGGGTCTACGGCCGATCTTGCGCCGGGATGTTAGGGTGTCTGACCCTGCTACTTATGAGATTGCTGTCTCCAAGGCCCTAGCCGCAGAGCAGGATCTGCGGGATATCGAGAGGGATCGCCAGGGCAAGCGCCCAGTTCAGGTACCACACTGCCCTCCTCCTCATCAGCATCAGCAGCATAACAAGAGGCCATTTCATGGGCCGCCTAGAATCAAAGGCCAACAGCAGCAGCAGCAGCAGGGGCGCCCAGCCCCAAGGACTTTTGAGCACCCAGTCTGCCCCAGGTGCTCACGCCGCCATCCTGGAGCATGTAAGTCTGGCTCAGGAAAGTGTTTTAAGTGTGGCAGCCCAGACCACATGTTGCTGCAGTGCCCTCAGAGAAATCTGCCTACTCCAGGCAGAGTTTTTGCTCTCCATACCGCGGAAACCAACCCGGAGACTATGTTGTTGACAGGTACCTTTAAAATTTAAGTTATTATTTGAATTTCGTGTTTTGGGAATAAGGATTAAGATTGAACTTAGAACTGTGATAGGATTGCATGTCTATAAGTTTAGTTCTTGTAGCTACTGGATTCAACTTAGAGCTCCGCTCTTTCAGGGAGAATTTTTATATCTGGTTCCGCTACAAAGGCCTTGATAGATTCAGGGGCCACTCACTCGTTTATTTCGGAGGTCTTTGCAAACTTTCTCGAGATCAAGACCATTGGGCTAGACATAGCCTTTTCAGTAGTGTTGCCGTCAGGCGAGGAGATGGCACCCACCAATGTTATCCGAGATATAGACCTTGAGCTGCACGGTAATCTTGTTTATGCAGATCTGATTGTGCTACCGATGCCGGAATTTGACATCATCCTAGGGATGGACTGGCTATTGAGGAACAGAGTGTTGATAGACTTCCAGCGGAGATCTGTTCTTGTCCGACCGCCTGGAATGGAGCAGTTCTTATTTGAGCCGGACAGGTACTTTCCTTTACCGCGCATTATTCCTTATGTTCAGGCCAGGAAGCTCATGCATAGAGGGTGTCGGGCATTTCTAGCGACCTTTTTATCTGTCCCCGAGGAACCCAGCCAGTCAGCCTCAGATGTTCCGATTGCCAGAGATTTCTTAGACGTTTTTTCCGAAGATGTCTCTGGTATGCCACCCGAGAGAGAGGTGGAGTTTTCCATTGAGCTTATGCCAGGTACGACTCCGATATCCAAAGCGTCGTACCGACTAGCACCGACAGAGATGGCAGAGCTTAAGAAGCAGATACAGGAACTTCTGGACAAGGAGTTCATTCACCCTAGCTTCTCACCTTGGGGCGCGCCAGTCTTGTTTGTTAAGAAGAAGGATGGCTCTATGAGACTTTGCATTGACTATCGGGAGTTGAACAGGGTTACAGTGAAGAATAAATACCCACTTCCGAGGATTGAGGATCTGTTTGACCAGTTGCAGGGAGCTTCGATTTTCTCCAAGATTGATCTGCGCTCTGGCTATCACCAGTTGAGGGTGAGAGATGCTGATGTTTCCAAGACTGCTTTTAGGACTCGTTATGGCCACTACGAGTTCCTTGTGATGCCGTTCGGACTGACGAATGCGCCAGCGATCTTCATGGATCTCATGAATCGCGTATTTCAGCCATACCTCGACCAGTTTGTGATAGTGTTCATAGATGACATTCTCGTCTACTCCAAGAGTCGGGAGGAGCACAGTCGACATCTGACCACAGTGTTGCAGACATTGCAGAAGCACAAATTATTCGCAAAGTTCAGTAAATGCGAATTCTTGTTAGAGAAGGTGGCGTTCTTAGGCCACATTGTTTCTAGCAGTGGTATTGAGGTAGACCCAGCAAAAGTTGCAGCAGTCAGAGATTGGGTTGTGCCTCAGAATGCATCAGAGATCCGCAGTTTTCTTGGCTTAGCAGGATATTATCGGAAGTTCATTAAGGGGTTCTCTTCGATTGCAGTTCCACTCACAGCACTGACCAAGAAGAATGTGAAATTTGTTTGGAGCGAGGAGTGTCAGAAGAGCTTCGATACTTTGAAGCAAGCTCTTATCTCAGCACCAGTTTTGGCCGTGCCGTCAGGGTCCGGTGAGTTTGTACTGTATACCGATGCTTCGAAGCTCGGTCTTGGCGCCGTATTGATGCAGCATGGGAAGGTAATAGCTTATGCTTCTAGACAGTTGAAGACTCATGAGAAGAACTACCCTACCCATGATCTAGAATTGGCGGCCGTAGTTTTTGCCTTGAAGATTTGGAGGCATTATCTGTATGGAGAGAAATGCCAGATCTTTACCGACCACAAGAGCCTCAAGTATTTCTTTACGCAGAAGGAGCTGAACATGCGTCAGAGGCGTTGGTTGGAGCTTGTGAAAGACTACGATTGTGACATTAGCTACCACCCGGGTAAAGCTAATGTAGTTGCGGATGCATTGAGCAGAAAAGTCGCAGTGATGGCTCATTTGACGATTCAGAAACCTCTTCAGTTTGAGATACAGAGGTTTGATCTCGAGACTTATCCTCGAGGTAGAGTTCCTCGTCTATCTACCTTGACTATCCAGTCCTCTCTTATTGACCGTATTCGCAGTGGTCAGGCCACAGATGAGCAATTGGCACAGTGGAAGAAGAGAGATGAAGCCAAGGGCAGTGTCTTGTATACAGTCAGCAACGGTATTGTGAGATACCGAGATAGGATATGGGTTCCTAGCAGTGATTCTATCCGAGCAGACATCTTATCAGAGGCCCATACGTCCACGTACTCCATTCACCCTGGGAGTACGAAGATGTACAAAGATCTGCAGCTATTGTATTGGTGGCCAGGGATGAAGAAGGACATCAGGCGTTTTGTATCCGAGTGCCTGACTTGCCAGTTAGTGAAGGCCGAGCATCAGAGACCAGCAGATTTGCTCAAGCCTCTTCCTATTCCCGAGTGGAAGTGGGAGAACATTACCATGGACTTTGTGACCGGATTGCCGAGGTCAGCCAGAGGATCGAATGCTATTTGGGTGATTGTAGATCGTCTTACCTAATCAGCGCACTTCTTGCCTATTAAGACGACTTTCACCATGGTTCAGTATGCAGAGTTGTATAACCGGGAGATAGTCCGACTTCATGGTATTCCAGTTTCTATCGTATCTAGATCCCAGATTTACTTCCTCATTTTGGAAGAGTTTGCATTCGACTTTGGGTACGAAGTTGCTGTTTAGCACAGCTTTCCATCCGCAGACAGATGGGCAGTCAGAGCGAGTTATTCAGATTTTGGAGGATTTTCTTCGCGCTTGCGTCATCGATTTCTCAGGGAATTGGGAGACGAACTTGCCACTGGTTGAGTTAACCTATAACAACAGTTTCCAGTCGTCTATAGGTATGGCTCCGTATGAAGCACTGTATGGCCGAAAGTGTAGATCTCCTGTTCATTGGGATGAGGTAGGAGAGAGAGCAGAGTTGGGTCCAGAGATTGTCCAGCAGGCAGCAGAGGTAGTAGTCAAGATCCGTGATAGGATGAGGACTGCTCAGAGCCGACAGAAGAGTTATGCCGATCAGCGGAGGAGAGAGTTAGAGTTTGCAGTGGGCGATCATGTCTTTGTGAAAGTGGCACCTATGAAGGGTGTCATGAGATTTGGCAAGAAAGGGAAGCTCAGTCCGAGATTCATTGGACCGTTTGAGATCCTTGACAGAGTTGGGACGCTAGCTTATCGTGTGGCTCTTCCGCCGAATCTGGCCGGAGTACACAATGTGTTCCACGTCTCCATGCTGAGAAAGTATATGGCAAATCCTTCGCATGTGCTGAATTTTGAGCCGTTGCAGCTTACTCCGAACTTATCTTATGAGGAGAGACCCGTGCAGATCCTAGACCGGCAGGAGACGAAACTTCGGAACAAGTTGGTTAAGCGAGTCAAAGTCAAATGGCTCAACCATTCAGAGGAAGAAGCTACGTGGGAGTCTGAGCCAGAGATGAGATATCGATACCCCGAGTTATTCGGTAAGTTCTAATTTCGAGGACGAAATTTATTTTAAGGGAGGAAGGATTGTAGAACCTGTAAATCAGTAGACGTATAAGCCATGCATAATTCTAGATTTTTAAAATTTAGTTGACTTCATCGCATGATTATTTTAAATGCATTTGTTTGAAGTTAATTATTTTATTATTTCATTGCAGTGGGTTGATTTTTATCATTTCAGTTATTTCAGTGAGGTCGGACTGGAGTTGGAGTTTTGAGATAGAATTTAGGATTTGAGAAATATTTTCAGAAGTTAATTTAGCTAGCAAGTAAGTTAATTTAAGTTAATAAGGAGATTTGGGGATTTATTTATGCAACTTGAGGTGAGTAGAAAATAAGCTCATTTGAGTTACTTAATTAAGGATTTATTCAATAAATTACTTAAGGGATTAGTGAGGCTTTTTAGAGTTATTAATCTAGTAAATAAACAACACTCCACATTCATTTTATTAGTGGATTTTGGCCACCCCTTGGTTACTAGAGGATTCAATTGCCAACTCATCAACTTTGACCATTTCTTTGCATGTAATTAGTAGGATAAATCTAGGATTTTTGGGAGCACCATGTAATTAATTAGTGGACATATCCTAGTCTAGAAACAAGAGAGAAATCGGCCACTATACTCTAGAATCACCCAAGAGATCATTTGATAGCAATTCAAATTCAAAATTCAAATGCATGAAGACTTGGTCTTGATATGATCCTTATATCTTGCACCATCCTCCTCACCCCTCATAACCACTCCATCACACTCCCTCCCCACCGAAATTAGACCCCTTTTCAGTAGAAAAAACGTGAGTAATAGCTAGGGAGAAAGGGAGAAAAATCGAGAACTAGAAAGAACAAGAGTAGCGTTCCACTCCTCCGTGCCGCGTCGTCGTCGTTTCGTTCGTTTTCTTTCGAAACGAAACCAGGCATGTCTAGATTTCTTTCAAACCTCAATCAAGTCATATTATCAATTATTTTTCAGTACATGATCATGTTTTATCATGCAAAAACCGAAATACATCATAGAATTTTCAGAAAATAAGGCATGCAGATTTCGGCCCTTTCATGACAAGCTTCACGTTTTTTCTTAGTTTTGTTGTTTCAGGTGATTGGTTCGATTCCAGGCTCCCAAGGCGACATCTATACACATAATAGGATGCATTAGGATCAGATTTGTCCGTTCGTTCAAGCCCCTGGTTGCTGGAAATTCAGAAATGGACAGCAACCTCTCATTTGGTCCATTATGAGTTTCGAAATTCAGTTTTGATGGCAAGGAGGAAGGATCTGATCTTGGCTGCCCCAAGGGCCTATAGCCATGGTTAGATCACTCCTCTAGCATGTCTAAGACGTGACTAAGTCACCCTTTTGGTGGCTTGGTCCGTGGCTCATCGGTTTTTAATCAAAACATCAAAACAGCCCCCTATACCCTTCGGCCCCTTCCATTTTTCAGCACATGTATTTCGAGTTGGTTGGGTTAGTGTGGATCTTGGTTGGCCTATGGCCCTTAGCCACGGTTCATACCATGCTCTTAGATGTCTAGATCATGCCATGGTCAATCAAATGGCCACTGGAACGACGCAAGACATCGATCAAAGCAAAACACTACACACGCATGCATGTTGGTTCTCGGTTGGAGTTTCGGTTGAGTCATGGTGTGACGCGGATTGTGGCTGGCCTAGGGCCCTTAGCCATGGTTCAAATCACTCCTTTGGATGTTGGTAAGAGTCTCTGGTCGGTGGTTCATGCCTCCAATGGCCGGTAATCTCGAAAACAACACAAGTTACGCAGTGGTACAGTTTCTGGAATTTTACAGCAAGTTGCTGTGTCGGTTCGGTGGCTTGTTCGAGTTCTCGGTTGGCTTTTAGCCTATGGCCTTGGACTGGACAGTGCCACTTTGAGTTGGTAAGGTCATGTTTTTGACCGTTTGTGATTCGGATCATTTTTGAGGTCGTACGAGAATTTACGGTGCGATGTGCCAAATTGACTCTCGAAAGAGCGTTTCGTGTTTTGACCTCCATTCCACCTAGATTTCGACCCTATCATTTTAGGAGCATCATTTTATGATTTTTCAGCGTATTTTAATCATGACTATACGTCAGTTCAGTGTCGGTTCAGGTTGGCTCGGAGTCATGATTAAATGCGAAGTCATTAGGCGTCATAGTCGCATCTTTTGAACTAAATTGCATAGTTGGTCAAGTTTAAGCTATTGCATATTTTTCATGGCACAGTTAGGTTGCAGCGAGCCTGGGGACGATCCAATCCAATTCAGTTGGTAAAATTATGGGACATTTTCATTATGCCAGTTAATTATTTTACGTGCATTAAATAGAAAATGATTATTTTTGAGATTTATGCGATATGGCTTGTGGTTCATTCACTATGTGGGAGTGTTATTTTATACGGTCGCCAGTGACCGATCAGTTCAGTATGATACCACCCGGTCGCCAGTGACCGGCCAGCTCAGTTCAGTTTCAGCCTCCCCGGTAGCCAGTTACCGATCTGTTCAGCTTAGTGCAGGGGCCACAGGCGTAAAACATAATCTCAACAGAAAATTTTACCAGTTATTTCAGTACAGTCTCCAAGGAGCAAACATTTTTTTTTACTGTGATTATCAGTTCAGTTATGCACGTATTATAATTGCTCAGTACAGATTATTTTCAGCATGCCTCAGGACAGGATATGTTATCTCATGCATATTTTAATTCAGATTTTTACTCGTTACCTGCGATATATGCATGCTGAGTCTTTAGGCTCACTAGACTTGATTGTTGTAGGTACTGATGAGGTCAGGGCCGAGGGCGGGGACCAGTGAGCCAGCTTGGGTCGGCAGTAGTGGCACCCGAGGACCTCAGAGCAGCAGTTGTTATTCTATTCCGCAAACATTTTTATCAGTCGTTGGATATTTTTAAATTGTGATTTTTTGCAAACTTTATTTTCTTCCGCTGCAATATTTTGAAATATTGAACTTGATTCACCAGTGAATTTATGAATGAGGCCATTTAAGTTCTTTTAAAAAGAAAATTTTTAATTTTCCGCAAATTTTCAAGCAAAAAGTTTTAGGGCCTTTACAATACACCTAGCAAATTGGGCTTGGGCTTTTGATCATCCTTAATGCTTAATATCACATATCATACACCATAAATTAATTATCACAATAATTAATTGATCCAATATTATATATCTCGATCCAATCACTAACCGCCACGATTATAAACTAAATTAACAAAGTATACAAACACTTTTGTCTACTTTCTAATTAATTTATTTATAACCGAATTTCTTGCAAATCACAATTTACTATAAATAATTAAAGTCCAACTTCAATTATTTATTTCATGAGAAAATATTTGCAACTTTTGTAAATTTAAACTTAAGGGCCCAAAAAATCATTTTTCACCAAAAACATTTTGGCCATTTAAATTTCACAAATATGTTAGCCATCCAATGGCCCAACAACTCAAGGCC
Organism: Primulina tabacum; assembly: GCF_025594145.1. Taxonomy (NCBI): domain Eukaryota; kingdom Viridiplantae; phylum Streptophyta; class Magnoliopsida; order Lamiales; family Gesneriaceae; genus Primulina; species Primulina tabacum. Next base: position 21,004,195 of record NC_134559.1, on the reverse strand, counting down.
CATGACACTTTGATATTTCAAAAGACCTTTTGAAAACCCTAGTCGTCATCGCCGTCGCCGGATTCCGGCCAACATGCAAAAAAGTTTTTTTTATTTAAAAGATAGGAGCTGTTCGGGCAGCCCCTCGGGCTGCCCTTGCTGCCCGAAATGGGCAGCCCACGGGCAGCCCAAGCTGCCAGAAATGGGCAGCAACAAGCTGCCCGAATTTTCCCCAAAATAAGCCTCGGTTTTGATGCAAAAAGTATTTCTCATGCGGTTATAAATCGATCTCAATATAATATTATATATATGCTACACAAACTAGTACCCTTAGCTCATGATACCACTTGAAAAATGATCGATTTTAGGTGTTCAAATGCGCAACGGAAGTTCAAAAATCTTTTCAAGGCATGAAAACCGAAATTTAAAAGAAAAATTTGAACACCTCATGTAATAGCATGTAACATATACAAAAACACAAACTATGACATTCATAGGGTGTTTAAAATGTTACCTATCAATCTCAAAGATTGATGTAATGGCTACAACCAAGTTGTAAACAACTTGGCTCTTCAAAGGCAAGACAAATCTACAAGCTCTCCTTGTTCTTGAGTCCTTCCTTCAAAATCAAGCCCACCACCAAACTTAAAAGATCCACCTTACACTTGCAATAGAAAATGTAGGGTATTTTTCTTTGAGAAGTATATGAATTCCTCAACCAAAAATGAAGAGAACTGGAGAGAAAATGTGTTGCAATTTTCGGCCAAGGGTATGGGAGGGAAGGAGTGAATGAGTTGTCTTGGTGTGTGAAAAAATAGAGACCAACTTTTGCATGCCATGCAATTTTTTAATCAAAAGTAATCCTCAACTCTTCACCTCCCAAGCATGCATTCTTATTTGGGCTTTTAACAATTACAAGGCCCATGGACTTTAGTTTAATTGTCTCAAACAAATTTGAGACCCATTAAACCTTACTTGATTTTACTCAAGCCCACTAGTCTAATAATTATTTCTAATTGGGCTCTACAAGGCCCAATATAGTTTAATTAATTCAACACTTGAATTAATTTAATTATTTGGACTCTACTAGGCCCACTAGTGTTAAATTAATTAAACACTTGAATTAATTTAATTTAGTCCACAATAATGTTTATGAAAATCACAATTTCCAAATACATTATTTATTTGGCCAACTTTTAATTTAGGAACACATTCATAAATTAAAATTACATTTCCCTCATAGAAGTCATACTTCTATTTTTGCTTACGCTTATAAACTCATTTATAAGCCGTTCAACACATTGAAATATATTTTACTTCTCAACGGGATCTAGAAAGCTAGTACTTGTGTGGCCCTCAATGGTTCATTGATACAACTAGCCGTGGGTTCACATCTCCATGTGATTCGAACTAAACATGTCCTTATATGAGCATACCCCAATTGCTCCATTCTTACTTATCAACTCCTTGATAACAAGAATGTCAGAACTCAAGTCTGATAGTACCCAACCAATCATGTTAAACGCCTAGCAGCATCGCTTACATGATTTCCGAGGTATCTTATGATAGTGCCTGCAAGAACCATTCAATTATGGTTAGCGTACAGTACGGTCCCTTCAACTCATATATCCCGGTCAATTCGAACACCATTGGTATATCGAGAGTTGTCAATGAATCGATACTATGTGTCATGTCGTAGTTGCATCGATGGTGTAATCTATGAAACAAACCCCTTTCATAATTACCATCATACTCTGATCAGGGATTTCATACTACACATACATGAGAACACATAGGATATCCATACCCGAAGGTAAGCGGTGAATCCCCGACTACAATGCATCGACTCCTATATGTTTTGACAGAACACCCAACCTTGCCACCTGATGACCCCTTGAGAGTCGGTAAACAAGTCAAAGTGTAGTGCTAGCACATAGAGTCTCAATGTTGTCCCGGGTCATAAGGACTAATGGTGTACAACCATAAACTAGGACGTTTCCACTCGATAAGTGAGAACCACTTGGAAAGTCCTTTATGGAGGGTTGTTACGTGCACTCTACAAAGAGCACCTATCTGCATGCTCGAACATCACAATGTCCCCTACCAATGAAATATGGTACTCACATCGCAGATACTAGTCTCGAACTCAAGCGACCTATATCCTTCTTAGCGGCGGCTGAATCGACTAGGAACTGTTTAGAATATACAGTATTCCAAATATGAGTTTCATGATACTCATCATATGGGCATCTCATATTCTTTCTACTATTTGTATATTCAAGGACTTTATCTATGCAACTAGCATGGGTATACAGATAAAGAAGTGACAAAACAATAAATTCAAATATTATTAAAATAAAGACTGTTCATACATAGAGTTTAAACATGAACCCTCGGCCAACACTTGGCTCGACGGGCACCTACTCTAACACCCAGGTCCGGCTCCTGGTCCATGCAGGTACTGGGAAATGCGTGTGAAGGAAAGGGAAGGCACGAACCCCGTGCCTAGGTCCGTGTAAGGGTCCGTGTAGACTCTGCAAAATGACACTTCGGAAGGAACAAAGGCACGAACCCCGTGTCAGGGTTTAGGTAGACGTCCGTGTACCTACGGGAAAAATACACCAAGTGGAAAAACAAGGGCACGGACCCCGTGCCCTGGTCCGTGTGGGGGTCCGTGTACTCACTGTGAGCGAAAGCCAACAGAAATTCATGTACTTGTGGCTCGCTCTCCCTAATTCTATCAATCCAACCGTGAACCGACACCTCGAGAATCATCCTAGGGCACTAAGTACGGACTCCAACTTGTGCAACCCATCAAGAATGTTCCCAAGAGCTACAACCAACAACCAACAACACAACCCGAAATTTGACACCATTTTCTTCCTACGACTCTTAATTCAATTATGTGCCTTATGACACGAAACAAAACAGCACATATCATCTAAACACATTCCACATCATGTCTAGACGCAGTAGTATTGGCCTGGTGATGCCCAACGAATCCTGCAACTCAAAAATTCAAGAGCACGTCGATAACATGAATTCTCAGAAACACATTTGAGCAGTCCCATTAAAAAGATCATAACACCCTCAATATTTATCCAAATAATTTGAATTTTATATCAAATCGAAGGTATCAAAAAGTTCTACGATTTTTATGTTGAAAGTTTTCTCCAAATAACGACCGAAAAATCGCAGTATTTAAAAGAACAGTACATTTTGAGTTTTAGATCCAAAAACGTTTCAAAACTCAATCCAACATGATTCTGCTCAAACTTTGTACATCATACATGGATTTTTACGCATAAAAACAACGCAACACATACTATGACATGATCGACGCAGGAAAAACAGATTATACGTGGCTTAAAATCTTTAACGTTACCGAAATGGTTTTCTTGAAATAAACCACAAAAAGTTGGTGGAAAGTATAGAGGGAGGGGGCGGCTGCTCTTAGGTGGAGAAACCCTAGGTTTTTGCTCTAAAATTCTGAAAATAAAATGTGTAGGTGTGTGTTGTATGTTTTGGTGTGTGTAAAAACGTGTAAGTGTGTGTGAGTGTGTGTAACGTGAATGTGTGTTTTAATAAGGAGAAATTATTGCTAACTTAACTAATTAAAAAGTTAACAAAAGTTAACTCACACTAATTTTAAACAACTCCTCAATTAAAAATAAATATACACTAATTTTATAAAATTCTCCTTTTTAACAAATAAAATGCACAAAGCCCACTTTAAAAGTTTCAAAATTCTACAATCACTAATTACATAATTTTAGGTTTTAAAATGCTGAAACTTATTAAATTAATTAATATGCCCCAAACTTAACTTAAAAATAAAATACCACATAAAAATATGCCAAAATCGTCACCAGTCTCTTTTCCTCGATCCCGCATTGAATGATCGCCTGAAACATGAAACTCGAGAAAATATTTTATCGTGCATCACCTAACATTTAAATAATGCAATTAAATAAATCATTCATCACTAAAAATCATTTTAATTTAAATAAATGATTTAACAATTTAAATAAATACATGAGTTTTACGTGTACTGATTTTGGGCTCTACAAATAGGTTTAGCTATTTTTGAAAATTCTTCGATAAAACGACGATAGTAACCTGCTAAACCCATGAAGCTATGGATCTCAGGAACATTCGTAGGTCTCGGCCAATTCAATACAGCTTCAACCTTAGCAGGATCAAAGGATATGTCATGTCTCAAAATAACATGGCCCAAAAATACTACTTTGTCCATCCAGAATTCGCATTTGGAAAATTTAGCATATAAATGGCCATTGCGAATAATTTGAAGTACCATTCTCAAATGTTCAGCATGCTCCTTTTTCGATTTCGAATATACAAGAATATCATCAATAAATACAATAATGAATCGATCAAGATAATATCGAAAGACACGATTCATTAGATCCATAAAGACAGCAGGAGCATTCGTGAGACCGAAAGACATAACCAAGAATTCTTAGTGGCCATACCTCGTACGAAAAGCAGTCTTAGGCAAATCTTCTTCTCGAACTCGTATTTGATGATAACCAGAACGGAGATCAATCTTAGAGTATACAGAAGTACCCTGAGCTGATCAAATAAATCATCAATACGAGGAAGTGGATACTTATTTTTCAGAGTAGCCCGATTCAGTTGCCTATAATCAATACACATTCGCATAGTACCATCTTTTTTTCGAACAAATAAAGCTGGAGCTCCCCAAGGTGATAGACTCGGTCGAATATATCCCTTATCGAGAAGATCCTGTAATTGTTCTTTCAATTTCTTTTGGTGCCATGCGATAAGGAGCTTTAGAAATAGATGCGGTCCCCGGCAAATCAGGAATCTCATCGGAAAATACATCCGGGAACTCTTTCGCAACAGAAATATCAGATAAAGATGGCTTCTTTATCGATACATCAACAACATAGACAAGATAACCCTCATCCCCGCTAAACAAAAGCTGGGACATTTCCAAAGAGGATACCAATAGAATTTTAGTTTGGGAACCCTTGTCATAAAAATTCCACTTGGGTCCATCAATAGGTCGAAATCGAACCAATCCATGAAAACAATCGACAGTAGCTTGATTGGTTGTCAAGATATCCATGCCAATAATACAATCAAAGTCGTGCATTGGAAGGACAATCAAATTCACAAATATCACATTATCCTAATAAATCAATACACCATTATGCACAACTTGCTCAGACAAAATAATATTTCCTGCTGGCATGGCTGTCGACAAAGTATCGTACAATGGGGTACACAAAATCTCATGGGATGCAACAAATGCATGAGACATGAATGAGTGAGCTGCTCCTGTATCAAATAAAACACGTGCAGGATAATCGCAAAGCATGAAAATACCTGCAATCACACCACCAGAAGCTTCTTTTTCCTGATCCTCGGTCATGGCATACACTCGAGCTTGAGGAGGGCCTTGGATAGTCTAACCACCAGCTCCTCGATATCGTGGAACATTCGATTGCTGAAAAGAGGGAATAGAAAAAATAGGTCTCATCATACTCGGGCCACCTCTAAATCCTGGCTGGGGTTGGGAAGAAGTTGTACCCCTATTCCGAACATACACGAGAGAAATGACCTTCCTATCCACAATGATAACAAGTACCAAACATACCTCGACACTGATCGATAATATGTTTACCTCCACAATGGCTACGATAAGGAGCAATAACGGGACTCCCTCGTCGGGATCCACTGGAACTAGAAGAAGATGAAGAAGCAGTAGAACCAGTCCTCTTAAACTCTCTACCTTTCAGGCGCAAGGTAGGCTGCTGAGCTGACACTGGAGGTGAAGGAGCGTATTGAGGACCTCCTCGCCTTAGTCCAGCTTCGGCTGCCTTTTGCTCGTTCAACTGCCTCTGCGTAGCTCATAGGCAAACCTGAAATGACAAAAGTATATAGCAGGATGCAACCCATTCACAAACCTCTTATATTTCGCTTTTGCATTTGCCGCTACATTAGATGCATATTTCAACAACGTAGAAAATGTCGGAGCATATTCTGCAACAGTAATCGCTCCCTACTGCAAACTATTGAATTCATTCTCTTGGGTAGTATAAAAAGAAGGAGGAGAATACTGATCCAAAAACTGGGCCTTGAAGACATCCCATGTGACTTCAATCCCGGCCTCTTTAAATCCAATCTCAGCAGCTTCCCACCAAGATGTTGCTCAGTCCTAAGTTGATAAAGGGCAAGTTTCATTCTCCGAGGTTTGGAATACTAAACAATATTAAATAAGTGCTCAATATCCTTTAACCATGCCTATACTCTTTCTGCACTCTCAGTGCCAAAAAACCTCGGTGGTTTCATATCCTGGAATCGAGCCATCACTAAATCCATGGACATTACTTTGAATTGTCCAACCATCCTCTCAGTACTACTACTCGCAGTTTCATTTGTGGGATCCATCTACAAATCAGAGGATGAATGATAAGCACGAATTGTATAGCGTTTTAAGGTTTTTATTTTGTCGTATTCGTGCTTATCTGGCGTTTTTATTCCGAGTTTTGCGCTTAATTCGTATTATTATTGCCATTTGCAGGCTTGACCAAAAGATGATAAAAAGCCAAAGAAAACAAAGAAAAGTCAAGGGTCGCAAGGCCATGTCAGAAATACCCGAAAAATAGGAAAAAAACACAAGGAGGCACCCGGACCCCTACACGGACCCCGTGTAAGGGTCCGTGCCTAAAGAAGCCGAGAGAAGATTTTCAGCGAGCTACCACGGACCCTAAGATGGACCCCTACACGGGGTTCGTGTCCAGCAACATCCGAGAATGGAAAATTAGCGTACGAAGACGGACCCCTACACGGGGTCCCTGTCCAGCATCTCCCGGAAAGAATTTTTAATCGAAACTACACGGACCCTACACCTGAGGCTTACACGGGGTCCGTGTACCGTATTTTCAGATCAGATTCGCGAAGATTTTAGGAGATTTAAGAAAGAAATTAAGAAGATTTGGGAGGACTTTTTGATCGGGACTTTCAGCACACTTTTGGGGAGGAGAAAAAAGGAACTTTCGACTCTGGAAGGCGTCGACGGCTTGGGGAAAAAGGAGAGAAAAACCACGCACTTCATCACGCAAGATCCGCGCACCATCACTGAGATTTTCTCTTCTCTTGCTTTCTTATTTTCATTCATGAATTCGAATATTAGATTTTCTTCTAGTTTTGAATTTATGGAGTAGTTTTTCTTATGATCGGGACCACGATAGGGACAAACTTTTGATCTTGTTTATTCATTGGATTATTTGATTTACGAATTACTTTAAGTTATTGATTAATGTTTGCGTAATTTTCATGCTTTTAACTTGGCCAATTATTTGCATGTTTGTCGTTTGATCTTGACTCGAAAGAGAATAGATTAAATTTAGCTTCAAAAATATTAATCAACACACGGTTAAATCGACTAGAAATAGTATTCGGTCTCAATGTGCGATTTTAGGCGACAGCTGTAATTCCATCGTTGAATAATGCGTTTTTGTTTGATTAAATTCAATTAGAAATAATTGGACTGTTAAACGAAAATAGGATTATAAATTCTAGAAATAGATTTATAGCTAATTTATGGAATTTCATCGTGGCATCGAATAATATGTGGTTAATTAATTCCATTGCGTGACAATAATCAAGATTTGGACCGTTGTGTGTTCCCGGTCATTTTGTGGAATTTGAAAATTTCCCAAGTGTCAACCTGTTCTGAAATTTCGATTTTAGTTATTAATTTAGCATACTTTAATTTAATTAGTTTAAATTATCATCAAATCACTTGTTATTATTTGCCTAGATTAAACCGAATAATTTAAATCTTAGTATTTAAATAATAGTCTATGTGGGATCGATACTTGGACTTGTCGTCCATTTACTATAACTTGACCTAGTCCGCTTGCTAGAATTTTTTTCAACCGAAATCGTCGGTCAAGTTTTTGGCGTCGTTGCCGGGGACTATTTGTTTAATATTAAGATAAATTATTAATTTGGGACTAGGCATTTATTTATTAGTTCTTTCTGTTAATTTTTAAATTTTGAGCATTTTAATTAATTTTATTTCAGATTTTTGCTTTCTTTGGAGTTTGAATTGCGCACTTGAATTTTGATTGCATGAGTCTAGCTCGTGTTATATGAGCCGTGCTCAAGGCGTCGAAAGTCTAGTGCCACTTGATCTAGAGATTGAAAGCACTCTCCGTCGCATCCGTTGAGCTAGAAAGAACAACAACTTGGCTCTTGAATTCGAATCTGGAGAGGAATTTGAATTAGAAGTTAAACCAGAATTTAAAGACATGGCCGGAGAAGTGGATGATCGTACTTTAATGGAGCTTCATCGACCATCGTTTGAAGGATATGGTTCTAGTATTATCCGCCATACAATTCAGGCGGATACATTCGAACTAAAGCCGGCCGTCATCCAGATGATTCAACTCCAAGTCAAATTTGGAGGATCACCATCTGAAGATCCCAATGCACATCTGGAGAACTTTCTGTCAATCTGTGATACAATCAAGTGCAATGGGGTGAGTACTGATGCCATTCGACTCAGACTGTTTCCATTCTCCCTGCAAGGAGAAGCTATGGAGTGGCTTCGAGACCTTCCCGCTGGTTCTATTACTACATGGGATGAGTTAGTCGAAGTCTTCGTGCACAGGTATTTTCCCCCAACCAAGGTTACACAGTTGAGAAATGAAATCACATCATTTAGACAGAGAGATGGGGAGTCGTTGAATTCAACATGGGCAAGGTTTAAGAAGATGTTGAGAATGTGCCCAAGACATGGTTTTTCGATAGGCCAGCAGGTTGAGACGTTCTACTACGGGGTGGACCCATCTGTACGATCTATGCTTGATGCAGCCGCAAACGGTAGCCTATAAAGGAAAACACCAACCACAGCGCTTGAAATCATATCTAATATGGCAGAGAGCAATGTAGGTTGGCAACACAATCGAAGGGAGAAGAAAGTCGGATTCCTTGAAATGGATGCCTTGACAGCGATTACTTCAAAACTTGATGGATTGACACATCAGATGGCACAGTTACAAGCAAATAAATCACTATCAGTCAAGCCAGTGCATCAAATTCAGGGAAACACTGAGATAGTTGGTGGATCATCATCTGGTGACACGCCATTCATGCCAGATATGTCTTGTGAGGGAATACAGTGTTTTGGAGGGGACTCGGTGAATTATGTGGGAAACCAGGGTCGACAACAATATAATCCATACAGTTTCTCATATAATCCGGGCTGGAGGAATCATCCGAATTTTGGGTGGAGGCAGTCATAAAATACTGTAGAGCAACCATATTTCCATCCTTCACAGCATCCTACACAGCAAAATCCTCCTCAGCAACCACCTAAACCTCCGCAAGGTACTGGACCCTCTATGCCACCCCGTTTCAAGCCACAAGATAGCAAGTCGAATCTTGAGGATATGTTAGCCAAGTACATAGCCGGGAATGAGATGAGATGGCAAAATTACGATGCCATGATGCAAAGAGTGGAGACTGAACTAGGGCAGTTTGCGACACAAATAGCTACACGCGCTCCGGGTTCACTACCTAGTGACACTGAAAAGAATCCAAAGGGTGTCAATGCAGTCACAGTGACGTCTCCCATAAAGCAAGAGGTAGCTGATGTTGAAGAAAATGTGAAAGAAAATGGGTCATCCAAGCAAGAGCCCGAGGACGCAAGGAAAGCAGGTAAGTTTCTAAACTCGAATCCCACTGTTGATATTAATTCACTCCCGTTTCCCCAGAGAGCAAAGCAACTGCAACTGGATATTCAATTTTCAAAATTTCTTGAGATTTTCAAAAAGCTGCACATAAATATCCCGTTTGCAGAAGCTTTAGCTCAAATGCCCTCATATGCAAAATTTCTTAAAGAAATTCTAACAAACAAGAGGAAACTATTGGATTTTGAGACAGTGAAGCTTTCGGAGGAATGTTCTGCAATTTTACAAAATAAGTTGCCTCCAAAAGCTAAGGACCCAGGTAGCTTCTCTATTCCTTGTACCATAGGAACTTCATTTTTTGGCAAGGCTTTATGTGATTTAGGTGCAAGTATTAATTAAATGCCTTATTCATGTTTTGAGAAGCTAGGAATTGGTGAAGTTAAACCTACTACAATTTCCCTACAATTGGCTGATAGATCTATTAAATACCCTAGGGGAGTAATAGAGGATGTTTAAGTGAAGGTTGACAAGTTTATTTTCCAGTGGACTTTGTTGTGTTAGATATGGAAGAGGATCGTGAGATTCCTCTTATTTTATGTAGAACCCGTAAATCAGTAGACGTATAAGCCATGCATAATTCTAGATTTTTAAATTTAATTGACTTCATTGCATGATTATTTTAAATGCATTTGTTTGAAGTTAATTATTTATTATTTCAGTTCAGCAGTTTGATTTTTAGCATTTCAGTTATTTCAGTGAGGCCGGACTGGAGTTGGAGTTTTGAGATAGAATTTAAGATTTGAGAAATATTTCCAGAAGTTAATTTAGCTAGCAAGTAAGTTCATTTAAGTTAAAAAGAAGTTTAAGGAATTATTTAAGTTAGTTGAGGATTTTAATTTAATTATTTGAGGTGATTAAGAAATGAACTCATTTAAGTTATTAAATTAATGGGTTAGCTCACTAAATTAATTAAAGGATTAGTAAGGCTTTCAAGGATTATTAGTTGACTAGATAACAATATTTCCCCTTCATTTTATTGCAATTTTCGGCCCCCATAGTTGCTAGACAATTTAATTGCCAACTCATCAACCTTTTGACCATTTCTTTGCATGTAAGTTGTAGGATAATTCTAGGATTTTTGGGAGCACAATTTAATTAATTAATGGACAAATCCTAGACTAGAAAATAAGCAAAATTTCGGCCACCACCTCCTAGAAGCATCCACCAACTCATTTGATATCAATTCAAAATTCAAATTCAAAAGGGGAGTGGACTTGGTCTTGATATGATCCTATTTTTGTGCACCCTTCTCCTCACCTTCATAACCACTCAATCCCTCTCCCTCTCCACCGAAATACCTCACCATTCAGATCCATTTTCAGTGTAAAAATCGTGAGTCTTAGCTAGAGGGAAGGCAAGAAAAAAATCGAGAACTAGAAAGAGCAAGAGAAGCGCTCCACCTCCTCCGTGCCGCGTCGTCGTTGTTTCGTTCGTTTTCTTTCAAAACGAAACCAGGCATGTCTAGATTTCTTTCAAACCTCAATCAAGTCATATTATCATTTATTTTTCAGTACATGATCATGTTTATTCAAGTAAAAATCGAGATCCATGTCAAAACATTTTGAAACCTCACATGCAGAATTTTCGAATTTATTGGCAAGCTTCACGTTTTTCTGAGTTTTGATGGTTTCAGGTATTGGATCGACTCCAGGCTCCCAAGGCGGCTTGTATACATGTAGTAGGATGCATTAGGACCATGTTGGTCCATTCAAACCAGCCCCATGCTTGCTGGAAATTCAGAATGACAGCAAGTTCCCCATAAGTGCAGAAATGTGATTCGAAATTTCAGTTTTGTGTCAAGGGTTGTGGATCTGATCTTGGCTGCCCCAAGGGCCTTTAGCCATGGTTGGATCACTTCCCTAGCATGTCTAAGACGTGACTAAGTTGCCCTTTTGGTGGCTTGGTCCATGGCTCATCGGTTTTTAAATAATCAACAAGAACAGCCCCTTTCCCCATTCGGCCCTTCCATTTTTCAGCATATGGTTCGTTTCTTTTGTGGCTTGGTGTGGATCTTGGTTGGCCTATGGCCCTTAGCCACGGTTCATATCATGCTCCTAGATGTCTAGATCGTGCCATGGTCAATCAAATGGCCACTGGAACGACGCAAGACATCGATCATAGCATAAACACTACACACGCATGCACGTTGCTCTCGGTTGGACCCTTCGGTTAAGATTTGGTGTGATGCGGATTGTGGCTGGCCTAGGGCCCTTAGCCATGGTTCAAATCATTCCTTGGGATGTTGGTAAGAGTCTCTGGTCGGTGGTTCACGCCCCAATGGCCGGTAGCCTCGAAAACGACACAAGGAAAAACAAGTGCGCAGCTGCTGTATTTTTGACAGCAAGTATGCTGCTGTTCAGAAGCGTCGTTTGAGTTCTTGGTTGGCTTTTAGCCCATGGCCTTGGACTGGACAGTGCCTCATTGAGTTGGGAAGGTCATGTTTTTGACCGTTCGTCATTTGGATCATTTTTGAGGTCGTACGAGAATTTACGGTGCAATGTGCCAAATTGACTCTCGAAAGAGCGTTTCGTGTTTTGGCCTCCATTCCACCTAGATTTCGACCCTACCATTTTAGGAACATTATTTTATGATTTTTCAGCGTATTTTAATCATGACTATACGTCGGTTCAGTGTTGGTTCAGGTTGGCTCGGAGTCATGATTAAATGCGAAGTCATTAGGCGTCATAGTCGCATCTTTTGAACGTAAATTGCATAGTTGGTCAAGTTTAAGCTATTGCATATTTTTCATGGCACAGTTAGGTTGCAGCGAGCCTGGGAACGATCCAATCCAATCCAGTTGGTAAAATTACAGGAATTTTCATTACGCCAGTTAATTATTTTACGTGCATTAAATAGAAAATGATTATTTTTGAGATTTATGCGATATGGCTTGTGGTTCATTCACTATGTGGGAGTGTTATTTTTATACGGTCGCCAGTGACCGATCAGTTCAGTATGGTACCACCCGGTCGCCAGTGACCGGCCAGCTCAGATCAGTTTCAGCCTCCCCGGTAGCCAGTTACCGATCAGTTCAGCTTAGTGCAGTGGCCACAGGCGTAAAACATAATCTCAACAGAAAATTTTATCAGATATTTCAGTACAGGCTCCAAGGAGCAAATATTTTTACAGTGACTTCCAGTTCAGTTATGCACGTATTATAATTGCTCAGTACAGATTATTTTCAGTATGCCTCAGGACAGGATATTTTATCTCATGCATATTTTAAATTCAGATTTTTACTTGTTACCTGCGATTTATGCATGCTGAGTCTTTAGGCTCACTAGACTTGATTGTTGTAGGTACTGATGAGGCCAGGGCCGAGGGCGGGGACCAGTGAGCCAGCTTGGGTCGGCAGTAGTGGCACCCGAGGACCTCAGAGCAGCAGTTGTTATTTTCTTCGCAAACAATTTTTATCAGTTGTTGGATATTTTTAAATCGTTGTTGTTGGCAAAACTTTGATTTTCTTCCGCTGCAATATTTTGAAATATTGAACTTGATTCACCAGTGATTTTATGAATGAGGCCATTTAAGTTCTTTTAAAAAGAAAATCTTTAATTTTCCGCAAATTTCCAAGAAAAGAGTTTTAGGTCCTTCACAGTTGGTATCAGAGCGGTGGTTCTGTATAGGGTTTCACTACTACTGACCGCGAGAAGCTCACGAAGCCACGCCTTTGGTCTGTAAGTTTTTCAGTTCAGCATTTTGTTCAGCATTTCAGTTATAGCATGAATTATTTTGTCAGCATGCTTCCAGATTTTCAGTATTTCAGAGTTCATTTAAAATAAATTATGGAATTATGCATGTTAGTTACGTATGGGTTATGTTGGAACAGTATGCCCCCTAGACGCATCTTAGAGCGCAACAGAGAAGTGGAGCCTCGCCGAGAGGACAGAGAGGAGCATAGACCAGAGGGAGACCTACCACCTCCTCCACCGCCCCCACCGGACATGAGTGCCCAGATGTTAGCTGGGATGGCACAGTTCTTCGCACAGTTTGCGGGGGGCAATGCCGCAGCCGTAGCCGTAGCCGCAGCCAGGCCGACAGGGCCCGAGGCTGTGTATGAGCGATTCATGAAGATGCGCCCGAAGGAATTCTCTGGGGCATCTGACCCCATGGTTGCCGAGGGATGGATCAAATCCCTCGAGGTTATCTTTGATTTTATGGAGCTGGGGGACGCAGACCGAGTCCGATGTGCCACCTACTTGTTCACTGGAGACGCCCGCTTATGGTGGGAAGGAGCTTCGGTAGCCCTGACATTGGCTACACTTTCTTGGACCCGTTTTACGGAGGTTTTCTACTCCAAGTATTTTGCTGAGGAGGTTCGCACCAGGCTGACCACCGAGTTCATGAGCCTGAGACAGGGGGATATGTCGGTTACGGAGTTTATCCGTAAGTTCAAGAGGGGCTGTCACTTTGTGCCCCTGATAGCGAATGATGCCAGAGCCAAGCTGATGCACTTCCTGGTGGGTTTACGGCCGATCTTGCGCCGGGATGTTAGGGTATCTGACCCTGCTACTTATGAGATTGCCGTCTCCAAGGCCTTAGCCGCATAGCAGGATCTACGGGATATCGAGAGGGATCGCCAGGGCAAGCGCCCAGTCCAGGCACCGCACCGCCCTCCTCCTCTTCAGCATCAGCAGCAGAATAAGAGGTCTTTTCATGGACCGCCCAGGAACAGAGGCCAGCAGCAGCAGCAGCAGCAGCAGCGGGGACGCCCAGCCCCGAGGACTCAGGAGCACCCAGTCTGTCCCAGGTGCTCACGTCGCCATCCTGGAGCATGTATGGCTGGCTCAGGAAAGTGTTTTAAGTGTGGCAGTCCAGACCACATGTTGCTGCAGTGCCCTCAGAGGAATCTGCCTACCCAAGGCAGAGTCTTTGCTCTCCATGCCGCGGAAGCCAACCCGGAGACTATGTTGTTGACAGGTACCTTTAAACTTTAAGTTATTCTTCGAATTTCCGCGTTTTGGGAATCGGGATTTAGATTTTGAACTTAGAACTGTTATAGGATTGCATGCTCTACTCAGATTTATTTCGGGGAAATTAAGCTAGAGGAACCTAGACCTTTGCATGTCTATAAGTTTAGATCTTGTAGTGGGATTCAACTTAGAGCTCCGCTCTTTCAGGGAGAATTTTTATATCTGGTTCCGCTACCAAGGCCTTGATAGATTCAGGGGCCACTCACTCATTTATTTCGGAGGTCTTTGCAAACTTTCTCAAGATCCAGACCATTGGGCTAGATACAGCCTTTTCAGTAGTGTTGCCGTCAGGAGAGGAGATGGCAGCTACCAATGTTATCCGAGTTATAGACCTTGAGTTGCACGGTAATCTTGTTTATGCGGATCTGATTGTGCTACCGATGCCGGAATTTGACATCATCCTAGGGATGGACTGGCTATTGAGGAACAGAGTGTTGATAGACTTCCAGCGGAGATCCGTTCTTGTCCGACCGCCTGGAATGGAGCAGTTCTTATTTGAGCCGGACAGGTACTTTTCCTTACCGCGCATTATTCCTTATGTTCAGGCTAGGAAGCTCATGCATAGAGGGTGTCGGGCATTTCTAGCAACCTTTTTATCTGTCCCCGATGAACCCAGCCAGTCAGCCTCAGATGTTCCGATTGTTAGAGATTTCATAGACGTTTTTCCCGAAGACGTCTCTGGTATGCCACCAGAGAGAGAGGTGGAGTTTTCCGTTGAGCTTATGCCAGGAACGGCTCCGATATCCAAAGCACCGTACCGTCTAGCACCGACAGAGATGGCAGAGCTTAAGAAGCAGATTCAGGAACTTCTTGACAAGGAGTTCATTCGCCCGAGCTTTTCTCCATGGGGCGCGCCAGTCTTATTTGTGAAAAAGAAGGATGGCTCGATGAGGCTTTGCATTGACTACCGGGAGTTGAACAGGGTTACAGTGAAGAATAAATACCCACTGCCGAGGATTGAGGATCAGTTTGACCAGTTGCAGGGAGCTTCGATTTTCTCCAAGATAGATATGCGTTCCGGTTATCACCAGTTGAGGGTGAGAGATGCTGATGTCTCGAAGACAGCTTTCAGGACTCGTTATGGTCACTACGAGTTCCTTGTGATGCCGTTCGGTCTGACGAATGCGCCAGCGATCTTCATGGATCTCATGAATCGCGTATTTCAGCCGTACCTCGACCAGTTTGTGATAGTGTTCATAGATGACATCCTCGTCTACTCCAAGAATCGGGAGGAGCACAGCAGGCATCTGACCACAGTGTTGCAGACATTGCAGAAACATAAACTATTCGCAAAGTTCAGTAAGTGCGAATTCTGGTTAGAGAAGGTGGCGTTCTTGGGCCACATTGTTTCTAGCAGTGGCATTGAGGTAGACCCGGCGAAAGTTGCAGCAGTCAGAGATTGGGTTGTGCCTCAGAATGCATCCGAGATCCGCAGTTTCCTTGGGCTAGCAGGATATTACAGAAAATTCATCCAGGGATTCTCCTCTATCGCCGTTCCACTCACAGCACTGACAAAGAAAAATGTGAAGTTTGTGTGGAGCGAGGAGTGTCAGAAGAGCTTTGATACTTTGAAGCAAGCTCTTATCTCAGCACCCGTTTTGGCTGTACCGTCAGGATTCGGCGAGTTTGTCCTTTATACCGATGCTTCGAAGCTTGGTTTAGGTGCAGTTTTGATGCAGCATGGGAGAGTGATAGCGTATGCTTCTCGACAGCTGAAAATCCACGAGAAGAACTACCCCACCCATGATCTGGAGTTAGCGGCCGTAGTTTTTGCTTTGAAGATTTGGAGGCACTATCTGTATGGGGAGAAGTGCCAGATCTTTACCGACCATAAGAGCCTCAAGTATTTCTTTATGCAGAAGGAGCTGAACATGCGTCAGAGACGTTGGTTGGAGCTTGTGAAAGACTACGATTGTGACATTAGCTACCACCCGGGTAAAGCTAATGTAGTTGCGGATGCTTTGAGCAGGAAAGTCGCAGTGATGGCTCATTTGACGATGCAGAAACCTCTTCAGATTGAGATGCAGAGGTTTGATCTTGAGACTTACCCTCAAGGTAGAGTTCCTCGTTTATCTACCTTGACTATCCAGTCCTCTCTTTTTGACCGTATTCGCAGCGGTCAGGCAGCAGATGAGCAGTTGGCACAGTGGAAGAAGAGAGATGAAGCTAAGGGCAGTGTTTTGTATACAGTCAGCGACGGTATTGTGAGATACCGAGATAGGATATGGGTTCCTAGCAGTGATTCTATCCGAGCAGACATCTTATCAGAGGCCCATACGTCCCCGTACTCCATTCACCCTGGGAGTACGAAGATGTACAAAGGATCTGCAGCTATTGTATTGGTGGCCAGGAATGAAGAAGGACATCAGGCGTTTTGTATCCGAGTGCCTGACTTGCCAGTTAGTGAAGGCCGAGCATCAGAGACCAGCAGGTTTGCTCAAGCCTCTTCCTATTCCCGAGTGGAAGTGGGAGAACATTACCATGGACTTTGTGACCGGATTGCCGAGGTCAGCCAGAGGATCGAATGCTATCTGGGTGATTGTAGATCGTCTTACCAAATCAGCGCACTTCTTGCCTATTAAGACGACTTTCACCATGGTTCAGTATGCAGAGCTGTATATCCGAGAGATAGTCCGACTCCACGGTATTCCAGTTTCTATCGTATCCGACAGAGATCCCAGATTCACTTCCTCGTTTTGGAAGAGTTTGCATTCGACTTTGGGTACGAAGTTTCTTTTTAGCACAGCTTTCCATCCGCAGACAGATGGACAGTCGGAGCGAGTTATTCAGATCTTAGAGGATCTTCTTCGTGCTTGCGTCATTGATTTCTCTGGGAGTTGGGAGTCGAACTTACCATTGGTAGAGTTCACCTATAACAACAGTTTCCAGTCGTCTATAGGTATGGCTCCGTATGAAGCACTGTATGGCCGCAAGTGTAGATCTCCTGTTCATTGGGATGAAGTAGGAGAGAGAGCAGAGTTGGGTCCAGAGATGGTTCAGCAGGCAGCAGATGTAGTAGTCAAGATCCGTGATAGGATGAGGACTGCCCAGAGCCGACAGAAGAGTTATGCCGATCAGCGGAGGAGAGAGTTAGAGTTTGCAGTGGGCGATCATGTCTTCGTGAAAGTGGCACCTATGAAGGGTGTCATGAGATTTGGCAAGAAAGGGAAGCTCAGTCCGAGATTCATTGGACCGTTTGAGATCCTCGACAGAGTTGGGACGCTAGCGTATCGTGTGGCTCTTCCGCCAAATCTGGCCGGAGTACACAATGTCTTTCACGTTTCCATGCTGAGGAAGTATATGGCAAATCCTTCCCATGTGCTGAATTTCGAGCCGTTGCAGCTTACTCCGAACTTATCTTATGAGGAGAGACCCGTGCAGATCCTAGACAGACAGGAGAAGAAACTTCGGAACAAGTTGGTTAAGCGAGTCAAAGTCAAATGGCTCAACCATTCAGAGGAGGAAGCTACGTGGGAGTCTGAGCCGGAGATGAGAAGTCGATACCCTGAGTTATTCGGTGAGTTCTAATTTCGAGGACGAAATTTATTTAAGGGGGGAAGGATTGTAGAACCCGTAAATCAGTAGACGTATAAGCCATGCATAATTCTAGATTTTTAAATTTAATTGACTTCATTGCATGATTATTTTAAATGCATTTGTTTGAAGTTAATTATTTATTATTTCAGTTCAGCAGTTTGATTTTTAGCATTTCAGTTATTTCAGTGAGGCCGGACTGGAGTTGGAGTTTTGAGATAGAATTTAAGATTTGAGAAATATTTCCAGAAGTTAATTTAGCTAGCAAGTAAGTTCATTTAAGTTAAAAAGAAGTTTAAGGAATTATTTAAGTTAGTTGAGGATTTTAATTTAATTATTTGAGGTGATTAAGAAATGAACTCATTTAAGTTATTAAATTAATGGGTTAGCTCACTAAATTAATTAAAGGATTAGTAAGGCTTTCAAGGATTATTAGTTGACTAGATAACAATATTTCCCCTTCATTTTATTGCAATTTTCGGCCCCCATAGTTGCTAGACAATTTAATTGCCAACTCATCAACCTTTTGACCATTTCTTTGCATGTAAGTTGTAGGATAATTCTAGGATTTTTGGGAGCACAATTTAATTAATTAATGGACAAATCCTAGACTAGAAAATAAGCAAAATTTCGGCCACCACCTCCTAGAAGCATCCACCAACTCATTTGATATCAATTCAAAATTCAAATTCAAAAGGGGAGTGGACTTGGTCTTGATATGATCCTATTTTTGTGCACCCTTCTCCTCACCTTCATAACCACTCAATCCCTCTCCCTCTCCACCGAAATACCTCACCATTCAGATCCATTTTCAGTGTAAAAATCGTGAGTCTTAGCTAGAGGGAAGGCAAGAAAAAAATCGAGAACTAGAAAGAGCAAGAGAAGCGCTCCACCTCCTCCGTGCCGCGTCGTCGTTGTTTCGTTCGTTTTCTTTCAAAACGAAACCAGGCATGTCTAGATTTCTTTCAAACCTCAATCAAGTCATATTATCATTTATTTTTCAGTACATGATCATGTTTATTCAAGTAAAAATCGAGATCCATGTCAAAACATTTTGAAACCTCACATGCAGAATTTTCGAATTTATTGGCAAGCTTCACGTTTTTCTGAGTTTTGATGGTTTCAGGTATTGGATCGACTCCAGGCTCCCAAGGCGGCTTGTATACATGTAGTAGGATGCATTAGGACCATGTTGGTCCATTCAAACCAGCCCCATGCTTGCTGGAAATTCAGAATGACAGCAAGTTCCCCATAAGTGCAGAAATGTGATTCGAAATTTCAGTTTTGTGTCAAGGGTTGTGGATCTGATCTTGGCTGCCCCAAGGGCCTTTAGCCATGGTTGGATCACTTCCCTAGCATGTCTAAGACGTGACTAAGTTGCCCTTTTGGTGGCTTGGTCCATGGCTCATCGGTTTTTAAATAATCAACAAGAACAGCCCCTTTCCCCATTCGGCCCTTCCATTTTTCAGCATATGGTTCGTTTCTTTTGTGGCTTGGTGTGGATCTTGGTTGGCCTATGGCCCTTAGCCACGGTTCATATCATGCTCCTAGATGTCTAGATCGTGCCATGGTCAATCAAATGGCCACTGGAACGACGCAAGACATCGATCATAGCATAAACACTACACACGCATGCACGTTGCTCTCGGTTGGACCCTTCGGTTAAGATTTGGTGTGATGCGGATTGTGGCTGGCCTAGGGCCCTTAGCCATGGTTCAAATCATTCCTTGGGATGTTGGTAAGAGTCTCTGGTCAGGTGGTTCACGCCCCAATGGCCGGTAGCCTCGAAAACGACACAAGGAAAAACAAGTGCGCAGCTGCTGTATTTTTGACAGCAAGTATGCTGCTGTTCAGAAGCGTCGTTTGAGTTCTTGGTTGGCTTTTAGCCCATGGCCTTGGACTGGACAGTGCCTCATTGAGTTGGGAAGGTCATGTTTTTGACCGTTCGTCATTTGGATCATTTTTGAGGTCGTACGAGAATTTACGGTGCAATGTGCCAAATTGACTCTCGAAAGAGCGTTTCGTGTTTTGACCTCCATTCCACCTAGATTTCGACCCTATCATTTTAGGAAGCATTATTTTATGATTTTTCAGCGTATTTTAATCATGACTATACGTCAGTTCAGTGTCGGTTCAGGTTGGCTCGGAGTCATGATTAAATGCGAAGTCATTAGGCGTCATAGTCGCATCTTTTGAACGTAAATTGCATAGTTGGTCAAGTTTAAGCTATTGCATATTTTTCATGGCACAGTTAGGTTGCAGCGAGCCTGGGAACGATCCAATCCAATCCAGTTGGTAAAATTACAGGAATTTTCATTACGCCAGTTAATTATTTTACGTGCATTAAATAGAAAATGATTATTTTTGAGATTTATGCGATATGGCTTGTGGTTCATTCACTATGTGGGAGTGTTATTTTTATACGGTCGCCAGTGACCGATCAGTTCAGTATGGTACCACCCGGTCGCCAGTGACCGGACCAGCTCAGATCAGTTTCAGCCTCCCCGGTAGCCAGTTACCGATCAGTTCAGCTTAGTGCAGTGGCCACAGGCGTAAAACATAATCTCAACAGAAAATTTTATCAGATATTTCAGTACAGGCTCCAAGGAGCAAATATTTTTACAGTGACTTCCAGTTCAGTTATGCACGTATTATAATTGCTCAGTACAGATTATTTTCAGTATGCCTCAGGACAGGATATTTTATCTCATGCATATTTTAAATTCAGATTTTTACTTGTTACCTGCGATTTATGCATGCTGAGTCTTTAGGCTCACTAGACTTGATTGTTGTAGGTACTGATGAGGCCAGGGCCGAGGGCGGGGACCAGTGAGCCAGCTTGGGTCGGCAGTAGTGGCACCCGAGGACCTCAGAGCAGCAGTTGTTATTTTCTTCGCAAACAATTTTTATCAGTTGTTGGATATTTTTAAATCGTTGTTGTTGGCAAAACTTTGATTTTCTTCCGCTGCAATATTTTGAAATATTGAACTTGATTCACCAGTGATTTTATGAATGAGGCCATTTAAGTTCTTTTAAAAAGAAAATCTTTAATTTTCCGCAAATTTCCAAGAAAAGAGTTTTAGGTCCTTCACATTTTAGGAAGATCGTTTTTAGCCACTGGGAAGGCTCTGATAGATGTACACAAGGGTGAGTTGGTTTTGAGATTGAATGATGAGAGTGTAGTGTTTAATGTTTTCCAATCTATCAAATATCCCAATGATACATCTGACTGTTTTAGAATTGATGCTACTGACGAGTTTGTTGAGTATGGATTGCAAGAGTTGCTTGGTGAGGATCCTTTGGCGGTATGCATGACCCATTCAAACCCAAAAGAATTGGGAAAACAAGAGCTAGACGAGTGTATTCATTATCTGGAAGCAGGCAGACCGATTTCAAAAACGGTAAACTCTATGATTGGGGAGCTTGGGCATGTCCCACGACCTTTAAAATCATCTATTGAAGAAGCCCCAATCCTAGAGATGAAACCTCTTCCTTCGCACTTAAAATATCTATTTTTACTTGATAATGATAAATTGCCAATGATAGTCTCCTCCACTTTGACAGGTACGGAAGAAGAGAAGCTGTTGCGAGTTCTGTGAGATAATATCAAAGCCATAGGTTGGAGTACTGCAGACATCAAAGGGATCAGTTCATCCATGTGCATGCTTAAAATTCTGATGGAGGCTGACCACAAGACATCTACCCAACCTCAAAGGCGTCTAAACCCAGCTATGCAAGAGGTGGTAAAGAAAGAGGTGATAAAGCTACTGGACGCAAGTATTATTTACCCGATTTCTGATAGTAGGTGGGTAAGTCCAGTACAAGTTGTTCTGAAAAAAGTTGGGATCACTGTAGTGAAGAACGAAAATAATGAGTTAATTCCTACCTGAACTGTTACAGGGTGGCGTGTGTGCATTGATTATAGAAAACTTAATGACGCCACCCGTAAAGACCATTTCCCCCTCCCATTTATTGATCAAATGTTGGAAAGGTTAGCTGGACATCCTTTCTACTGCTTACTGGATGGTTATTCGGGTTATGCAAATTCCTATTGACCCTGAAGATCAGGAGAAAACCACTTTTACATGTCCTTACGGGACATTTGCATATAAACGAATGTCATTCGGTCTATGTAATGCACCAACAACTTTCCAACGCTGCATGATGGCAATTTTTCACGATATGATTGAAGAGTTTATCGAAATATTCATGGATGCTTTCTCTTTCTTTGGCTCTTCATTTGATACGTGTTTGATTAATCTGTCTAAAGTTTTGGAGAGATGTGGGAAGTCAAATCTGGTCTTAAATTGGGAAAAATGCCATTTCATGGTGAGAGAGGGAATAGTGTTGGGACACAAAATTTCTGAAATTGGGATTGAAGTTGATAAGGCTAAAATTGAAGTGATAGAAAAACTCCCAGCCCCAACAAACATCAGAGGCGTGCGTAGTTTCTTAGGCCATTCAGGGTTCTATAGGCACTTTATAAAAGATTTTTCCTGCATTGCTAAGCCACTGACAAATTTGCTGATAAAAGATGTGCGATTTGATTTTTCTGATGAGTGTGTGCAGGCATTTCAGGTTTTGAAGGAAAAATTGATCACCTGCACCTGTGATGACAGCACCTGACTGGGGGTCGCCATTTGAGGTGATGTGTGACGCAAGCGACACAGCTCTAGGGGCAGTGTTGGGGCAAAAGAGGGAGAAATGCATCATTTCAACTACTATGCTAGTATGAAACTGTCAGCTGCCCAACTGAACTATGCCACTACAGAAAAGAAGCTTCTTGCTGTGGTTTTTGCTCTTGATATATTTAGATCATATCTGATAGGGAGCAAAGTTATAGTGCACACCGATCAATAAGCCTTGAAATATTTGATGGCCAAAAAGGATGCAAAACCAAGGCTAATTCGCTGGATTTTTCTGTTGCAGGAATTTGACTTGGAAATAATCGATAGGAAGGGAACAGAGAATCAAGTTGCTGACCATCTATCACGTCTAGAGAATCCAAGTTCAGGTAAGGATATTATTCGCGATGATTTCCCGGATGAACAATTTTTTGAGATCATTCCTCCCCATTTTACTTATCAGCAAAAAAAAAATTTTTTCTCAGATTTAAAATATTATTTGTGGGAGGATCCTTATTTGTTTAGAATATGTGCAGATGGCATAGTCAGTAGATGCATTCCCCAGGAAGAGGTAAGTGAAATTTTGTTTCATTGTCATGCTGGTCCGGCTGGAGGCCATTTTGGGTCAACTAGGACTGCGTCAAAAGTCCTCCAGTCTTGTTTTTATTGGCCGACTCTGTTTAAGGGCGCGCATGAATATGTTACAAAATGTTCAAATTGTCAGCGCACAGGTAATATCTCTAGGAGACATGAATTGCCTCTCAATAATATTTTGGTGTGTGAGTTATTTGACGTCTGGGGTATAGATTTCATGGGTCCGTTCCCAGTTTCTTTTGGGAACAAGTATATTTTGGTGGCTGTAGATTACGTATCTAAATGGGTGGAGGCACTTGCATGCAAAACGAATGATTCTAGGGTTGTCGTTCAATTTCTCATGAAAAATATTTTCTCACGTTTTGGCACACCTAGAGCCATTATTAGTGATGGTGGTACTCACTTTTGTAATCGTCAGTTTGACAGTCTGTTAGCTAAGTATGGGGTCCGACGTAAGGTGGCAACACCTTATCATCCTCAGACTAGTGGCCAAGTCGAGGTATCGAACAGAGAACTTAAACGCATTCTTGAGAAGACTGTCGGTGCTTCAAGGAAAGAATGGTTTAGAAAACTCGATGATGCACTTTGGGCTTACCGCACTGCTTTTAAAACCCCCATTGGCATGTCTCCTTTTAAATTGTTTTATGGGAAGTCGTGTCACCTACCTGTTGAACTTGAACATATGGCTTATTGGACTACTTAATTTTTAAATTTTGATGCTACAGCCACAGGTGACGAGAGAGTGCTGCAACTGAACGAATTGGATGAGTTTAGGTTGGATGCGTATCAGAATGCCAAGCTTCACAAGGAGAAAACCAAACGCTGGCATGATCAAAACATCGTTCATCGAAAATTCTTGGTGGGACAACTGGTATTGTTATAGAATTCGCGACTGAAGTTGATGCCAGGCAAGTTGCGTTCACGGTGGTCAGAACCATACACCATCACGCAAGTTTTCCCTTATGGAACAGTGGAGATCACTAGTGAAGCAACTGAAGCATTCAAGGTGAATGGACATAGGTTGAAGGTCTATCATGGTGGTACCATGCCCGATGAGCCGACCACTGTGGATCTGCAGGATCCAAACTGAATAAAGGAAGCACAGTCAGGCTATCGACTATAAATTTAGAGCTTTCTGGGAGGCAACCCAGTGTTTAGTTTTATTTTTCTTTCATCTTTTATTTTAGTTGTCTTTATTTTTTTTTTATGCTTATCTCGTGAGTTAATCTCAGTTAATGGTGGTACAGGTAATCTATTCACTGGCGGTGGGATTTCTCAAGTGTCGAGATTCTATTAGGACGAGCAGATTCAGAATGTCAAATAGGCCAGGGAAGTTTCTGTACAATTCTTGCATCTTGTGTGCTTGATTGAGTTCCAATTTTGATGTGTAGATTTATAGAATTGTACATTCCTGGCTTTGCATACGTGTTTGGTTCGTAGTGTGTAGAGAAATTTAAAAAAAAAATCAAATTAAAATTTTCTTTCGATTTTCCGAGCGAGCACAGACCTATACCCGGACCCCCACATGGGGTCCGTGTCGTCGCTTTCTGAATTCTCCCTTTTTCGCGAAACCACACGGATGTTGACCCGGACCCCTACACGGGGTCCGTGTCTAATATTGCCCCAACATTTCAAATCCCCGAGCTTACACGGATGTTTACACGGATCCTACACTGGGTCCGTGCCTTCGATTTTCCTGGAAGAATCAGATTATAATCGCGACTCCTCCTTTCAGACCCATAAATCCCCAATCGCTCCTCCTTCTTACCACCGCCTCGCTGCAATCACAACACCACCCGCCACCACCGCAACCTCCTGCAAACTCAAGCCACTCCACAACTACACACACCGCACATCACCTTCATCATCTTCACAACCACAACCACCCCAGCACAGCGTCTCCGTCTAACGCTGGCCACCTAGCACCACTGGGCCATCACCTCCTATTTTCCGTAAGGAGAGATTGGATAATGGTAAGCGTGGCTATACCTTGCTTCCAATTGCCGATTATCCGTGTGTTGGGGGTTTTATGATACTATACAAGAGTGATTGTATTGCACGTTATTTCAGTTCGTGATTGGGTTTCGCTCTTAGATTTGTTCTGCTGGACTTTGATAGTTTACGGGTTGCATTGTTATTGCATTTAGTCTGTTCTTGAGGATAAATTGTTATTGGAGCTTATTGCCATACATTGTTTCAATTTCGATGTTGATTATTATCATTGCGTTGGGATAGGTTCGTGCTTTGTTTGGTTTGTGGTGATCAGTGGTTGGGTTATTTGGATTTATTGGATTGTGGTGCTTGGTTGTTTGGAGTATTCAGATATCATTGCTTGAATCAAAATGCCTCCGCAAAAACAGAGCAGTAAACGTGCACGAAGTGGTGCTTCCTCATCATCCAGGTCCGCCAGGCTGGCATTTGATTCTTCTAAGTTCACCAGTCGCAAAAATTTCGAGTGGTACTCGACGTTTCACAGGAACTCAGTCATTGTTGAGCGGTCTATTCATCCACGGATTGACAACGAGGTACCACTCTGGGCCAAATTTGATAAATTTGGGTGGGGACCCCTTCTAGACATCGCCGGCCCATGTTACCCCGATCTGGTATGGCAATTCTATGCCAATGTTGAGGAAAAAGAGACGACCGGGCTGCCACATTTGCGCACTTACATCAAAGGAGTTCCTATTGAGTTGACAAGCGAATACCTAGCCGCTATTCTGAATGTCCCTAATGACGGGCCGCCAGTGGCTTTCAATCAGGTGGATATCTTCTTTTCGGACCTCACCTTTCGGATCTCTGAGGCTCGGCGCCGACTGCAGTACCGCATATCTCCTACCAGCTCCCGCTCCAGTGTCCTCCCCACGTCCCTCCCGTTTCTGGATCGCCTCATCTTTTACTTTACGGGGGCGAATATCATCCCAAGGAAGGCCGGGAACAATGAGGTCCGTCATTTGGATCTCTATATCATTGACAAGATGCTGAATGGATTGGGGGACATTCCTGCTATTCCGGTGGCGTCGATCATCCTTTCCCCTATGCGCTCAGTCGCCTACATCGACCCCACGAAGAATAGGACACCCTATGCCCCCTACCCTATCATCATCTCCAGGATCTTGGCGGCCCTTGATGTCAATCTCACTGGCGAGACTTCTCTTCTGCCCACATCTATGCAAATGCTAACCCCCTAGGCCATGCAGGGCATGTACTTTATCTTCCGACAGGGTGCGTGGTACCGTAATCCAGGGAGTCAACATATCATTCACCATCCCCGTGACCCACCTGTGCCTCCCCCTACCATCGATGACCGAGCCTGGGAAGACCGTGTGGAGGAAGAAGCGACTTTGGATGCCTGAGCTGGACCTCAAGCTGGTATGCCCCCTAGACAGCGCGCCCCGAGAGGTACACGTCAGGCTTTATCGTCCTTATTTGATTGCATGGACGACATACGCACTCGATTGGCTCGAATGAGCAACATTCAGCTGATGCCTATGTACCACCTTGGGACAGATCCGCAATTGATGGCTTGGAGGACTTGGAGCTGGGATCTGATGATGAGTAGTTAGCCTTTTTTTATTCTTGGATTTGTGGTAGACTATATCGCTTTTCTAGATTTGCGCATTTTATTCATATATTGCATTGATGCTATGGGACATGTTCTTTATGATTATACTCCTTTGGCTGTATCCGTGTGCTTGAGTGTTTCTTTTTCCTATTCCCTTTTACGTTTCCTTGTGCATTCGATGTCGTTCTTTTCAGGAGTTGCTGTGCTCTACCCCATTGTCACCACCTACTCGACATTTTTCCAGGGAAGTGTGTTTAACTTTAATTGTCTTTTTTATACATGTTACATCTCTTTACACTGAGGGCAATGTCGACTTCAAAGTGTGGGGGTGGGTAAGTTTTATTACACATCGTTACACAACACTTAACACCACTTTTCACGTAGGATGAGACTATATCTAGAGAAAGAATCCTTGTTTTACTTGATAACCGGATTAATTTGTTAGATTTTGGATCACTCGGTAAATCGTTTCACGACTAGTTTTGAATAAGAAGAGTCGTAGTTGCAAAGAGAGAGTTAGACATAAAACAGTTCTGTATTGACATTTCATTCCATGCACGTGGTTAGTCTTTTGCTCATAGAAAGTAAATTGGTGCAAGGTGAACTTAATAAAAAAAAAGAGAAAAATTTAAAAACTCTAGAACTCGTCTAATTAGCCCTCGAAGCGAAAATACGAACGATGATGACTTAGGGATGATTTAGGCGATCTTTGGACCGTTTGAGCCTTTCAAGCCTACCTGATAAATCATTTATTGTCTCTAGTAACCCCTCTTGAGCCTGTAAAAA
Source organism: Primulina tabacum (assembly GCF_025594145.1). Taxonomy (NCBI): domain Eukaryota; kingdom Viridiplantae; phylum Streptophyta; class Magnoliopsida; order Lamiales; family Gesneriaceae; genus Primulina; species Primulina tabacum. The sequence continues at coordinate 20,976,393 of NC_134559.1, read as the reverse complement.
TCGAATGGTGTGTGTCAATGACACACAATTAGACCCCATTCGTAATTTATGTTAGAGTAGGTGCACGTCGAGCCAAGTGTTGGCCGAGTGTTCACAATGAAACTCTATGTATAAACAATCTTTATTTTAATAATATTTGAAATTATTATTTTGGCACATCTTTATCTGTATACACATGCTAGTTGCATAGATAAAGCCCTTGAATATACATATAGTAGAAAGAATATGAGATTCTCATATGATGAGTATCATGAAACTCATATTTGGAATACTGTATATTCTAAACAGTTTCTAGTCGATTCAGCAGACGCTAAGAAGGATATAGGCCGCTCGAGTTCGAGACTAGTATCTGCGATGTGAGTACCATGTTTCATTGGTAGGGGACATTGTGATGTCCGAGCATGCAGATAGGTGCTCCTTGTAGAGTGCACTGAACAACCCTCCATCAATGACTTTCCAAGTGGTTCTCACTTATCGAGTGGAAACGTCCTAGTTTATGGTTGTACACCATTAGTCCTTATGACCCGGGACAACATTGAGACTCTATGTGCTAGAATTACACTTTGACTTTTTTACCGACTCTCATGGGGTCATCAGGTGGCAAGGTTGGGTGTTCTGTCGAAACATATAGGAGTTGATGCATTGTAGTCGGGGATTCACCGCTTACCTTCGGGTATGGATATCCTATGTGTTCTCATGTATGTATAGTATGAAATCTTTGATCAGAGTATGGTGGTAATTATGAAAGGGGTTTCATAGATTACACCATCGATGCAACTGAGACATGACACATAGTATCGATTCATTGACAACTCTCGATATACCAATGGTTGTCGAATCGGTCGGGATATATGAGTTGAAGGGACCGTACTGTACGCTAACCATAATTGAATGGTTCTTGCAGGCACTATCATTTGATACCTAGGGAATCATGTAAGCGATGCTGCTAGGCGTTTAACATGATTGGTTGGGTACTATCAGATTTGAGTTCTGACGTTCTTATTATCAAGGAGTTGATAAATAAGAATGGAGCAATTGGGGTATGCTAATATAAGGACATGTTTAGTTCGAATCACATGGAGATGTGAACCCACGGCTAGTTGTATCAATGAACAATTGATGGCCACACAAGTACTAGCTTTCTAGATCTCGTTGAGAAGTAAAATAGTTCAATGTGTTGAACGGCTTATAAATGAGTTTATAAGTGTAAGGAAAAATAGAAGTATGACTTCTATGAGGGAAAAATGTAAATTTTAATTTATGAAAGTGTTCCTAAATTAAAAGTAGGCTAAGTGAATAATGTATTTGAAAATTGTGATTTTCATAAACATTATTATGGACTAAATTAAATTAATTCAAGTGTTGAATTAATTAAACACTAGTGGGCCTAGTAGAGTCCAAATAATTAAATTAATTCAAGTGTTTGAATTAATTAAATAACATTGGGCCTTGTAGAGCCCAATTAGAAATAATTATTAAACTAGTGGACTTGAGTAAAATCAAGTAAACTTTAAATGGACTCAAATATGTTTGGGACATTTAAATAAAAGTCCATGGGCTTTGTAAATGTTACAAGCCCACTTAAAAAGCATGCTAGGGAGGTGAAGAGTTGGGGATTACTTTTTATTAAAAAATTGCATGGCATGCAAAAAGTTGGTCTCTACTTTTTCACACACCAAGACAACTCATTCACTCACCCTCCCATCTCACTTTTGGCCGAAACTTGAAGCTTCATTTTCTCTCAATTTTTGTTCTTCAATTGTTCAAGATTTCCTACACTTCTCAAAGAAAAATACTCATATTTTTCTAGTGCAAAATATGAGTGGATCTTCCTAGTTGGTGGTGGGCTTGATTTTTGAACAAGGAGTGTTCAAAGGAAGCTTGTAGAAGTTCATCCTTTCAAGAGCCAAGTTGTTTACAACTTGGTTGGAGCCATCATCAATCTTTTAAGATTGATAGGTATATTTTCTATATACCCTATGAATGTCATATTGTGTTTTCGTATATGTTACATACTAGTACATGTGGTGCTCGAATTTCTCTTGAAAAAACCGAAATTTTGTTGCTTCCGTTGCCTTTCGAGCACCTAAAACCGATCCCCTTTCAAGTGGTATCATGAGCTAAGGGTACTAGTTTTTGTAGCATATACATAATATTATATTGAGGACGATTTCTAACCGCATGAGATGAAATTTTTGCAACAAAAATCAAGGAATATTTGGGCGATTTTTGGGCAGCAAGGGCAGCCCTTTGTGAAATATCAAAGTGTCATGGGTCTTGAGTTGTTGGGCCATTGGATGGCTAACATATTTGTGAAATTTAAATGGATCAAAATGTTTTTGGTGAAAAATGATTTTTTGGGCCCTTAAGTTTAAATTTACAAAAGTTGCAAATATTTTCTAATGAAATAAATAATTGAAGTTGAACTTTAATTATTTATAGTAAATTGTGATTTGCAAGAAATTCGGTTACAAATAAATTAATTAGAAAGTAGACAAAGATGTTTGTATACTTTGTTAATTTAGTTTATAATCTTGGCGCTTAGTGATTGGATCAAGATATATAATATTGGATCAATTAATTATTGTGATAATTAATTTATGGTGTATGATATGTGATATTATGCATGAAAGATGATCAAAAGCCCAAGCCCAATTTGCTAGGTGTATGCTAGGATATTTTGTGTTGAATGATTGTAATAATTATCAATTTATAAAGTGGGCTTGGTTTATAGCCCGTTCCCACCCCCATGAGATGTATCCCTATTTGCCATGGATATTTATTTGTAAATATTAGTATAGTGGATGATCAAGATTGGAAGATGGTGGCCATGATGATTATGAAGATCGAAGACATGTAAATATTGGAAGATAATGTAATAGTTGCATTTGCATCCCATGCATTTCCCTAGGATTGGACCTAGGCCCGTGTTTAGCTCACACGGGCCATTAGTATTGGGGCGATTGATCATCCTTGTTTTGTTTACTGTTTATAATATTTGCATAATATGTTATAAATAATGAGTATGTGCGTTATTATTATGATAATAACAAAGTTGCATGAATCCGGCAAACATATGATCAAACATGGCGTTTTTTAAATAAAATTAACGATGAGACCTTTCAAAATTAAAAACCCTCATTTTGAATAAGATTCAAAATTAATATCAAGCTCGAAAAGGAGAATTATAAATTTGTTTATAATTTCCATGTCTTCCATCGACAATGGGTGCATGATGAACGCTACCCGTGCTCGGGGCTCGGCTCATATTATTGGAGGGGCCCTGGGTGCCGGAAAGCAGTGACATCCATTGACATGGTGATGTGAACTACGTGGAATTCCCATGATTTCGGCTCATATTATTGAGGGAACTCATGGCGACCGTCCATTAAGGTTCAACATCGATGGGTTAGGCTTGACACGTGAAGATGAACGACGTCATATTATTGGGTCCTAATCAAACGTGAGACAGAAGTTTACGTAAAGGGTTGCATGGTGATGCAATTTGAAACTACCTTTTAGGAATTGTGATTGGCTGATATTATTCGGGATCATAATTCGCTAATTGGACCTTGCGTACCTACTGAGGAAAGGAGTTTCCCATTTTCACTAGAGGGTTAGTGGAAATGTCAAAACAGTGAAAGCGAAAATTTATAAAGTAAAAGTCCATACTTTATATCTTACTAAATATTTTAAAATAGTCATTAACATTTATCTGTTTTACTTTTCAGTACAAAATTTGACAATGTTTTCGATTCGCAATCCGTTATCCGCAATACTCGAAAAACACGTGTTAACTGGACCTAATTACTCACTTGGCTAAGAAACCTAAAAATCGTCTTGAACTCGGAAAAGATTGCATATACACTGACTGAGTCGCCCCCTGTTGAGGCTCCGACTAGCTGCACTCCTGAGGAATTGCAGAGTTACAAGGATTGGTGTGACCATGACTTGAAAGCCAGGTGTTATATGCAGGCTTCTGTAATGATGAGCTGCAGAGGCGTTTTGAGGATGCAAAGAGTGCTGCTGACATTCATTTGCACCTCAAGGAGCTCTTTGGTGAGTAAACTCGGCCAATTAGGCATGCTACTGTCAAGGAGCTGATCACTTTGCGCATGCGAGATGGGGCCTCGGTCCATGAGCATGGCCTAAAGATGATTGGGCTCGTGGACAAGCTCGTTGGCATGGATTTGATGTTGCCTTCGGAGTTGACCACTGACGTGTTACTGTTTTCATTGCCTAGCTCATTTGATCCTTTTGTTGAACTTCAATATGAACAAGATGGAGCCGACCCTTGAGGAGTTGGTGAACATGCTTGTGACCTTTGAGTCCACCATCAAGAAAGAGAAGCCGGTTCTTTATGTGGGTTCTTCATCTGGTACGAAGATTGAAACACATGGGAAGGGAAAGAAGCGTTCTTTCCAACGTCCCAAGAAGAACGTGCCCTTGAAGAGGCAGACTCTTGGTCCCATTGTGGCAGCCACACCGGTGAAGGCTGACAAGACTGTTGACATCTGTCATCACTGCAAGAAGCCTGGACATTGGAGGCGTAACTGCAGGGAATATCTTGCCCAGAAGAGTTCTGGAAACGGTATGTTCTATATTGAAGTAAACATTTCAATTAACTCTACTTCTTGGGTATTGGATACCGGCTGTGGCTCACATCTTTGTAATGATTTGCAGGTGATGGGAAGAAGTAGGAGGCTCAGGGAAGGTGAGACCTTCTTGAGGATGGGTAATGGAGCAAGGGTTGCTGCCAAGGCCGTAGGAGATGTTTATTTGCATTTGAACAATGATTTTAAGTTTGTTTTGAGAGATTTTTTGTTTGTACCAGACTTGGTGAAAAACATTATTTCCATTTCTATGCTTGATAAAGATGGATTTTCTTGTTTATTTAGCAAAGGTGTTTGCAATATTTACAAGAATGAATGTTTAATTGGTACTGGAGAACTTGAAAACGATCTCTACACCTTAAAATTGAAATATATTCCACTTAACAATGTCCAAGCAATGACAACAACAAACAAGCGAAAACAAGATACTCTAAATTCGACACAATTATGGCATGCTCGATTAGGGCATATTTTCCTAAGAAGGATGAACAAGCTAGTGGGAGTAGGCATGTTTGAGATGTCTGATATTAATGCTCTCACGACTTGTGAATCCTGCCTGAAAGGAAAGATGACCAAAATTCCCTTTAAGGGCCATGTGGAGCGAGCCAAAGGGTTATTGGATTTGATCCATACCAATGTGTGCGGTCCGCTTAGCATCACCACTAAGCATGGACATGCCTACTTCATCACTTTTACCGATGACTTTTCGAGGTATGGGTATGTGTATTTGATGAAATACAAGTCTGAAGCCTTTGAAAGGTTCAAAGAATTCAGAAGTGAAGTAGAGAAACAGTTGGGACGAAGCATCAAGACACTTCGATCGGATCGAGGTGGTGAGTACTTGAGTGCCGAGTTCCAAGAGTATCTTAGGGAAAATGGGATTCTCTCGCAGTGGACTCCGCTCGCTACACCACAGTTGAATGGTGTTTTGGAGCGTCGTAACCGGACTTTGATGGACATGGTTTGGTCTATGATGGGGTTCACGGAGTTGCCGCCATCCTTTTGGGGATATGCGCTTGAGACAACGGCACTGTTGTTGAACAATGTCCATTCAAAGGCAGTTGATAAGACACCATATGAGATATGGATGAGTAAGCCTCCCAAATATTCTTATCTTAGAATATGGGGATGCCCTGCTTATGTGAAGCAGATAGTGGGAGATAAATTCGATAGTCGATCCATTTTATGTTACTTTGTGGGATATCCAAAGAATTCGGTTGGATACTACTTCTATCATCCCCAAGAAACAAAAGTGTTTGTTTCTAGGAATGCAACCTTTTTAGAAAAGAAATTTCTATTAAATAGAAAAAGGCGAGATGATAGAACTCGAAGAGGTTCGAGAGACACCCACAATTATAGAACCCACACCCGAAGAGCCAAGAGAGGAGATACAAGCTCCTAGAAGATCCGAGAGAGTCTCGAGACCACCTATGAGGTATGGTCTGCTTCTTGAAGAGGGCCATGATGAGCCTAACCATGGATGTGATCCAAGGACCTTCAAGGAAGCGTTATCTGATGCCGATTCATCCAAGTGGCTTGAAGCGATGGAATCTGAGATGAATTCCATGCATTCAAACCAAGTGTGGAATCTCGTGGATCCACCTGAGGGAATTGTTCCCATAGGGTGTAAATGGATTTACAAGAGGAAACTTGGGGCGGATGGGAAGGTATTGACCTTCAAAGCACGATTGGGCAAAAGGATATACTCAAAGACAAGGAGTTGACTTTGAGGAAGCCTTTTCTCCAGTTGCAATGTTCAAGTCCATAAGGATATTGCTAGCCATAGCTGCATGGTATGACTATGAGATATGGCAGATGGATGTCAAGACAGCCTTTCTTAATGGGGATATTAAGGAAGAGATTTACATGTCTCAACCTGAAGGGTTTACATCTGGCGGAAGTGAGCATATGGTATGCAAACTTCAAAGATCTATTTATGGTCTAAAGCAGACATCTAGGAGTTGGAACCTTAGATTCGATAGTACAATCAAAGAGTTTGGTTTTACTAAGAATCCTGAGGAACCCTGTGTGTATAAGAAGGTCAGTGGGAGTGCTGTGACATTCCTGGTGCTGTATGTTGATGACATTCTATGTAACGAACCGTATTCTTTACTACTTAATATTTGCGGAAAAATTAAAAATTTCTTGAATACGAAAATAAAAATCCATACGGTCGTCACTCATCGTTCATAACAAGAATATTTGAAATCAAACATCACCAATAAAATTTTTGCTAAAAGAAAAGCTTGCTCAAAACATCTCGCATTAAAACATAAAATCAGAGTATTAATATTTTCATGCCTAAAATCTTAAAATAACGTGGGCGGTCCTCGGGTCTAGATTTCTGCTCAGTCCAAGCCTGCTCCTTGGTCGCCACCTCCTGTCTCTTCGTAGACATCCTCACCTGCATCGATCAAGTCTAGTGAGTCTAAAGACTCAAAACGTATAAACTGGAAATAGCAAGTACTACATAATAAAACCACATGCAACTTTAAAATAGAACATACATACTTGAAGCTTGGATTTGAAATGAGCTTGAACTCGCATACGTACATAGACGTGCCATAACTTGAAAGCTTTCATAAACATGCTTGCATACTTGATCATACTTAAACATACATGACTTCATTTTGCGTAGAGTATGTTTCAAAGCAAGTGACCCATACATAATAAACGCCTGATCAGACAAACCACAGTACTGGGCTGACAGGGACGTATCCACTGCCACATATCTAACCCGTTCATAATTTAACGGGGTGGAGAGGTCCTCGGCCACGTTCACCGACTTCCAAACCCATTCAATTTGGTCACAAGACATTTAGCATACCTCAAAAATTTAAAATATTTTCTTGCACGTCAACATACTTACTTGGCATTGAGGGATTCGTTAGACTTCGACCGGGGTCGTTGCTGCTACACATACTAACATGAAACTGCATACTAAACTTGCATAGCTTAGACGTATCAATCCTACTTACTTACAAGTTCATTCAATTCCTTAGGACGTTCTAACATTCCCATGACTCGACCTTGTAAATCATTGTACTAGACCATGACATCAAACCTCAAGGCATACTATAGAATTTTTCCCAAAATATGAAGGACACAGACCCCGTGCCTACCTCCGTGTACGGGTCCGTGTAGGTTCGGGTGAGAAGAACTCGAAAGGAGGGGTGGACACGGACCCCGTGTCAGGGTCCGTCTGAATGTCCGTCTAGACTCTGTAAAAAGACACCGAAGGGAAACAAAGGCACGGACCCCGTGTCAGGGTCCGGGTAGACACCCGTGCCCTCATCTGTGTAGGGGTCCGTGTAGCTACTGTGAACGCGTACCTACGAGAATTCAAGTGCTTGTGGCTTCCTCTTCCTATTTCGATCACCCAACCGTGACTCGACACCTCTAGACCCGTCCTAGAGCGTCACGACATTGTACCAAACCCAAGTAAGCCATTATAATTGTTCCCAAGTGTGACAATCCACAACTAATGACACAACTCGAAGTTCGACACCATTTTCCTCCTCGACTCTTGATTCCACTTGGTGCCTAACGACACGAAAAGAGACACCAAAAATCATCCCAACATCAAACTAAACATACCTAGACGCAGCAATGATCACCCGTCGATTCCCAACGAAGCCTGCAACAATTAAACTTCAAGAACACAATTTACGTAAAAGTAGCAGTTTGAGAAGTCCCACGAAAAACGCTATAACTCACTCAATTTTTGTCCAAAAATTTTGAATGATATATCAAATCGATGGTATCAAAAAGCTCTACGTTTTTTGCGTTGAAAGTTTTCTCAAAATCTCGACTGAAAATTCGCAGTTTTAAGAAGAACAGTAAAAACGTGATTCAAATCTAAAAATTTTCCTTCAAAATCGATCCAATCAATTATCCGCTCAAACTATGAACATCATACATGGATTTTACGCATAAAATAACGCAACGCATAACATATGACATGATCGACGCAGCAAAAGAGAGATTATACGTGCCTTATGATATCAAACGTTACCGAAACGGCGTCACCGAAGCGGAGATAGAAGCGAGGTTGATCCGGGACGATCGCGCAACAATTTTCTTGCCAAAAAACCTGCTGGAAATCTATTGGGGGGGGGGGGGGGGGCGGCTGCTCTAGGAACAAGAGCCCTAGGTCTTTCCTTGTTTTAAAATAATAAAAATGTGAATTGTGATAGTGTGTGTTTAGCCGATAAGTAGTGTGTGAAATAATGTGTGTGTGTGCGTGAGTTAAGGGTGAATTTAGGGAAATAAATTGCTTAAAAATAAATTAACAACTAATTAAAAGTTAATCAAGCACTAACTCACAATTTCTTGGAAATAAAATACACACTGGTTTAAATAACTCCTTAATTAAAATAACACTCACACAATAACAAGTTTAAAAGTTTTAAACTCTCAAAATTACTAAATAAGTGCTTTAAGCTTTAAAAATGCTAAAACTCAATAAATTATTTAAAACGCCCCGAACTTAGCTTAAAATAAAATACCACATTTAAAATTGCCACCAATCGTCACCGGTCTCTTTTCCTCAATCCCGCCTCGAATAATCGCCTGAAACGTGAAACTCGAAAAACATTTTAACGTGCATCACCATAAACATGAATAATTTAAAATAATGCATTTTCATAAATCATGCATGGCTAAAACTCATTTAAAATTAATTAAATGATCTAATAATTAAACAGATGCATGGGTTATACGTGTACTGAATTTGGGCACTACATTCTACTCATTGGGAATGATGTAGGAATGTTGCAATCAACTAATATATGGTTAGCGAGTAAGTTCTCGATGCAGGACTTGGGTGAAGCATCTTTTGTATTGGGAATACAGATCTATAGAGATAGATCAAAAAGATTGATTGGTCTCACCCAGTCCACATACATTGATACCATCGTGAAGCGGTTCTCGATGGATGAGTCCAAGAGAGGACATCTACCAATGTGTCATGGCATGTCCATATCCAAGTCTATGTCTCCCAAGACTGATGCAGAGATAGAGGCGATGACACGCATTCCGTATGCATCTGCGATTGGTAGCATCATGTTTGGGATGATATCTACACGTCCTGACATGGCTTCCGCACTAAGTGTAGTGAGTAGATATCAATCGAACCCCGATTTTCCACATTGGAAAGCTGTGAAAGACATCCTCAAGTATTTGAGAAGGACCAATAAATTGTTCTGGGTCTATGGGGGTGGAGAACTGAAATTGGAAGGCTATACCGACTCTAGCTTCCAAAGCGATATCGATGACTCGAAGTCAACCTCTGGATTCATATTCATGCTCAATGGTGATGTTGTCTCTTGGAAGAGTTCCAAGCAAGACAGTACAGCGGATTCCACCACTGAGGCAGAATATATTGCTGCATCAGCTGCAGCAAAGGAGGCTGTTTGAATAAGGAATTTCGTCCAAGAGTTGGGCGTCATTCCTAATGGAGTTGCTTCTGTCCCGGTGTTTTGTGACAACACGGGAGCCATTGCTCAAGCAAAGGAGCCAAGGTCTCATCAGAAGTCCAAACATATACTGAGAAAGTACCACATCCTATGAGAGATCGTGGAAAGAGGAGATGTCACGATTGACAAAGTCGGCTCCGCAGATAATGTTGCTGATCCACTAACTATGCCTTTACCTGGACTTTTATTCGAGAAGCATCGCGAATCGATGGGTTTGAAGCATATGGGTAGTTGGCTCTAGTGCAAGTGGGAGATTGTTAGAGTAGGTGCACGTCGAGCCAAGTGTTAGCCGAGTGTTCACAATGAAACTCTTTGTATAAACAATTTTATTTTAATGATATTTGAAATTATTATTTTGGCACATCTTTATCTGTATACCCATGCTAGTTCCATAGATAAAGCCCTTGAATATACACATAGTAGAAAGAATATGAGATGCTCATATGATGAGTATCATGAAACTCATATTTGGAATACTGTATATTCCAAACAGTTCCTAGTCGATTCAGCCGCGGATATAGGCCGCTCGAGTTCGAGACTAGTAACTGCGATGTGAGTACCATGTTTCATTGGTATGGGACATTGTGATGTCCGAGCATGCAGATAGGTGCTCCTTGTAGAGTGCACTGAACAACCCTTCATAAAGGACTTTCCAAGTGGTTTTCACTTATCGAGTGGAAACGTCCTAGTTTATGGTTGTACACCATTAGTCCTTATGACCCGGGACAACATTGAGACTCTATGTGCTAGAATTACACTTTGACTTATTTACCGACTCTCATGGGGTCATCAGGTGGCAAGGTTGGGTGTTCTGTCGAAACATATAGGAGTCGATGCATTGTAGTCGGGGATTCACCGCATACCTTCGGGTATGGATATCCTATGTGTTCTCATGTATGTGTAGTATGAAATCTCTGACCGGAGTATGGTGGTAATTATGAAAGGGGTTTCATAGATTACACCATCGATGCAACTGCGACATGACACATAGTATCGATTCATTGACAACTCTCGATATACCAATGGTTGTCGAATCGGTCGGGATATATGAGTTGAAGGGACCGTACTGTACGCTAACCATAATTGAATGGTTCTTGCAGGCACTATCATTTGATACCTAGGGAATCATGTAAGCGATGCTGCTAGGCGCTTAACATGATTGGTTGGGTACTATCAGACTTGAGTTCTGACGTTCTTATTATCAAGGAGTTGATAAATAAGAATGGAGCAATTGGGGTATGCTAATATAAGGACATGTTTAGTTCGAATCACATGGAGATGTGAACCCACGGCTAGTTGTATCAATGAACCATTGAGGGCCACACAAGTACTAGCTTTCTAGATCCCGTTGAGAAGTAAAATAGTTCAATGTGTTGAGCGGCTTATAAATGAGTTTATAAGTGTAAGGAAAAATAGAAGTATGACTTCTATGAGGAAAAAATATAAATTTTAATTTATGGAAGTGTTCCTAAATTAAAAGTAGGCCAAGTGAATAATGTATTTGAAAATTATGATTTTCATAAACATTATTATGGACTAAATAAAATTAATTCAAGTGTTGAATTAATTAAACACTAGTTGGCCTAGTAGAGTCCAAATAATTAAATTAATTCAAGTGTTGAATTAATTAAATAACATTGGGCCTTGTAGAGCCCAATTAGAAATAATTATTAAACTAGTGGACTTGAGTAAAATCAAATAAACTTTAAATAGACTCAAATATGTTTGGGACATTTAAATAAAAGTCAATGGGCTTTGTAAATATTACAAGCCCACTTAAAAAGCATGCTAGGGAGGTGAAGAGTTGGGGATTACTTTTTATTAAAAAATTGCATGGCATGCAAAAAGTTGGTCTCTACTTTTTCACACACCAAGACAACTCATTCACTCACCCTCCCATCTCACTTTTGGCCGAAACTTGAAGCTTCATTTTCTCTCAATTTTTGTTCTTCAATTGTTCAAGATTTCCTACACTTCTCAAAGAAAAATCCTCATATTTTTCTAGTGCAAAATATGAGTGGATCTTCCTAGTTGGTGGTGGGCTTGATTTTTGAACAAGGAGTGTTCAAAGTAAGCTTGTAGAAGTTCATCCTTTCAAGAGCCAAGTTGTTTACAACTTGGTTAGAGCCATCATCAATCTTTTAAGATTGATAGGTATATTTTCTAAACACCCTATGAATGTCATATTGTGTTTTTGTATATGTTACATACTAGTACATGTGGTGCTCGAATTTCTCTTGCAAAAACCGAAATTTTGTTGCTTCCGTTGCCTTTCGAGAACCTAAAACCGATCCCCTTTCAATTTATTCAATGTCCCACATCAATTACCTGAATTTTAGCCTATACACTTTTATCCTACCCGAACGTTTGAGAAAAATAAACCCTTCGAGAGCTTTGAAATTTTCCAAAACTCACATGTGCGGAAAAGACATATCTAAAGGAGTTGGTGAACTGCCTTTGAATGAAAAGAAGTGGATTTATTGAAAAAAAAGGGTTATAAAGTGTATGGTATTGAAGACACCCGAAATATCTGTGGGTGAAAGTTGAAGGACAATGAGAAAGGAAAGAGATAAGAGAGCTCTAAAGATGATAAAAGTACAGTGATCGGTGACGAGTTAAAGAGTTGAATGAATGCGCTGCAGGAAAATATTTATTTTCTCTCATTTTTGATTCCTATGCCTTTTATAGTAGCCGTGAACCTTGGCCTTACGTTATAAGCTTAAAAAGACCTATTAACCAAGTCATCGTCGTTCAACATTTAGTAGAGAGGGGTATTAAAGTCGAGCATATGGGGCGTTACAAAAAAATATATATATAAAAAAATGAATATAAGTGATCATGAACCAAGTAGTTGTTGATGAGTATGAATTCTAACTTGCACATTACACACATCTTGTTCCGTTAATCTTTACTGGGTAATGTTTGAATTTTGATTTGCGATGAAAACGAATCTTGTGATATTCGAAGCATGATCTTTTGACCGGGAGTGAAGGAGTTTGACAAATTGAGAAGTTTTGATTGTACTACTTGAGTTCTGAATCTAAAATATGTTTCATCTTTATTTCTTGTCTGATTTGTTCGAGGACGAACAAAGGTTAAGTGTGGGGGAGTTGATAAGCACGAATTTTATAGCGATTTAAGGACTTTATTTTGTCGTATTCGTGCTTATCTGGCGTTTTTATTCCGAGTTTTGCGCTTAATTCGTACTATTATTGCCATTTGCAGGCTTGACCAAAAGATGATAAAAAGCCAAAGAAAATAAAGAAAAGTCAAGCGTCGCAAGGCCATGTCAGAAATACCCGGAAAAATAGGAAAATAACACAAGGAGAGCACCCGGACCCCTACACGGACCCCGTGTAAGGGTTTGTGCCTAAAGAAGCCGAGAGAAGATTTTCAGCGAGCTACCACGGACCCTAAGACGGACCCCTACACAAGGTCTGTGTCCAGCAACATCCGAGAATGGAAAATTAGCGTACGAAGACGGACCCCGAGACGGACCCCTACACGGGCTCCGTGTCCAGCATCTCCTGGAAAAAATTTTTAATCGGAACTACACAGACCCTACACCTGAGGCTTACACGGGTCCGTGTACTGTATTTTCAGATCAGATTTGCGAAGATTTTAGGAGATTTAAGAAAGAAATTAAAAAGATTTGGGAGGAATTTTTTATCGGGACTTTCAGCCGACTTTTGGGGAGGAGAAAAAGGGAACTTTCGGACTCTGGAAGGCGTCGACAGCTTGGGGAAAAAGGAGAGAAAAACCGCGCACTTCATCACGCAAGATCCGCGCTCCATCACTGAGATTTTCTTTTCTCTTTCTTTCTTATTTTCATTCATGAATTCAAATATTAGATTTTCTTTTAGTTTTGAATTTATGGAGTAGTTTTTCTTGTGATTGGGACCACGATAGGGACAAACTTTTGATCTTGTTTATTCATTGGATTATTTTATTTACGAATTACTTTATGTTATTGATTAATGTTTGCGTAATTTTCGTGCTTTTAATTTGGCCAATTATTTGCATGTTTGTTGTTTGATCTTGACTCGAAAGAGAATAGATTAAATTTAGCTTCAAAAATATTAATCAACACACGCTTAAATCGACTAGAAATAGTATTCGGTTTCAATGTGCGATTTTAGGCGACAGCTGTAATTCCATCGTTGAATAATGCGTTTTTGTTTGATTAAATTCAATTAGAAATAATTGGATAGTTAAACGAAAATAGGATTATAAATTCTAGAAATAGATTTATAGTTAATTTATGGAATTTCATTGTGGCATCGAATAATATGTGGTTTTGCGTGACAATAATCAAGGTTTGGACCGTTGTGTGTTCCCGGTCATTTTGTGGAATTTGAAAATTTCCCAAGTGTCAACATGTTCTGAAATTTCGATCTTAGTTATTAATTTAGCATAATTTAATTTAATTAGTTTAAATTATCATCAAATCACTTGTTATTATTTGCCTAGATTAAACCGAATAATTTAAATCTTAGTATTTAAATAATAGTCTCTGTGGGATCGATACTTGGACTTGTCGTCCATTTACTATAACTTGACATAGTCCGCTTGCTAGAATTTTTTCCAACCGAAATCGTCAGTCAATGAATATCAAAAAAAAAAATCATTTACACATCATCATCATTTCATATCATCAATCTCATCAACAACTTACTCAAACTAATGGGGGTGTATTCATTCTATACTTTTAAAGACTTTTAATGACTTTAATTTAAAGGTGGACTTTTGTGGAGTTGATGGATTTTGATTGACTTTTATAGAATCTCATAGAATTGTAAAACATATTTCATAGACTCTTATAGACTTTTTTTTCAAGATTTTTGTAGAGTTTTGTAAACTTTTCCATAGAATTATATGAATTTTGTAATTTATAATTGTGATTTATTTTTTTATTAATTTCTTTTAAATAATTATTGGACATGTATAACCTCTTCAATTTTAAATTTTTTTATTTATGAAAATGTAAATGAATTTTACTTACTTAAAGGTTAAATAAATTTAATTTATGAAAAACGACAAATGAACTATCCAATTTATTGAAATCAAAATTTCAATTCTTTATGTCAATTCAACATATTAATGAACAATATTTTTATAAGTTCATAATAAAATTTTATTAAATGAACAATCAAAATAATAAGTAGATTTTATATAAAAAAATCTAATTATTATTGACAATTTGATCAACATCGCTCCACATTCCATTGGTTAAGGTATCCCTCCATGCATTAGCTTTTGCTCGTTGTTTTTCTTGAGTATCAAATAATTGATCAAAGTTTTAATCTTCATAAACTTGTGCAGATGAAGACAATTGAGCTTCATTATCTGGTTCAATTTGAAATTCATCACATCGACACTCCTTTCGAAGAAAAATGTGTAATCCAGCACAAGCCAATACAAGCTCTGTTTGGGTCGTATATGGAAATGGAGGAACCATCTTGAATATTTTGAACCGTGATTTAAATATACCAAATGTCCGCTCTATAACATTCCTCAAAGAAGTATGACGAAGAGATTGAACAACTTTTTAGCATATTTAAGGTGACGAGTCACCCTTGACCTGTGAATTCTTGAAGATGATAACGTACACCTCGAAAAGGAGCCAAGAATTGACGTCGATTTGGATATCCACCATCCACTAAAAAATATTTACTTATCAAATCAAATTTGTAAAGTTAATTAACTAATGAATAATATACATAATCTTTGAAAATTACAAAAAATATAAATAGTCATGTAATATATAGGAAACAAATATATACCTTTTGGCACTTTAAGTCCATTATTTCTTGATAAAGCATCAGTCAACACGTGTGAATCATGAGCAGATCCCTCCCATCCACTGAATACGTAAATAAATTCTAAATCAAAGTTACAAATTGCCAAAACATTTTGAGAAATTACTCCGTGGCGATTATGGTAATTGTTATTGTCACGCTCAGACACTTTCGTTGGAATATGAGTTCCATCAATAGCTCCAATACAATCCTGCACCAACAACATGAATAGCAATAACAATAATTACAACAATAAAAACAACAAAAATAATAATATAAGAATTTCATTACTTACTTTAAAGTAAGGGTATAATCTTGTACTCCCTCTTATTCTTTCTGGTACAGCTGATCTAGGTTTAGCCATCATATCTACTACAATGCTGTTTAATGCTCTCAACATCTTGTTGAATTTTTGACTAGCATTGTAGTGTGATCGACCAAATGTTTTACGAATCAAGCAATATCGAGTATTTTGACCAACAATAAGTAAAAACAAGCAAGAATTTCTTCAACACAAATGTATCTTGTGTCTTGTAAGGGTGTTCTTTCTCTAAGAATGGGGCATAATTTTTAAAAAAATATCGGGGTACATTCTGTAAATTTCTCGAAAATTTGTTGGATCCTCTTTTAATATTCTATGAATATAATCGAATCCACTTGTAGTTATTGATCGTCTAGTCAAGGGAGGATGGACACGTTCTCTATGAATGTTAATTATGTGCTCATTTAGCACATATAGGATCTCAAAAATTTGGATAAACAAATACTCAAAAGTTTCATGTAATTCTTCTCCCAGTTCTTCTTCTTCCATTTGTTCATCTACGTTGTGCACATTGATATCTGACATTTAAATTAACCACCTGACATAAAACAAGTAATGAAAATAAAAAAAACTATGAATCCATGAAAAAACATCATATGTCTAACCAAAACAAGATATGTTCAATAAAAAAAATGGAGTAATTATAGAATAGAAATAATCCAAAAGTTCAAATTCGCTATCAGTTTAATAATTAAAAATCAATTCAAAAAAATATTAGTAAACATTTTAACACAATGTTTATCACTCATTTATGCCACCAAAAATCAATCATTTTAACTTATAGTCTATCTATTCCAAGCGCTCTTCGATTGTCATTTTCAGGAAAGCCATCTTCTTTGAACTAGTATTAAGCAAGTCAAGCACCTTGTACCGAGTACGATTCTCCAAGTTTGGGACTTCCTTAATAGCATCCCAACAATTATCATCTACATCACCAATTGATTCAATCTTAAAAGCTACCTTCTCAAGGTTGTAAGAGAGCTTATGCATAATTTCTTAGTCAGGATTCTTTGATGTGCTCGAATTTGTTTCAAACTCTATCCTATCTCGTTTTCTAGTGGCTTGTGGAACCTCTGAACTCATTGGTTGAGAAGGTAATGGTGAAGTAAAGTCCTCATGAAGTGGAGGATGATATGAAGATTCTTTCCTTTCACTTTGAATGAATTCACCACTATCGTAATCAAACATGTAATCATCTATTAAGCTAGTACTTTTATTTTGTTCAGTCTCAAATGTTCTCGCATCAGTGTCATATCCTAATCCAATTGAACACTTTCCGGTGGCTGTCAAAGAACAAAAAGCAACAAGTGTTAAAAATCATTCTAATTTTTAATTGAAAAATGTAAATTTTATTATTCTAATTTGAGATTCTCACCTTAAAATATTCATCTCATACTTCATCATTTGCCGTGAATTTCTTTGTCTCGGGATCCCATCCAAACTCAGAACTATGACGTGTAAGCTTAGAATATTGTATCGTTGTTTGAACCATTTCAAACGACTTTGATATTGTGCAAAAGGCTTTTCACACCTCAGTTTTCCGTTTAAGAGTAGGAAGTATATTTTTTTCCACTTTTCTTTTGTTCAGCATCCCATTCTTATCACGCCATCCTCTCATGGCAGCATCGACCATGAGTTTTAATAATTCATTGCTTTCCTCAGTCGTCCACAAATTATATTTTGTTTGTGAATCGCCTATTTGTAATTTCTTAAGAAAATATAGAAGTTAAATATCTCAATAATTATATTAAAATATAAACATGGATTTCTTAAATTTTGTCAAACATGTTAGAACATTAAAAATACATCAGCCTACACGTGTAAAAATGCATCATACCTTCATAGTATATATATTGAAACAAAAATGAATACTTGCAAGAAAATGAAAGGGTTCACAGTCGAGAAGGAAAAATTACTATGCTCCTAATTCTTCTACTTCTAACAGCTGAAAAATGGCGTTATCTTCCCACACTCATTAAAGCAAACAAAGAAACACTGTATAATATGTGGTGAATAATAAAAAATTTAGATGAAAGGCCTATTAAAAAATCACGAATTTTTAAAAGTATAAAATAATCAATAAAATAAGTCAAAAATTAAACTTCAATATAAGAACAATCAATTTTACTGTGTACGTATGAATGATCCTAATCAAACTATTATTTTCAAAAGAATTTTTTACAAATAATAAGTAATATTTTTATTCCCTATATAATATGTGGTGAATAAGGACCACCAAACTATTACCACAATCCTTTTTACACATATATATACACATACATTTATGAAATACAATAATCATAATGATTCAAGAAAAAACAAAAATTCATGTATTTACACATAAATATTGACAATATAATATATAATTCAAGAATGACCAATCATACCTTTGAATAGAAGAAATTTTTTTGAAAGAGTGAAGAACCCTAGAGACGGCTTGAGATAGAAGAGAGATAGCGTATTTTTCAAAAAAGAAAGTCCATCAAAATCTTTGGTATATGTGGAAGAATATTTTAGATTTTCTGTAATTGTACATAAAGCTTCAAGGTTTGTACATAAATAATAAAATAAGAATCCTTGAAAATCTATGGATTTTTTGGATACCTCTTGACTTATCGAGAGTTTTAAAAAGTCATGTGGTCTCAAGATATCGGCTCAGTATCGTAGCCATCCCCTTTACGGCATTAGAGCTCAAAAAACTGAGATAACAAGCACACTTATGACGAAGAAAAGATACCAAAATCAATGTTGAATACCACTAAACATATATAGAGTATATAAAAGTTTAAATTGAATACCTCTAGATTTTAAAATTCCTTAAAGATCTTTAAAATAATAGATTGAATACACCCCCCTAAGTCAAATAGGAGCAAGTAATACAAATAAATCAAACACAAGCGCAAAATTCATTTGTGCCTATTCAAGTGTACACAAGACTCAATCGAGCATTCTCAGCTATGCTCTGATACCATACACTGTGAGGCCCTTAACTCCTAATCATTATTACAATATAATTTGATTAGAGTTAATTAATTACAACAAAAATCGAGTTAAAATTTTCTTTCAAATGAGCCCAAAATATCTTATTTGAATACTAAAAATAGTATTTCATCTCATATCATAAAATATTCCCACACACAATTAAAACCAACCACACACAAACAACTCATATCCCCGGGACATGCCCCGGTATACAGATACATATATACACTGGGAAAAACATAAAACCTCAGCTCAAACTGTGACTCCCTCCAGAAGCACCCTCTCCGGCCTCCTGATATCCTGGAGTACGTGTCATTGTCCACATACAAAGACAACAACAGCCCCATCTGGGGTGAGCAAAGCTCAGTCTGAAACAACCACAATATATACCACATATATCTAAACAATGATATATGATATGCAATGCATGTATGTCGTGGAAGTATAAGGTCAAATGCCCATCCACTGAGCATGTATCAGAATCAATCGAATCGCTATCAAATCAATACTCGAGCTGGCACACCGACCTCAATCAAGTATAAGGGATGATCATATGATAGCGTCAGCAAAGCGCTGTCAAATCCCAAATCTCAATCATTCAATCGTAGGGGCCACAATGACTATGCTTTTAAGGGTCACATAATGCCAAACATAGCATCATGCTCACAAACCCCAGAATCAAATCCAATCATAAACAGATATTCAAGGATCATAGCTCAACGTGTATGTCATGTATGCTACATCAACTCAACCAATAAGGCATAGAAACATGTATTCTCAATCAAATCAATCGAGCATATATCATATGATATAGATATCTATTGTATGTTACTCGATCGCAACATACCTCAATTCTTCGGTTCCAATCGATGTAGCTTGAAGATTTCAGTATAAAATTCTATCTACATCAATAACACATTTATTTCAATCAATAACATCACCCAAAATCAACAATATAAGTTTCAAATATCTTTTGAAACTTCAAAAATCCATATCAAATCGAAATCATGACATAATTCAATTCCGACTTCAAAACTTAGTTTCTTGTCGGTTAGTCTACCGCATATATAAATCTCGAATTCAAATACATGTTATTTCAGCATTTTAATAGTTAAAAGTGCTGAAACTATAAGAAAATTACCTAAAAAGAACGCTCTCGACGCGAGGATTCCGAATATATATTTTGTTCGAAGTTTGGTAAACGTTTCGAGGTGAATTCGGATGATAGAATTCGATTTCTCTTTTTCCTCTCTCTCGAAGCTTCTAGGATTTGAAAGAATGTTATCAGCAACCGATTCTTATCAAATTGCATCCAATAGCCTTTCATTTAATAATTACAAAATTGCCCTTAAATTTAATTGACTATTTGTCAAAATATTTACAAGTTTGCCATCAAATTTTAATGTAATATTTTTCACTTTATTTACAAGTTTGCCATTAAAATTAAAATGTATTATTTTTCAAAGAAATATGGAGTATTTTCAATTTTTATAGTTTATTTCTATTTGCACGGACTATTTCAAATCAATTTCCAATTACAATTATAATATGAATTGATTTACTATTCATAATCTACGTACTTAACGTTATTCAAATCATGGGGACTCACAAATACACTATTAATGATCCTATTAAACTAAAAAAGAAATTAGTTAAAGAACTTCATTAATAAGACAAATTGTAAAATAAACAAAATGATAAAATAATAAGCTCACAAATGAAAGTTATATATTTACAATAGTAATAGATAATAAATCATATTTATTTAGCATCATATATCAAAATTTGACTAAATAGCTTAAAACAATGTTTGTATTGAAATTACTTGCATACAAATGTTTTCTCTCAATAACGTATCTCTATTGATATATAATGTAACGTACCGTACTTTTTTTAACTACTTGAAATTTTGCGGAAGAATAAAAATTTTCTTACATAAGAAATAAACTCGCAAATTACGATTTAAAATAAAATGTTCATCCAAAAATGATTGCAATAAAAAATTCATAAAGAGAGTTTGCTAAAACACTTGTTTAAACCTCGTAACCCAAAACATGTAATCAGAGTAACCGAAAATATTTGCGAAAGAGTGAACATAACTAAAGTTACTATGGAAAAAGGCATTTTTAAACATTGTAATCAAAACATGAAATCAGATTATTTTGAAATTTCATAAGAACTTAAAATATGGCAGTCCTCGGGTTTAGCCTCCCGCTCAGTCCAAGCCAGCTCACTGATCCCCACCTCTCGTCTCTTCAAACTCATCCTAACCTGCATCGATCAAGTCTAGTGAGTATAAAGACTCGACATGTATAAAATGGAGATAGCAAGTACTACATAATAAAACCACATGCATCTTTAAAGTAGGGCTTACATACTTAAAACTTGAACGTAATAGCATAAACATACTTGAAACTTGAACGTAGTAGCATAAACTTAGACGTGCCATCATTATAAAACTTTTCTTAAACATACTTGCATCATTCATACTTGAGCATACATAACATCATTTTGCGTAGAGATATGTTTCAAAGCAAGTGACCCATTCATAAATGTGCCTGATCAGACTAAACCACAGTACTGGGCTGACAGGAAAGACCCACTGCCACATACATGAGATCTCCATTCATGCTTTAACGGGTGGGTTGGTCCTCGTTCATGCTTTAATGCTTTCCAATCCTGATCTAAACCCGTTCATGCTTTAACGGGGTGGATTGGTCCCTTGTCATGCTTTACCGCTTTCCAATCCCGATCTAAACCCGGTCATGCTTTACCGGTGTGGAGCGGTCCTCGGCCACGTTCAGCGACTTCCAAACCCGTTCATAATTTGGTCACAAGACATTTAGCATACCTCAAAAACTTAAAATATTTTCTTTTGCTCATCGAACAAACTTAAAAACGTCGAGGGCTTCGTTGGAACATTCTGGACATGCTTCCCTAACAACAGCAGCAAGGATTCAGGAGATCCCAACGAAGCCTGCAACCAAAACTTCAAGAACACATTAAAAAACGCATTTTCAAAAAATATCCAGTTTGATCAGTCCCACAAAAACAATCATAACTCACTCATTTCTTATCCAAAAATTACGAATTTACTGTCAAATCGAAGGTATCCAAAAGTACTACGTTTTATATGTTGAAAGGTTTTCCAGAAAATTGACCTAAAAGTCGCAGTTTTTAAAATGACAGCAAACTTCGAGTTTTGAGATCCAAAAACGTTTCAAAATCGATCCAACCATTTTTGCTCAAACTTTTGCATAACATTCACATGTTTTTCATACAATAAACATCAAAATATTTACTATGACAAGATCTATGCAGAAACGAAAGAATATACATGTCTTTTGATATTTAACGTTACCGAAACGACGACATCGAAGCGGGAAGGATGCGAGGATTGATCCAGGACAAACATGACACGATTTTTCTTGAAGAAAACTCAACGAAAATTGCTGGAAAATTTGAAGAGAAGGGGACTGCTGCTGGTACACTAGAACCCTAATCTTTTCACTTAAAAAAATGAAATGAAATGGAAGGGAGAATTGTGTGTGGGTGATAATGTGTGTGTGTGTGTTTGTAGGTAATTAGGGGAATTAATTTAGCTTAATTAATAAATAATTACCTAATTAGGGGATAATCATGCATTGGTAAATAATTAATAATGGGACAAAATTGTGCTTAGTTAATAATTAATTGCCTAATTAGGGGATAATCATGCATGAGTAAATAATAATAAAATAATACTAATCTAATACTAATTTTTCTAACACCTCTAATTTAAAATAAAATGCACAAGTGACACATCTTTCAAAGTTTAAAAACTCATAAAATCACTTAATAATCAAATTAGACTTTAAAAATGCTAGAAACTAAATAATCATTTAAAATAACACTTTCTTAACTTAAAATAAAATACCACATTTTAAAATTGCCAAAATCGTCGTCGGTCTCCTTTCCTCGATCCCGCATCGAATAATCGCCTGAAACATGAAACTCAAGAAAATATTTTAACATGCATCACAAAACCAAAATTAATTTAAAATAATGAATTTGAATAAATCATGCATTTATAAAATCCTTTTAAATTTAAATAAATGATTTAACAATTTAATTAAATGCATGGGTTTTACGTGTACTGAGTTTGGGCTTTACAGTTCCTCCCCCAGTTATATAAATTTCGTCCTCGAAATTAAATCTTATCAAACAACTCCGGGTAGCGGTTCCTCATATCTGCTTCTGTCTCCCAAGTGGCCTCCTCCATTGATTGATTCAGCCACCGGACTTTGACCAACTTGGTCACTTTGTTCCGAAGTCTCCGCTCCTGTCTCATAGCTCAAAACATGCGAGAGATTCGCTAGATACTTCCTCAGCATCGAGACGTGGAACACATTGTGTACACCAGCCAGATTCAGCTGTAGGGCTACACGATAAGCTAGTGTCCCAACTCTGTCAAGAACCTCGAACGGTCCAATAAATCTCGGACTGAGCTTGCCACTTTTCCCAAACCTCATAACACCCTTCATAGGTGCTATCTTTACGAAAACGTGATCGCCTACGGCAAACTCAAGATCCCTTCTCTTCTTGTCAGCATAACTCTTTTGACAACTCTAGGCGGTCTTCATCCTATCTCGAATCTTGACCACCACATCCGCAGTCTGCTGAACAATCTTTGGACCAAGTTCTAATCTCTCACCGACTTCATCCCGATGAATCGGCGACCTGCACTTCCTCCCATACAATGCCTCGTAGGGAGCCATACCTATAGACGATTGAAAACTGTTGTTGTAGGTAAACTCCACTAGAGGTAGCTTCGATTCCCAATTCCCATGGAAATCAATCACACAAGCTCGCAGCAAGGCTTCCAAAATCTGAATCATACGCTCAGACTGGCCATCTGTCTGCGGGTGAAAAGCTGTACTGAATAGCAACTTTGTCCCCATGGCTGCATGTAAGCTCTTCCAGAAGGACAACGAGAACTTCGGGTCCCTGTCGGACACAATAGAAACAAGGATTCAGTGCAGTCGGACTATCTCCCTGATATAGAGCTCTACATACTGAGTCATGGAGAGAGTCATCTTCACTGGCAAGAAGTGTTCCGACTTAGTAAGTCGATCCACCATAACCCAAATGACATTGGATCCTCTGATTGACCTCGGAAAACCAACAACGAAGTCCGTGGTGATATTCTCTCATTTCCACTCTGGGATAGGGAGCGGCTTAAGAATTCCTGCTGGCCTCTGATGCTCTGCCTTCACTTGCTGACAAGTGAGGTATTTTCCACAAATTGGCGGATGTCCCGCTTCATACCTGGCCACAGTACAAAATCTGCAAATCCCTGTACACCTTGGTACCTCCGGGGTGGATAGAATATGGAGATTCATGTGCCTCTGACAAGATATCCTCTCTGATCGAATCAACACTAGGCACCCACATTCTCCCTCTGTATCTCACAATGCGATCAGGCACTGTGTAGAGTATACTGCCCTTGGCCTCATCCTTCAGTCTCCGTTGCTGTAACTGTTCATCTAAAGACTGACCTGTACGAATTCGGTCTAGCAGCGAAGACTGGGCTGTCAGATTAGACAGCTTAGAAGCTCTGACCTTAGGATAAAGCTCTAACCCAAAACTCTGAATCTCTGACTGAAAAGATCTCTGTACTGACAGCTGTGCTACAACTGCAACCTTTCTGCTCAAGGCATCTGCCACAACATTTGCTTTCCACGGATGGGAGCTAATTTCACAATCGTAGTCTTTCACTAACTCTAACCACCGTCTTTGTCTCTTATTCTTTCTACGTGAAGAAATACTTGAGCACTTGTGATCAGTAAATATCTGGCATTACTCGTCATACAAGTAATGTCGCCATATCTTCAACGCAAAGACAACGGTAGCTAAATCAAGATCATAAATTGGGTAGTTCTTCTCATGCACCTTCAACTGTCTGGAGGCATAAGCTATAACCCGACCATGTTGCATCAACACTGCCCCTAACCCGAGCTTAGAAGCATCGGTGTACAACACAAAATTGCCTTGACCTGCTGGCATGGCTAACACTGGCGCTGAAATAAGAGCTTGCTTCAAAGTGTCAAAGCTCTTCTGACACTCGTCACTCCAATTGAATTTAGCATTCTTCTTGGTCAATGAAGTGAGTGGCACTGCTATAGAAGAAAATCCCTGAATAAATTTCCTTTAGTAGCCTGCTAGGCCTAGGAAACTGCGAATCTCTGACGCATTATTCGGTTCAACCCATTCCTTAATTGCTGCTACCTTCGCTGGATCCACCACAATCTCACTGCTAGATATTATATGACCCAAAAATGCTACCTTCTCCAACCAAAATTCACATTTACTGAATTTTGCAAACAACTTGCGACTCTGCAAGACCTGCAAAACTGTACCCCAATGCTGATTGTGCTTCTCATGGCTCTTCGAGTATATGAGAATGTCTTCAATGAACACTATGACGAACTGATCTAGGTAGGGCTAAAGTACTCGGTTCATGAGGTCCATAAAATCGCTGGAACGTTTGTCAGTCTAAACGGCATCACTAAGAACTCGTAATGCTCATATCTAGTCCTGAAGGCTGTCTTAGTTTCACTTTACTATGACCTCGAATTCTTACTTTTCTCAAAATTCCCAATATTAGAAATGGAGGTTCAAACTTATCGTATCTTACTTTTCTTATACAATACCCGTAATGTTTATCGATCTATTACATTAGCATTTATGCAGTTCAACCTAAGAAATGTTAGCACCAAAAGTTACTGATCAACTTCTATCATTTGTAACACTCAAAAGTTAAACCTTATCTTAACCCCGTAATAATATTGACCTACGATCCTTGAATCGAATCTTTATCTTACGACACCAAACTTACGTAACTTAGCTATTTACAAGTACATCCCAAATAAAGATTGTTGCTAATCTTAAATTTCGAGTAACATTAATCCATAAAACCCCAAAATATACAATATCGATATTCTGCTTAGATAATAAAACCTTCCTAGCATCAAACACATGCTTAAACTATTTCCTTCCCAATTACATATAGTTGAGGCCTAGAGCACTTAAACCTTCCTCATTGGAACGAATGTCACACTTTGATGTATCCTCAATACTTAATTCATTCTAACGTATAAAGCTTAATAAGTTTCCCCCTGTTAATGATGGACTAATTCTAATAAATAAACTTCACTTATAACCCACAGAATTCTAGAATCCTCATGTAAAGATTTTTAGATTTCTTACTCGATAAAAAAATCTTAATATTCGACCATTGGTAACCTATGTTGAATACAACTACTTCCCTTTTGTTTTTATTTCACCCAATATCCCCGTATGATCACCTAATTCATAAACTTGAAATTAAAACTTACACAACCCAAGTAATCTTAGATAACCTAATTCTAGTACACATATCCACTTAATCTTAAGTTTCTTAATGACTTACAAAGATTCCTCAAGACAAGGTGCCTGATAGGGCCTCTTGCCACGCCTATCGACCTCAATGTCCATCTGGTCCTGCCCTGCCGTCAAAGCTCTCGACACGGCAACTGTATAAGTTGTAGGACCAGCAACCCTGACACCACGGCGCAAGATCAACTGCAAACCATCCATAAAATGCCTCAGATTCTCCCGGGCATCGTTAGCAATTAGGGACACAAAGTGACACCCCCTCTTTAACTTCCTGACGAAGTCTGCCATGCTACTGTCTCCCTATCGCAGCGACATGAACTTCCTGGTCAAGCGGGAGCGTACTTCTTCTGTGAAATACTTGGAGTAGAAAACCTCCTTGAACCCATTCCACGCCAGTGTTTGTAAGTTAACTGACACTGACGCGCTTTCCCACCAAAGCCTGGTGTAGAGGCCCGCATTTTGTATTTGAAAATTTGCGGAATAATTTAAAAATTTTTCTCTTTAAATAAATAACATGCCTCATCCATAAATAAACTGATAAAAGATTTAATGTTTAAAGTAGCAGCGGAAGTAAATAATTTTTTCAAAACCACAACTTAAAATAATTCTTCAAAGTAAAAACTGAGTTTGGACAAAAATAGTAAATGATAAACATGAGGTCCTCGGGTTCCTACTACTGCCGACCCAAGCTAGCTCATTGGTCCCTGCCCTCGGCCTCGACCTCATCAGTACCTACAACAATCAAGTCTAGTGAGTCTAAAGACTCAGCATGCATATATCGTGAATAACAAGTAAAATATATCATAAAATTTCATGCCATGTAAAGATATCATATCGTAAAGCGTAAGGTAAAAATCGTGTCATGGATAATTATAAATACGTGTATATCTGAAAAATCGTACGTAAAATGTTTGCTCGATAGAGCCCTGTCATAAAATAGCATATAATAATTTTCTGTTGAGATAATGTTCTACGCAAGTGGCCCACAAGATAACATAACATAACATAACATGCACGTTTGATCAGACTAAACCACAGCATACTGGGCGGTAGAGATCATCACAGCCCTTGGACTGGATATCCGTACCCATACATGAACATGAACCGGTCGTAAGT
This sequence comes from Primulina tabacum, assembly GCF_025594145.1. NCBI lineage: Eukaryota > Viridiplantae > Streptophyta > Magnoliopsida > Lamiales > Gesneriaceae > Primulina > Primulina tabacum. The sequence goes on along the minus strand of NC_134559.1, from coordinate 20,948,669 downwards.
CACCGGGTGAAATAATAATACCATAAGCATAATCCCATAAGCGTGAGGTGGCCACAAGACATATCGCATATATCTCAAAATAAACATTTTATATTTTTATGCACGTAATATAATTAAAATCCTGTTTTTACCAAAATATGTTGGATCGTTCCCAGGCTCGCTGCGACCTAATTCTAACATGAGAAACATGCAAATAACTTAACTTGACCAACACTTCAAAATCGAAATAAAAGCGAGACTATTATGCCCAACAAACTTAATATTCAACCATGACTCTGTACCAACCCGAACCAACATCAAACCATCGTTTAGTCATGAATAAAATACACCTAAAATACTGAAAAACATGACCCTAGGCTGTAGTACACGAAAAGATGTGAATGGTGGCCAAAATCGTGAAACGCTCTTTCGAGAGTCACTTTGGCACATTACACCGTAAATTCTCGTGCGACCTCTAAACTTAACCAAATCACAAACGGCCAAAAACATGACCTTCCTAACCCAATGAGGTACTGTCCAGACCAATGCCATAGGCTAAAAGCCAACCAAGAACTCGTACGTGACCTCTAAACCACAGCAAACCTGCTGAAAAATTCCAGCGGCAGCAGCTGTGCTTGCTTCGCTTCGAGTACGAGGCTAATGGTCATTGGGGCTTGAACCACCGACCATAGCCTCTTCCCAACATCCTAAGATATGGTTTGAACCATGGCTAAGGGTCCTAGGCCAACCACAATCCAAACAAACACCTACGACAAATCCAAAGCTCCACCCGAGAACGCCACTTTGCACGCGTGTGGTTTATTGCTTCACTTGTTGTCTTGGTCATTCCAATGGCCATGTGATCGACCATGGCTTGATCTAGACATCATGAGGTATTGTGTGAACCATGGCTAAGGGCTAGAAGCCAACCTAGATCCACCCAACACCACAAGTTTCGAAGCTCACTCACCCGAAACAGTAAAAGAAACCGAAGGACACTTTTGTTGTTTTGTTTCAAAAATTGATAGGACCATGAACCAAGCCATGAAAGGTCATCTTGGTCATGTCCTAAACATGCTAAGGAAGGGTTCAAACCATGGTTACAGGCCCTAGACCAACCATGATCCAAACTCTCACCTTAGGCAACAAACAAGAAAATCGAGCCTCAAAAATTGCAACTTTGGAGAGTTGTTGTCCCTTTCGTCTTGCTGTGGCAAAGGGACTCAAACCGATGGACCAACACCTCCCTAACATGTCCTAGTACATGCCTAGATGCAGCCTTGAATGCCTGGAACTGAGCCAACCCCCTGAAATCACAAAACAATACCAAACGTGAAGAATGAAGGAAGCCGATAAAATCTGTGCAGAATTTTCGAAACTTATGTGCTGTCATATTTTCAGTTTTGCTGTAAAAATCGTGGCCATGTGATGTTTAAAAATATTTATATGACTTGATTAAAGAGAAAAGAATAATATAGACATGCCTTGAATTTGTTTGAAAAGAAAACAAACTATTACGACGAACAGGGCGCGGCGGAGACGGAGTTCTCTTTTTCTTTTCAACTTTTCTCTTGAAGGCTCACGATTTTTTGTGCTGAAAGGCTCTGAAATTTTCGGTGGAATAGAGGGGGAGGAAGTCTAGGAAAATGAGGGAAAGGTTACCAATTAAATCAGGAGGTTGAATGGCAATTACAATTCTTTCTATCCTAGTTGCTTGAGAGATAAGGAAATGAGGTGTGATTTGATTTGATTTGAAGGAGTGAGTGGCCGATTTTTAGCTATCAAAAACAAGGTAGGAATATTGTTTAATTCCACTCTCAGACAGATAGGCAGTCAGAGAGAGTTATCCAGATTTTGGAAGATCTTCTCCGTGCTTGTGTCATTGATTTCTTAGGGAGTTGGGATTCAAAGTTGCCATTGGTAGAGTTCACCTATAACAACAGTTTTCAGTCGTCTATAGGTATGGCTCCTTATGAAGCGTTGTATGGTCGTAAGTACAGATCGTCGGTTCATTGGGATGAAGTAGGGGAAAGATCAGAATTGGGTCCGAAGATCATTCAGCATGCTGCCGATGTAGTAGTCAAGATCCGTGATTGGATGAGGACTGCTCAGAGCCGACAGAAGAGCTATGCGGATCAGAGGAGGAGAGATCTAGAGTTTGCCGTTGGCGATCATGTTTTTGTGAAGGTAGCACCTATGAAAGGTGTCATGCGGTTCGGGAAGAAAGGAAAGCTTAGTCCGAGATTAACTGAGTTTGGACAAAAATAGTAAATGATAAACATGAGGTCCTCGAGTTCTTACTACTGCCGACCCAAGCTTGCTCATTGGTCCTTGTGTAGAACCCGTAACTTAGACTACGTATAGGCCATGCATAATTCTAGTATTTTAAATTAAATTGATTTTATTGCATGAGTACTTAAAGTGCCTTTCTGTAAAGTTAATTATTTTATTTCAGTAGTTTAAAATTTATTCTTTCAATTATTTCAGTGAGGCCAGACTGGAGTTGGAGTTTAGAGATAAAATTTAACATTCAGAAATCAGTTCCGGAATTTATTTTAGCTAGCAATTAAGTTCATTTAACTTAAAAAGGAGGTTTGAGGATTTAATTTATTTACTTGAGGTGAGTAGGAAATAAGTTCACATAAGTTCCAATAATTAAAGGATTAATTCACTAAATTAATTAAAGGATTTGTGAGGCTTTTAAGGGTTATAAATTTACTAGTTAGAAAAGAATTTCCCTCCATTTATTTGTGAGAATTTCGGCCCCTAGTGCATTGTGTATTGCCATGCCAACTCATCATCTTGGACTCATTCATTGTCATTTTTTTATGATAATCTTTTTAATTATTAATCAACATTAATTAAATTATTAGTAAGCAATATCCTAGTCTAAATATTCATGGACAATCGGCCATGCAACTCCAAGAAGACTTGTTCAAACAAATTTAAAATTTGAATGAGAGGTAGACTTGGTCTTGCATTTTAAATCCCTTTATTAGTGGATCTTCCCCCTCATCTTTCCAACCATCATTCTCCTCTCCCTAATCTCGAAATTCAGAGTGAAATTGAGAAAAAAACCGTGGGTTCCATAGCTAGGAAGATAGGAGAAAATCGAGTAAGAAGCAAGGTAGAATAGAAAGCGCTCCACCTCCTCCGCGCCGGATCGTCTCGTTCTTTCGTTTTCTTTCAAAACGAAACCAGGCATGCATATATTCTTCCTTGACTCTTCAATCAAGTCCTATTATCATTATTTTTACATTTCATGATCATCACTTTCATGCTAAAACCGAAATATACCAACAATTTTCAGAAAATTAAACATGCAGATTTTCGGTCCCTCTTGTGCCTTCACGGTTTTGCTTGTTTTTGTATATTCAGGTGGTTGGCTCGACTCAAGGCTCCCAAGGCGACATCTATACATGTATTAGGAGGCATTAGGACCACGTTGGTCCATTCAAACAAACCCCATGCATGATGAAATCCGAAAATGACAGCATCTTTCCATCGGTGCCATTTTGTGCTTCAAAAATTCGGTTTTTGCTGTCAAGGGGAAAGGATCTGATCTTGGCTGCCCTAAGGGCCTATAGCCATGGTTAGATCACTTCCCTAGCATGTCTATAACATGACTAAGTTGCCCTTTTGGTGGATTGGTCCATGGTGAATCGGTTTTTAATTAAAACGCTAGAACAGCCCAGCACCCCCTTCGGCTTCTCCCTTTGTGCAGCATGTGTGGTTCGGTTTTGGTGGTTTGGTGTGGATCTTGTTTGGCCTATGGCATGTAGCCACGGTTCATACCATGCCCCTAGATGTTTAGATCGTGTCATGGTCAATCAAATGGCCATTGGAACGATTAGTGACATCCAAACAAAAGCAATGCATCCTCCCAATGACAACAAAACAGAAACTGATAAGTCAGTTGAACTGTTGAGTCTAAAAAAGGAGATTGCACAGCAAAAAGCTGAAATGATTGAAAATCAAGCTTTGATATGTCAGTTAAAAACAAAAATTTCAAAACATACTGAACTGATTCAAGCTTGGAACAAGTCTTCAGTTGCACTGACTGAAATGCAGAATTTACAAAAATCAGTTGATGATAAAATTGGTTTAGGCTTTAACAATAATGATAAAAATTCTGCAAGTGATACACAACAAAGGTTGAATGAAAACAAAGGAAACTAAATTACCTTTGTAAAATCAACTATGGTAAATGAATGGTTCTTGTGAGGCCCAGGGCCGAAGAGGGCGGGGGATCATCGCCGGTGCCATCAGTTGCACGGACAATGAGCGGCTTCTGGCAGGTTTCTAGGTGGACGGAACATGAATGAACCGACCCACACGGGAATGAGAGGGATTCCGAGACTATTCAATGTAATGGGACTGTACAATTGAAGAGGGCTTAAAAAATTTGATTGGTACTGCTCATATCACGAAGGTGCATCTTCTTTTCGTTAGCTCATCACATAAGAACTCCAAAGTTAAACGTGCTTGACTTGGGGCAATTTTGGGATGGGTGACCTCCTGGGAAGTTTCCTAGGGTGCGTGTGAGTGAGGACGTAAGCACGCTGGAAAGACTCGTCTTGATATAGTGAGGACAGTCGTCGAATCTGGGGCGTTACAACTGTAAAGGGCCCGTATTTCGTATTCATATTTTAGCGGAATTATTAAAATTTTTCTAAATAAATAATTATCTTGCCTCATTTATAAAGTAAACATGTGAATAATTTTAACTTTAAAATATCAGCGGAAGCAAATATTGTTTTCAAACAACAACTTAAAAATGTATCCAACGTATTAAAACTGAGTTTGAACATAAGAAAATGCATAAACTAAAACATGAGGTCCTTGGGTTTCTACTACCGCTGACCCAAGCCAACTCACTGGTCTCCGCCCTCGGCCTCGACCTCATCAGTACCTACAACAATCAAGTCTAGTGAGTCTAAAGACTCAACATGTATATATCGTGAATAACAAGTAATTATATCATAAAATCGCATGCAACGTAAAAATATAATATCATGAAGCGTACGATAAAAATCGTATCATGAGTAATTATAAATACGTGCATATCTGAAAATCATACGTAAAAGCTTTGCTCGATAGAGCTCTGTCATATCATATCATAATTTTTCTGGTAGAGATAACGTTTCTAAGCAAGTGGCCCATAACATAACATGAACGCCTGATCAGACTAAACCACAGTATACTGGGCGGTAGAGATCACCACAGCCCTTGGACTGGATATCCGTAACCATACATAATCGTAAACTGGTCATAAGTCATCGGGTGGAGAGGTCCTCGGTTGCGCCTACCGACTTCCAAACCCATAAACGTAAGGTGGCCACAAGATATATCGCATATATCTCAAAAATAAATATTTTATATTTTTATGCACGTAATATAATTATAACTTTGTTTTTACCGGATGAGTTGGATCGCTCCCTGGCTTGCTGCAACTTAATTCTAATATGTGACACATGCAAATAATCTTATCTTGACCAAAACTTGACAATTTAATCAAAAACGAGACGATTAGGACCAACAACTTAATTTTTCAATCATGGCTTCGTACCAAACCGAACCAACATTAAACCGACGTTTAACCATGATTAAAAATACCCCTAACATACTGAAAAATGTTCATGATGATAGCTGTACACGGAAATTGGTGAATGGAATCCGAAAACATAAAACACTCTTTCGAGCGTCATTTTGGCACATTGCACCGTAAATTCTCGTACGACCTCTAGACTCAACCGAATCACAAACGGCCAAAAACATGACTTTCCTAACTCATTAAGGTATTGTCCAGTCCAAGGCCATAGGCTAAAAAAAGCCAACCAAGAACTCAAACCACCACCAAAACCGAGACCCAAAGCTGCTGTCAAAATACAACAGTAGCAGCTTGTGTGTTTGTGGTGTAAACTCTGAAATTAATGACCATTGGCTTGAACCACCGACCAAAGACTCTTACCAATATCCTAAGGCATGGCTTGGACCATGGCTAAGGGCTAAAAGCTAGTCACAACCCAAGCAACCACCTAGGACAATACCAAGCTTCTACCGAGAGCACCAATTATGTGCAGTGGGATGTATTGCATTGTTTTGTCATCTTAGATCGTTCCAGTGGTTACGTGATCAACCATGGCTCAATCTAGACATGATGAAGTGTTGTATGAACCATGGCTATGGGCTAGATGCCAACCATAATCCAAACAACACACCAAAAGCGAAGTGTACTCACCCAAAAATTCAGAATTTTGAAAACTGTGGGACGTATGCTATGTTGCTGTAAAAATCTAATGAGCCGTGAGCCAAACATGGAAAGACTGACTTGGTCACGTCCTAGACATGATAAGGGAGGGTTCTAACCGTGGCTACAGTCCCTAGGACAGCCAAGATTCCAACTCACACCCTAAACACACAAATGATAAAACTTTGACCCAAATTATGCACTCAAGGAAAAGTTGTTGTCATTTCTTTGTTGGTGTGTGTATGGACTCGAACCATTGAACCAAAAACACCCTAACACATTCTAAATTATGCCTATAAGCAGCCTTGAGTGCCTGGAACCGAACATCATCCTGAAATCAACAAAAACATAGCAACCGTGAAGCACAATCAAAAAGCCGAGGTGTATGTCCTGAGTTTTGAATAAGTTGCTGTAAATTTCGTGTTGTCACTTGATTCCTGAACATATACTGATTTAAAATACTTAATATGACTTGATTGAAGAGCAAAGGAATAATATTTACATGCCTGGAATTTGTTTTGACAAAAACAAATCAATACGACGAATACGAGCGGTGGAATCGGAGTTGGTTTTCTCTTCTTATTTCTGCTGCTGAGTCTCGGTTCTAAGCTGCTTTTTTTCTGCTATTTTTTCGAAGGGGAGAGTATGGGTTTGCTATACAATGAAGATGAGTGTTATAGGAGGTGTTAAAGGTGTAATAATATGCATTAGGGTGGGAGGTTACAAGTGAAGGAGTGGAATGGATTTGAATTGTTTCCTTATTCTCTTTGCTGCCGATTCTTTTTCTCACTTTTGTTGCATGTTCTCTTTTATTTGTTAACACATTGAATTGAGAAAGAATTAAGGTGTATTATTGTGTTTGAATTTTACTACTAATTAAAGAATTAAAATGAGGGAATGAATTCACCTTGATGTCCATTTAGAAGTGCCTTGATGGGGAGTTACTAACCATTTGAATGTGTGTAGTATTTGACCGAAAGTTGTCACCTATTCTTGCATGGTATAATAGTGTTTTAAATTCTTGTATTTTAATTACTTAAATTTTAACACACTCATTATATATTTTAGTAAATTAACAATTTAGAATAGAACGTTGCATGATTTAACTTTTAAGTATTTAAATGCTATGTTTAATTTCTTGAATATATTATTCCTAAATTAATTTATCCCCATTTGTTTACATATTTTAATTTAAGCTTTAATTAAATATTGAATCTAAAAGAACTTATTTAATAATTTAGCTTCAATTAATTTAATAAATCCTAAAACATTCTATTTCTTTAAATTAAATCATTCATTGCCTTAAATTAAATTTAGGAATACTTTTCTTATTATTAGTCTTACTCTAATCTCCAAACTCCGGTCCGGCCTCGCGTATTTATCCTGAAAACTAAACATCTATCTTTAAAATAAATAATCATGGCTTAATAATTATAGAAATGGATTAAGCACTTCATATATTTATAAACATTCATTTTTAATATAAATAATGGCAATTATGCATGTCTTATACGTAATCTGATTTTCGGGTTCTACAGTTCTAAAACCTAGTAAACCAGCTGTTCAATTGACTGAAAGTAAGAACAAAGGTAAACGGTATGGAATTGGATATAGTTCTGAGAGTTCAACTGATACAAGAAACTGGTCACCTAAACAATTCAGTTACAAAAATCATTACTCAAGGAATGGCTATTACAATTACTACAACTGTAAGCCAGTTCAGAAATGATATCAAAAGAATAGTCAGTTGAAAAAGGATACAAATCATACTGTTTCATCCTCACATCACACACATATTGCCAAGAATTCGAGAAAAACCATTTGGAACACAGCAACTAGGAAGTCAGTTAGACTGATCCAAGTCTGGGTTCCTAAAGTACTAATCAGTTTAGGATCCAAATGAATATATGTACCAAAATTATATATACTGTGTTATTGCATGTAACAGGTACAAACAAAGAATCAACTTGGTATCTATACAGTGGCCATTCACTGCATATGACAGGAGATGCAAATTTGCTATCTCAACTGATCAAATATACTGGACCAAACATCAGTTTTGGAGACAACTCCAAAGGTAAAACTGTGGATAAGGGTAAGTTTATCCATAGTAACTTTACAATTAAAGATGTTTTGCTAGTTGAGAATTTGAATTATAACTTGATAAGCATCAGTCAGTTATGCGATAATAATTTCTCAGTTCAGTTTGACAGACACACTTGTTCAATTAGATACTCAACTGATGAGGTCATCCTAACTGGAAATCGTTGTGAAAATACTTACAAAGTCAGTTGGACTGAACAACCTTATGCACCAGTTTGTTTCATTGCTTCCAAATCTTTTAAAAACTGGTTGTGGCATAAGAGGTTGAACCACTTAAACTTTAAATATATTGCCTATCTGAGTAACCATGATCTTGTTAACTGGTTTTCCCAAAATAGATTTTTCAAAAGATAAAGTTTGTTCAGCATGTCAGTTTGGTAAACAAATAAGATCTTCATTCAAAAACAGAGGTTGTAAATCATCTTCCCTATGCATTGAACTGTTACGTATGGATCTTTTTGGTCCAATAGCAGTCATGAGTTTAGGGGGAATAAAATACACCCTAGTAGTTATGGATGATTTTTCAAGATTTACTTGGGTTATTATCTCAAATCCAAAGATCAAACTGCTGCACAACTGATTAAGCTCTGTAAAAGACTTTTAAATGAAAAATCAGTTGGGATTGATCGAATAAGGTCTCACAGAGGGACTGAATTCATCAATCAAAATCTTTCAACTTTTCTAGAAAATACTGGAATCAAGCATGATCTCTCAGCAGCTAGAACACCTCAGCAAAATGGTGTAGTTGAGAGAAGAAATCGGACTCTAATAGAAGCTGCTAGAACAATGCTTGCTGATTATGGTATTTCTCAAAGGTTTTGGGCTGAAGCACTAAACACTGCATGTTATACTCAGAACAAATCAATGATTAATAAGAATCATGTGAAAACACCATATGAGATCTGGCATGGAAGAAAAGGTGTGGTTTCTTATTTGAAGATATTTGGCTGCAGATGTTTTACTCTTGATAATGGTAAAAATCATTTAAAAGCCTTTGATGCTAAATCTGCAGAGGAAATAATTTCTTGAATATTCTTCAATTAGCAAAGCATATAGATTTTTTAATAAAAGTTCTTTAAATGTTGAAGAATCTATTCATGTTGTTTTTTATGAAACTGTACTAACTGATAAGCCAACTGATCCAGTTGAGCTAGTTGATCGATTTACAGAGATCAGTTTGGAGGATGAAAATGAAGAAGAAAATCATATCAATATAAATATCCTTCAAACACCTGAACCAGAAATACTAGATCAATCAGTTGAACAGGAACATGCTCCTGATAATCAGTTGGTGGAGCAAACAGATGATATTCAATTAACAACTGATACAGCTCCAACTGAAACTGAAAACATTCTGTTGCCAACAGAAACAGTTGCTGATATGGAAGCAACAAATACTGAGCTCAGATGGAAGAAATCACATCCTCCAGAATTGGTGATAGGTAATCCATCCGACCCGGTAAGAACAAGAAATCAAATGCTTAATTTGTTCATTCATTCTGCTTTTGTCTCACAACTGGAACCAAAGAAAACTGACGATGCTCTCGCTGATCCTAACTGGATAAATGCAATGCAAGATGAGCTAAATCGGTTTACCCATAACAATGTCTGGAACTTAGTTCCAAGACCAGTTTGCAAAATTATTATAGGTACAAAATGGGTATTCAGAAAATAAATTGAACGAAGATGGTTCAGTTGCACGCAACAAATCAAGACTTGTCGCAAAAGGATATAGGCAGGAAGAAGGAATTGACTATGATGAAACGTATGCACCAGTTGCATGACTGGAAGCAATCAGAATGTTCCTTGCCTATGCATCATTCAAGAACTTCAAAGTCTATCAAATGGATGTAAAAAGTGCATTCTGAATGGTCAGTTGCAAGAAGAAGTTTATGTTGAACAACCTCCAAGTTTTATCAATCACTCTTTTCTTGATCATGTCTATCATTTAAACACGCTTTATATGGTCTTAAACAAGCTCCAAGAGCTTGGTATGAGACACTTTCAAAATTCTTAACCGATCATGATTTTACTGTTGGATCAGTTGACAAGACTTTGTTCAAATTTTCTAAGAATGATCACATTTTACTTGTGCAAATATATGTTGATGATATTATATTTGGGTCAACTAACCCCAAATTATGTGAGAAATTTGCCAAGTTAATGCAGGACAAATTTGAGATGAGTATGATGGGTGAGCTGACATTCTTTCTCGGACTGCAAGTGAAGCAACTGGACACTGGTATTTTTATCAGTCATACCAAATACACGAAGAAATTGCTCAAGAAATTTGGCATGGAAACATGTTCAGCTGCAAGTACTCCCATGAGTTCATCAGTCAAACTGGACAATGATCAAGGGAGAATATCAGTTGAGACAACACTACAGAGGTTTAATAGGTTCATTATTGTACCTAAATGCTAGTCGTCCTGATATTGTATTTGTTGTTTGCATGTGTGCTAGATTTAATGCAAATCATAAGTAATCGCATTTTTCAGTTACCAAAAGAATTTTAAAATATCTAAAAGGCACTCAAAATGTGGGATTATGGTACGGTAAAGACTCTTCTCTCAATTTAGTTAGATATTCAGATGCAGATTATGCAGGATGTAAGCTAGATCGTAAAAGCATCAGTGGATCTTGTCAATTTCTAGGAGACAAACTGATATCATGGTTCAGCAAGAAGCAAACATCCATAGCTACTTCCACAACTGAATCAGAATACCTTGTTGGAAGCTGTTGTGCCCAACTGCTCTGGATTCAGCAACAACTGAAAGATTATGGAGTTGATGCTAAAGAATCTCTCATATTTTGTGATAATACAAGCACAATTGCAATAACTTACAATCAAGTTCTTCACTCAAGGACCAAGCACATTGATGTCAGGCATCACTTCATCAAAGATCATGCTCTAAAGAAAGCTATCAGACTGGAATATATGTCACCAACAAGCTGCTGACATCTTCACCAAACCATCGCCAGAGACTAAGTTTTCTCACTTTCGCAATATACTTGATTTAATTGATTTATCTTAATTATATCACTTGTATTGCTGCTTTGTCAATAACTGTTCATTCAGTATGTCATTTATTATCAACTGATGTCATTTAGTCATTTATCAGTTATTATATTCAGTTCGTTAACTATTTGTCAACTGATGTCAGCTAGTAATTTATCAGTTATTGTATTCAGTTCGTTAACTATTTATCAACTGATGAAAGTAAAGTTTTGCATAAAGACAAAGAGACAACGGAAATGATACAAATCAAGATTTTATTAAGAATAAAATCGATACCATACAATATCATTTAGTTCACTTCCTATGGCATCTTGCGATAACATCAACCAATTATTCAAGTCATGACTCCTAATATTCCTGAAGGTTTCGTCATTTTCAATTCTCTGAAGCAAGTGTCATTCCTTCAACTGCATCATGTTGATCAACACATCATCCTTGACTAGCTTGGATATATGATCGACTTGAGCAAGCCTTTTAAGCTTCCTTGCAAGTGATCTCTGCTTAGCAGAAGCAGGAAATTCTCCATTATTGATTGATTGAATGTAGTGAGCGGTAGTCCAAACGGACATAACTTCTGTAAAGACGTATTTTTCAGCATCTCTTTTAAATCTCTGAATACGTCGAGGCGTCCATGAAGGATGAGGAACGTGTGTGCTGCTTTCACAATTCATTGGAGTTCAGATGTCGTTACCAAATAACAATGATCTTAATTTATAGATAGTCTTAAAGAGACAGGAGGAAGACAAAGAGTCATCAGGCCTTAACTGATTCAGACTAAGTTTCTCTTACCCTTACTTATTTGCATTTATTGAGGGGAAATATCGAACAAAAAGTTAACTGAGAAGACAATAGTCAGTTGGTCTTCAACTGAACTAGCTGAGTTCTCAACTGGTCATTCAGTTGCTGATCTAACTGATCTTCTCCGATAAGTTAACTAATAAATCTAATAATATTTTATATTAAATGATGTGACTATTTGTCGAAGCATTAATTGTTGTCTTTCAATGAATAGTATTTTGAAACATGGACCCACATAATCCATTCATATTCTATACACATTTTTATCACACGTACACACGTTTTCAATTCAAATTTTCTTGGACTGACACGTGTCCAAAAAAAATTTTAACACTCACTTACATCAGTACTATACCCGCTCCAATTTAGTTTTTCTCATTACGCGCACATTCAGCATTCAGAGCAAACTTCTACTCAAGCATACTCTTTTTCGCAAATTTCATTCAATCAAATGGCAAACCAGATCCCAGCTCATGTCATGAACGCTATGGCGATCGACTTTGATTCAGTCTTGACTGTAAAAGATGAAGAAGTCAAGAATGTTTTTCTGAAACTGCAAGGAGCTGGACTGAAACAATTTCTGGGATTATCTTCTCAAGAAATCTACCCTAAAGAGATCCAAGATCTCTATGCCACTGGCTATGCCACTAAAGAAGGCAATATCGCAACTACTGTAAATGGTCAGTTTCTGATCATTGACGAGGATCTCTTCTGTAACCTATTTCAACTGCCTACTGATGGGCTAGTTAACCTCTCGGAATTAAAGGCCTTGGATGTTGAAGAGATGCAAACACTTCTGTCTGCTGATTGTCGGAAAATCAAAGTTTCCGGTCCCAAGAATGAGCTGAAGTCAGAAGTACAATTGCTGGCTGACATTGTAGCGAAGGGGCTTTTGCAAAGGCATGATCCTTTGCTGCCCTTACTCTGGAGAAATTTCAAGCTATGATTGCAATCATGGCTGAAAGAAAGATGAACTGGAAGAATATTATTTTCAACATCTTGAGGAACATGTTTCAATCTTCCGAAAAATCAAAGGGTTTTGCGGTGCAGCTCAGCTATTTGCTGAAAATCAAGGGGATGGTGATTGATGATTCTGAAAGATCGTCAAAACTGAAAATCTTCAATGCAAAAAATGTCCATCCACCCAAGTAGAAACTTGACATGACTCCTGAGAAGTTTGTTCAAGTGAAGAAGGAGATTGAGATGGAAGGAGCTCCCAAATCAGTTAAGAAAGCTCGGATTGAGACTCAGAAAAAGATGCTTAAACGTAAACTGATTATTAGTGAAAGTGACTCTGAGAAAACTCCATCTCCCAAAATTTTCAAGAAACCCAGGACCAAAAAGACTAAATCAGTGATGGATGTGGGCACTATCCCGTCTTATAGGACCTGAACATCCGATCAAGGCTACTCCACTTAGAACTGTACCAGTTGAGACGTCAACTGATGATCAGCTACCAATGTCTGCAGTTCTCAAAAAGTCTATCACCGAATCTGGTGAAAATAAGAAGCCTATTAGAGTTAAAGCTCCACTTATAACTATCACCAGACCAACTCCTCTGCCGATGGCAAGACCTAAAGGAGTTGTGATTCGAGAACAAGTGGACTCGACAAGATCAGGACTGAGCATTTCTCATGTTCTAACTGAATCTAAGGACAAAGAGAAAGTGGTTGAAGAGCCCAGACCAACCAATACCATTCAGACGCACATTGATCTCATTTGGAAGGAGGTCAATGAATTTTCTGAAGGTAAACTCAGAACTTATGAAGAATGGGTAAAGAAATTACGGAAGTCAATTACGGAAGAAATCAGTTTTAAAGAAATTCATTGCCTTGGAAACACTTGTTCTGAAATCGGTCAAAGCTGCCACCGTGGTTCAAGCACTTGATAGGAAGAAATATTTCTTTGATCAGATACGGGCAAAGAAACTGAGTCAGTTGATCGGTAAACTCAGAACTTATGAATTTTCTGAAGGTAAACTCAGAACTTATGAATTTTCTGAAGGTAAACTCAGAACTTATGAAGAATGGGTAAACTCAAAGCTGCCACCGTGGTTCAAGCACTTGATAGGAAGAAATATTTCTTTGATCAGATACGGGCAAAGAAACTGAGTCAGTTGATCGGTCAGCTGCGTCAGAACTACGATCCCACAAGCCCAACTGCTATTAATGATAAAGCAGTTCATGACCAACTGAACTTGGACTTGTTAGCTCTGCAAATGGATATCAAGAATTGGGAAATGGATCAAGAACTTATTATTCCAGATAATTCCCAAGATCTTTCTTCAGATGAGCTAGCTAATCAATCAGCTCAAACAGATCAGCCATCCAAGGATCCAAGTGCAGGCTCTGCTGAATAGATGACTGATTCTTTTTCTCAAGATGCATCAAAGCAAACTGATGTTACTCAGTCTTCAACTGTTGAAGCTACACTCTACACAGACGCTAAATTATCATTGGCCAACATTGATGAAGTAATCAAATCAGTTGCCTCTGACGTTCAACTATCCGCTACTGAAGCAGTTGAAGAGTTGTTCTCAACTGAAGAACCAGTTTTTCAAGCCCCAGATCAACCTCTTGAAGAATCAGTTCAGTTTCCCTCCACAACTGAACAGGCAGTTTTTGAACCAACTGAAGAGGCTCAGCTGCACTCAGTTGCAACTGAAGAAGTGCCATCTGATCAGCCTTCTATCATTCAGCCAACTGAAACATCAGTTGAGCATTCTATCCCAGAAATAACTGCTGTTTCAACTGATCATCCGCATGAAGCATCATCGAACCCTACTACTGATCCAACTTCTCCTCTAAAATCTCAGCAGGAAGTCTTACCAGAAGAGATTTCAGAAATGGTCAATACTACAACTGAAACAACTGAAGGGGCATTGGTCATTTTCGATGAAGAATACAGAGAGCAACCAGAAACTTCCGGAGCCATGTCTCCTTGTATTTCAGATACTGAAGCCCTATTTGAATAAATTCAGACTGTTCAGACCAACCTCGTCAGTATGATGAATGTCATTTCTGAAATAAATTCAACTCAACTTGCACACACATTGAAGCTTAACTCTAACAATGAGTTTACCACGAACAGACTACAACAAATCAATCAGAATGTGACCTCTCTTTTTCTCCAGATGGAAGAAATCAAGAAAGATATAATGCCGACTGAATCTCATTTTCAAACTCAAGCATTAGTCGGCAGACGCTTCGATTTTCTTGAGAGTACAGTCACCAAAAGGATTGATATACTGCAAAACACTGTGATGAATGCTGTAAAAGATATCGCAGTAGATGTTCGTGTCTATCCAAGAAAGTTGATGTGCATGACAAAAAAGGGGAAATAGGAGAAATAGAATATCAGAAAAGAGAAGACAAAGGAAAGAAGAAGAAATGAAGATCAATTGATTTCAGTTGATGGTTGAAGACTATAGCATGAATTCTTTATTCTTTTATTCTTTGTACGAATCTGTACATTAGAAGAATTATTTTATCTACAATGAGTTCGAAGAATATTTTTTAGTTCAGTTGATCAGTTCATACTTTACAAGTTTTGTCAAACACCAAAAAGGGGGAAATTGTTGGAAACTTAATTTCGGTTGTTTGACAAACTAAGTGATTAATTTATTGGACTAACTGATCAAGTAGTTTGAAGTAAGTGAATGACATAAATCAACTGACAGTTGCCTAACTGAAGATTAATGTGCAGTTTATCGAAGGCAACTGAAACCAGCTGAACTGAACTTGCGAAGACAACTGACTGATCAGTTGGAAACTGATCAGTTGACATATTCAGTTGTGAGCTTATCAGCTGATCATTCAGCTGTACACGCCATCAGTTGAAAAGGACATTCAACCGACAACAGTATAAAGCAGACTGCAACTCGTAGTGGAACGCCGCATTACAGAGCTTAAAGTGTACGAATGTCAGAATAATATTGACGTGGAAATCAACGGATATAATGATTCAAATTATATTTAATGTTACCGTTGAATAGAACCATATAAATAGGTGAGATGAGCAGTTGAGAAAGCAACCAATCGATCTATCTATTCTCTCATGCTTGCTGTTACTCTGCTGAATTTATCGCTCTTATTCCAGAATCAAAAAGCTCAAACTTATCTGATTTATTTGTAGCATTTGAGGCTACCTTTCAAGCTTACAAGCACAAATCGTTTTATTGTTTATTTGATCTTATCTAGATCAGTTTTGCTAAGTTCAGTTGAAGAACTGTGAGATATTTAGTAAATTAAGAGTTTCAGTTTTGGCAGTGTTAAGTTCAAACTGAAGTGAGTCTGTACAATCTTTGTATCGATCAAAGTCTTTCAGTTCATATCATATCCTTGTGATAGAAGGGGTGACGTAGGAGTTATTTCAATCTCCGAGCATGC
The DNA here is from genome assembly GCF_025594145.1 of Primulina tabacum. Classification (NCBI taxonomy): domain Eukaryota; kingdom Viridiplantae; phylum Streptophyta; class Magnoliopsida; order Lamiales; family Gesneriaceae; genus Primulina; species Primulina tabacum. The sequence goes on along the minus strand of NC_134559.1, from coordinate 20,932,132 downwards.
ATAAATCTTCGTGTTACTACTTCAGTTATTTATTCTATCTTTCAGTCAGTTTATTTCCGCAACTGTTATTAGTTAAACTAATTGTCATTGACAGACAAGATTCCTAGTTTCAGTTTGTCACAGAAGTGACACTTCATTCGAAAAGATTCTAAAATCGTGAGTGTTTATTCAACCCCCATTTCTAAACACTTCTCAACCAATCAACCGATCCTATCACATTTGATATTTTAAAAGTCACTCGTTTGCCCAAAACCTATTTTTCAGATAAAATCGTGCTGGTCTCGTAAAATAATTTGAACTCTATCATTTTTAGAAAAATTTAATCATTTTTAATCATTTAAAGAAGCCTTGAAAACATTTATTGAAAAATATTCATTTTGTCTTGGTCGTCCACGGTCTCTTTTCCCTAGCCTATTATCGAATATTCGGACAAAATCTACAATTTTCATGAAATTATGTCATATAATCATGCAATCATACCTTTAATCATATAATATGCACCATGCAAGCATTTAAAACCAATTAAATAAAATAATTTTGCAATTTAATTCATTTGCATTCATGCAGTTTACTTAATTTGGCTTTTTGGACGTTAGACTAATGTTATGTTGAATCTTTACAAACCAATTTAACAATAGTATTTTGTGTTCTCAACTGAGCCGTATGACGTATCAGATAATAAATTTGAGCTCGAATTTGGCTCGAAAAATAATTCAAACATATTATTTGATAAATTCGAATATAAATCAAATTCACGAATTAAATCGATTCATTTACACTCTTACCAGTAACCATCACAACAACAGTGACAATATTATAACAATATTATATAGATGATATCAAAAATTTTTTTTTAGTTAATTCTATTAAAATAAATTTAAAAGGTAATAATTAGCTAATATTATGGACAATAAAAATGAATTAGAGCTATTTTTCGCTCAGTCTAACCCGTTAAATTGACAAATAAATATAAACCTTTTTTTTTTGTGGAGATTGACGATGTTAGGTTTGGGGATTAGGGTTTAAAGCATATAAACCTTTTTTCTGCTTCTCGATTGCGCCAAAATTTCCAGCAAGGCTTCTTCTTTCTTGCTTTCTGTTTCTCCTATTCAGATCTAATGGCTCCGAACAACACCGGTCCGTCTGCTATTGAGAGAGAGCAGGTATATCTCTTTAATCCTTGTTTCTCTTACTCGCACATATTAAAACGGGTTTTGTGTTGTGGGTTCTTCATATTTTTGGGATTTTAACATTCTTTTTGCGTATTGGTTTGTTTAGATCATCGGGATGATGGAAAAGGAGATGGAGTACAGGGTGGAAATGTTTAATAAGTAGGTAACTTAGCTTTTGGTGTTTGTAAAAATTCCCATGAGACTAATCTTGCACGAATGGCATTATGTATTGTTGTGTTTGGGATCAAATTATTGTCTCTCTATTAGTGGATTTTATGTATTTATTATGTAATTTCTGCTTGACTGATACAGAACTTCTCTACATTGAATTGAGCGCATTCTTGATTTTCACTCTGCGATCTGAATCTCAATTTTGAGCTATCTGCTTGCTGTCCTTTGTGTTCAGGCTTACACACACATGTTTCAGCAAATGCGTTGAGAACAAGTATGTCTCTCAGATACCCAATCGCTCTTATTGAAATTATGTTAAATCTATTCAGTTGTATAGATCTCGAAATTTGATCAGATTACGGTAATTTATTTTGTCTGCTAGAATCATTTGAAGTAAGTGCTAAGTGGGAGAATGTTACATATATTTTCAGGTACAAGGATTCTGAGCTAAACATGGGTGAAAATAGTTGCATTGATCGATGTGTTTCAAAGTATTGGCAGGTGATTGATTGGATTTCAAACCTCGGATTTGTTTGATAAATTTGTCTGACCACTGTACAAGGATTTGTGTGTTTACGTTGTTACTTTTTTTAATAAGATTCTTGATGCATGAAGTTGTGAACAATGCAATATGATATAAATGGTGCCAGCCTTTTCTTTTAGGAGGAAATGAGAAAAATCTTACCAGATGGTGATCGACTTATGTTTTACACATCATGATAAAGTTGGTCTAATTTTAATTTTTTATTGCATCTTTAGCAATGCAAACAATGCCAAAATCTAGAGGTATGTAAAAAAATTATAAAATTTAAGAGAAAGTAGTGGTTTATGTGAATGAGAAGCAAGATTTTTAGAACAGGGTTTTCATTTGAGTCCCTTACGAAAGGTAGTTTTTTTTATCCTTGAAAGAATTTCATATGACGCTCTTAATTTATGATGTGGCCAAACATATCAAATTGAATCATTGATTTCATTTTTATTTTGAATTTCTTATGATAGAATATCTCGACTGTTTTCACATGTTCGCTGCAGGTGACAAACTTGGTCGGCCAACTGCTTGGAGATAATCGACCTCCTATGTGAAGGAGATTTTTTATCCTCGATCTTTTTGATTTGAGATGAATTTACTAGGGTTTATATTATGTTGCAAGATTAATTGAACAAACAAAAATTGTAGTTGGAAGTTATTGATTTACATACTGGCAAGATGCATTGAATGAAAACCATTTGTTATTTCATTTTCTCTGGTGCTCCCTCTTATATGAAAAATCTAGAATTTGGTCCATTTTGTTTCGGGAAAGTATAAAATTTCCCAGCAAGTGCTTTTCCCCATCATCCTGAATCATGGATCTATACCTAATAACAGAGATTTGAGAATCAAGAAAAGTGGACTTTTTCATTGCATGAACTCGCAAAGCCAAGAAAAAGAGACTGAAGTTTTACAAATTCAGAAACTTAAAAACAGTCGATTTCAAATAATCATCCGCAGATTGACAGTCAAAATGAGTGAGAACAAAATCAAGAAAATGGGAAAACTATACACTTTCAAATTCTGTTTCTTTTGGTTTCCAAATTTGTGGCTTCTTTAAGTGATTCTTGCGCATCATTCTCCATCCCAAGTGTAAAAAGTACAGCTGCTTGAAGGTAAAAGGCTGTAGGCCAGTTTGGTGATACCACCAGTGCTTGCATAGCATCGTGCAGAGCTTCATTAGGCATTTCACTCATCAAATAAGATAAGCTGCGTCGGGCAAAGACAGTTGGCGACACCATTGTCCCACCATCAATGAACTGCAAGAACCAACATAATTTTTCACAAGTTAGATTGTTGGTTCATCACACACCTAATATGTGTGTCTGAAAAGAAAAACGGCTCAAAGGGATCTGGACGATTATAAATTAAGAAGGAGAACTTCTGGTATTGAGCTGGAATAGATAAATTCTGTATTGCAAATAACAAAAAAAAACTCACTTGTGTATAGCAATCAATGGCGGTGGTAAAATCCTTAGCTCGAAAAGCAGAATCCCCAAGCTTCTTGGAATTCAAGGTCTCCTGCATTTGATTTGTCCACACTTGAAAAGATAGCTGCATTGTAACATAACCTGAATATATCAATATCCCGTGTGTGATGATACAGAATGTCAGGTGTTTATACAAAAATAGACAAAAAAAAAATTGTACAAACCTCGTTAGCAATTCCTTCATCGTCTTTGTATCCAGCCTTGTCCAATATCTCATGTATGGCAGTGAGATCCTTCCTCAAACATGCTTCACCCAAAGGACTTAACACCAATGGTTCACCATGGCTCGCATTTCCTTGTAGAATTCCCAGCAGAACATATGAAGGAACCTGATTCGTACATTCATACCAAAAATATTAACAATCAGTCAAAATAGTTGGCGATGCCTGTTTTATCATACCTCGGTTTCTTTCTGAAGAGAAAGTAGAGATGCCACGAGAGACTTGGCATTCGGCCTTTCTCGTGCTTCATATTGCAAACAGCGGGTAGCTAACCGTACCAACTCAGTTCCGTCATCAGTAGAAAAGTGACCCTCCAAACAAGAATCCATCAGCATCAGAAAATTTTTTCCCCGGATCAGATCAAGTGCCTAGAAGGCAAGAAGAGTTGGCGTAATGAATGCCGAGCTTAATGAAATTGAGATTCAGCTTTAAACATACCGTCAAGAATTAGCTTATCATCTAAAAAATTTCTAAGAACAGAGCCTAAGAATATAATAAAGATTGGACGAAACATATTCTTTGAAGAATCTTTGTTCTTTTAAATAATGGAAATAAAACATACATGGCTTGGAGGTATGTGCTTGCCACTTAGAAGGTCTAGCAGCATGGTTCCAAAACTGTAAACTACACTTTCTGGAGTCACTCTTCCTATAAAATAGTTTAAGATCGCAAGTTTCTTAAATGGCACAAAAACATACTAATATCAGAGTAAGCATATAGATGCATGTATACCGGTTCTCAAGTACTCTGGAGGTGTGAAAGCTAAGTTTGTGCTGTAGCTTTTGCCATCTCTACTATTCTTCATCAGGCCAAAGCAAGAGAGCCTAGGATTACCATCCTATAACAGGTATCCCAGAGTAAAACCAAGGGCAACACTAAGCGCATAATATGTAGAAAAACAAAATTATCCAAAGCACATGTCACCTGATCAAACAAGACTCGGTAAGCATTAAGATCATGATATAGTGCGCGCCCTCTACTACTGCAGTACTCGAGGGCTTGGGCCAAATATAATGCCACCCTCATCCTCATTGCCCATTTCATTGGCTGGTTCTCCCCTATCCCAATTCAACCACAAGCATATATCAGAACACTTAAGTACCAAGATAATAAGATACAAGGCACGAAAATGACTAATCAAATTTAATAATGCACGTCTTGTAATTAGCTCGAAAACACCACTGAATCAGCCCATACATGATAAATGTTCGGTAAGAGAGTGCACCATTATGCCTTAAAAATGCAATGAGATATCGAGCTCACAATGAAACAAGTGCTTGGCGAGGGTGTCATTGGGCATAAACTCTGCCACCAGCAATCTCTCCTCCCCTTCGTAGCAACATCCAACTAGATTTGCCAATCGTTCACTTCTCAGGTTCCCCACTGCCTTAGCCTCATCCTTCAAGAAACAACAAAGATAATTTATGATAAAAAGAAATTGCCCATCGCTCACTCAAAATTGTTCTTGATCTTGATTAGAAAACTAAGACATATTTATCAGATGTTAAGTTTTCCCAAGTAAAAGACAAATATAAAAGAATATAACCTCACGAAAGGGTAGATGCATAAACTGTGTCATAAGCTAAAGGATTAATCAAGAAAACAGCAACAAAATGTTAAAACAATATACTAACAATGAATTGGCGAGAATCAGGCCAAGCAGACTTGTTGAAGCGCTTAACAGCAATCCATCGTGCATTTTCAAGCAAGCCTTTGTAAACTACATTAGGAGCCTTCTCTCCATGTTCGGACACGATGTTATCAGGAGAAAACCCATTTGTCGCAGTTTTCAACTCCTCCCAGCTGAACTCTTTGAAGCTTGGCAGTGGATTTTTCTCCCCATTCTCTACAAAACCCAGAAAGCTCAAGTTAAAAAGACACCATTTTTCACAAACTCACAAAAAAAAACCGATAAAGATTCAAATATCTTCACGAAAACAAACTAACCCAGTTCGGAGGATTCAAGAACAGATGGTTTGAGGTGAGAATGCCACCAGCAAAAAGAAAACTTCGAGCACCGCGCACCCATTTAATACGGCGAAAACAAAAATTCAGCAAAGACTGATTTTTTTTTCAGCCTGCAACAAGTAGTATAATCTTAAGATTTAGCATCGGGATAAGCTAGAGAGAAACATGGGATCTATGGTTTTGAGGATCCAAGAAACAGTGTTTGTCCTCAAAAAGCTTTCTTCTTTTCGCATTCGGAGAGCATTCACTACATGTTCCAATCACGGAGATGGTATGTGTATTTGATTTTCATGTATTTTGTTGGTGTGGTGAACAATACTATTATATGTGTATCATTTTTGGAAAAAAAATGAAAATAAATAGAAATAGCATTTCCCTTTTTGCTGCTTTAGCCTTTTGGCTTTCTGCTGCCTTTCAATCTTTATTTTAAAAATTTGTAATGGGTTAATTAACTCTTCTTCTTTTTTTACGATGGAACTCGTAAGCAGGTTAATTGTACCGAAAAATAAACTCACACGAAAAAATATTGATGATACCCCAAAGGAACCAGGGTCATGGACCTAAGAGGAACACGAGTCATGAATCCTGGTCATGGATAATCCTAACTCGGATCACGAAAAGTTTTCGGTAGTATCATGTAAGGGCCCGGATAGATGGATGCCCGGGGCATCGTTTCCCCGGGCTAAGGTTGATCAGGTAAGGGCCATGATAGATGGATGCCTGGGGCATCGTTTTCCCGGTCTAAGGATGTCCGGGCTCTCAGACAGATTCCGGATGATATCTCACTATCCAGGTGGCCTCGATAAAAGCAACGCACTTGAGTGCATAGGTATGAGACACCTGGACTCAGTAATCATCGTTGTCAAATCAAGGGACATAATGGATGGTCAGGAGCAGCTAGTGTCAGAAAACAGGGTATAGACAATCATCTTGTCATAATTAGTGAGCAAGCACTGAAAACAAGGTCAACGTTGAATTTCTATAGATACCAGGTTTGTTTAACATTAAAGGATTGGCTCATTTACATATTGCCTACAACATTTATTACCATATTCTCTCTAAAAAACAATTCACTAACTTGAGCGTCGAAGTGGTCACGCCGGAGAATCTTCCAGTACCCATTAACATTCTTTCTCCTTTGAAACTGCAGGTCCAGGTACCCGGGCAACCATCTCCAGCTCATCAACCTGACCCGATGCTATCGCCCACCAAACTCTTACCCGATTCACCCGGTCATTATTATTTGCGTCGTCTGTGGGAAATCTCGATCTAAGACGTTGATCATGGTTTTTACAAAAAAATCCACGAGAAGGGATAATGCCGGGAAAAGTCGTTTGACTCGGAAGTCCCTTAGGAAAGTCAGCTTCAACCGACCTTTGTATTAAATCAAGAGCAACTCACTCAAATCATAGCAGCAGCTGTTCAGAAGGATGTAGCGGAAAAAATACCCCATGTGACAACCGGGCACAGCGCAAAGAGGGGGCAGGAGACAAGTCTCCCCCTCTAGGAAAATATGAAGTGGCAGAAAGTTCGCCAGAATGCTCTAGGGCCCCCACTATGGCCGAGGAGGAGCTAGAAGACATAAGAAAAAAGGTTAAGAAGCTGGAGGGGCAAGCGTGATCTTCATGTGTTCCCCGTCCAGCCAAGAGGATGCCCTTTCTCTGCCCATATTATCAATGAGCCATTGCCCGCCCATTTAAGTCGGCGAACATCAGGGAGTATGATGGTGGTTCTGATCCAGAGGAACACTTGACTCGATTCGAGAATATGGTCATGCTGCAGTGTTATGGCGATGAGATTAAGTGTAAGACATTTTTAACCACGTTGGTAGATTCTGCTCAGTAGCAATAAAAGGTACAAGAAGACTGATTTCAGTCTGTTTGAAGTCAAGCAGAGCCGAGATGAATCACAGCGGGCTTACATCCGCAAGTTTAACACAATGGCACTGGAAGTACCATCCTATCCCCCCGAGACGAAAACTACTGCCTTCACACAAGAGTTGCAAGAAGGTGATTTTTTCAGTTAGTAAAAAGATTACCCTGGGACTTTGAGGATTTGTTGTCCCGGACAGAGAAATACATCAATGTGGAGGAGGCGTAGAAACAAAAAAAGGAGGCTGAAAGAAGAGAAAGAGGCGAGAAGTCGAGAAGGCCAGAGGAGCGGGTCTCTAAAAGAAGTTATTTGGGCCATTTCTCTCATTACGCCCCCATGAAGAATTCAAAGAATCAGGATGTTCATCTTTGTGATGAGAATGAGGCTAATTTTCCAACGCATCTGCCTCCCCCTGCTCAAGGAGTTGGTAAGAAATTTTATTAATTCCATAAAGAGTGTCATCACAACGCTAGAGAATGCATGCGACTAAAGAGGGGATACCCTTGGACGAATTCTGAAGAAACCAAACCAGCACCTAAAAAAGTTAAGGGACCCCCTGGGTGCCTCGGAGCTCAGGGCCTACCTTTCCAGCCCGAGCTTCAAGTTCCAGACCGATCTCGGATACTAGAGACATGCCTCCTACATCAGGAAGAGCCCGGGAGGATAAAGATTGGAGGAAATCTCCCACCTTGGGGGTGTTAAAAATGATCTCATGAGGATCTGCAGACAGGGAGTAGACAAATCCAAAAGCTTGGAGCCGAAGAGAAATTTTGGGAGTAGACAACTCCAAAAGAGAGCAGGAGCCCACTATTAGATTTGGGCACCAAGATTTACAGAGCATCTGCCTACCTCATAAAGATGCTCTAGTCATCCATGCTAAGATTGCCAACTAAGACATCAGAAGGGTGTTTGTCGATTCAAGTAACTCTGTCAATGTTTTATTTCAGGAGGCTCTAGATAATATGGATCTAAAGAATCACAGTTTGGAGCCCGTGGAGACAACACTCTTTGGGTTTGTCAGTCACACGGTCCAACCCCGAGGGGAAATCATGCTACCCATAACTATGGGATCCGGGGAACTAAGGAAGTCAGTAGTGACCATTTTCACTGTGGTCAATGTGCCATCCTCTTACAATGTTATACTAGGGACGCCGGCCATGAATGCCTTCAAAGTAGTGGCTTCCACCTATCATCAGAAGATAAATTTCCCAGTGAAGGGAAAGATAGGGGAAGTGCGAGGTGATTAGCCTTATTCTCAAAAGTGTTATGCAGAGACAGTTCGAATTGAGAAGAAGAAGGCCAGGAGGGGTGGTGATAACAAAAGGCCGAGAGGGGAGGTTAGTGTGCTGGAAGAAGTGCAGGCCATCATAGAAGAATAAGAGGAAGAAGTCTTTGATTCATGGACAACTAGGGAAGACCATCAAAATTTCACGGGATCTGGATCTTGCAACCCGGACACAATTGTTGGAGTACTTACAGAAGAATGTGGATGTTTTTGCTTGATCCCCGGTAGAACTTGTAGGCATCCCAGCCTATGTAGCCGAGCACAAGTTGAATACCCTGCCAAGTGCCTGGCCAGTGGTACAAAATAAGCGGCACTTTGGAACAAAAAAAGATAAAATAATTGCAGACCAAGTGAATGAGCTTTTGAAAGCTGGCCAGATTCGGGAAGTTCAATTCCTAACTTGGCTCTCCAATGTGGTGCTGGTCCAGAAGGCTACTGGTAAATGCAGAATGTGTGTTGATTTCATAGATCTGAACAAAACATGCCCCAAATATTGTTATCCTCTGCCGAGGATTGATCAGCTAGTATATTCTACTTCTGGCTATGAATTACTGAGCTTTATGGATGTCTATCAGGGGTATCGTCAAATTCCCCTAGCCAAAGACAATGAGGAAAATGTTAGCTTTGTAACTTCTGGTGGTACTTTTTGTTACATTGTTATGCCGTTTGGTCTAAAGAATGCAGGAGCCACATTCCAAAGCTTGATGGATAAGCTCTTTCGAGCGCAAGCGGGAAAGAACGTTGAAGTATATGTGGATGATATTCTTGTTAAATCAGAGAAGACATCATCCATTATTAATGATCTCGATGAAATTTTCTCAACCTTGAGGAAGTATGGGGTAAAGTTGAATCCACCAAGTGCACTTTTGGGGTCCAGAGCAGAAAGTTCTTGGACTTTATGGTAACAGAAAGAGGGATAGAGGTTAATCCCGAGAAGGTCATAGCCATCGCCGAGATTACATCTGCCCGATCAGTAAAAGAAATGCAAAATTGACCGGGAAGATTGCTGCCCTGTCTCGATTCATTTCTCGATCGGCACACATGAGCTATTCATTTTTCCAAATTCTAAGTAAAGCTCAAAATTTTGGGTGGGATGACAAGGCTGAGCAGGCTTTCCAGGAATTAAAGAAACATCTGGCCTGGTTGCCAATCTTAGTAAAGCCCAGGTTGGGAGAAAAGTTGCTGATCTATCTATCGGCCACAGTTTATGCTGTCAGTTTGGTCCTTATTCCTTATTCAGGAAGAAGGAACATATCAGAGGCCTGTCTATTATGTGAGTCATGCATTGAGAGGGCCCGAGCTGAGTTAAATAGAATTGGAGAAAATAGCTCTTGCCTTGGTAATAACTGCAAGGAAGTTGATGCCTTATTTTTTGTCACATCCTATTTTGGTCCTTACCAACAGTTCCTTGGGAGAATATCTCAAGAAGGCTGGTTAAATGGACAATCGAGCTGGGAGAATATGACATCACATATCAGCCAAGAATTGCTATAAAGGCCTAGGCTCTATATGATTTTCTTACAGAGATGGCACAGCCAGGGCAAGAAGAGGTGTGGATAGTGTTTGTAGATGGGGAGGCAAGTAAAAGGGGCAGTGGAATAGAAATTGTTCTCGTTTCACCTACTGGGGAAAAAGCGAAAGTGGCAGCGAAGTTGGACTTTCGGGCGTCAAATAATGAAGCTGAGTATGAGTCTATTGTAATGGGAATGAAGACAGCTCGGGAGGCTGGAGCCACCCGGATAATTATCTATTCAGATTCTCAACTGGTCATCCAATCGATTAAGGACTCATATGAAATGCGGGAAGGGAGAATGAAAGAGTATTTGGGGGTTATCCAGGGGTTATCTGAAAGTTTTACTGATTAAAGCGTGGAGCAGATCCATAGAGAGGAGAATGCTGAAGCAGATTCCTTGGCCAAAATGGCATCTTCTTTGACAGCCGAGGGAGAAGGTGGTGTTATTCAAAGCACTCGGTTAGTTTCATCTATAGAAACCAGCCCAGCTGGTATCCAAGGAGACTCCTGGATGACTCCCCTGCTCGATTACTTTCTAATATGCCAATTGCCCGAAGATCCTCAGCAAGCTCAAAGAATTAAAAGGCAAGGACCACGCTTCAGTATTATCAATGAAGAATCGTATCGACAATCTTTCCAAGGTCCTCTATTGAAGTGTCTAGTCGGGGAAGAAACTGAATATGTGCTAAAAGATATTCACGAAGGCTGTTGTGGGGATCATCTCGGTTCCATAGAACTCACCAGGAAAGCCCTATTGGCTGGAATTTGGTGGCCCACTATGAGCTTGGATGCTCGAGAAATGGTTCGAACTTGCGAAAGATGCCAAAGATATGGTAATTTCAGTCACAGCCTCGCTTCGTCCATGAAGCCTATTCAAGTGTTCTGTCCTTTTAATCAATGAGGATTGGATATTGTGGGCCCTTTCTCAATTTTCTGAGTGGAGAAGAAGTACTTACAAGTGGCATTTGACTATTTTTCCAAATAGGTGGAGGCCGAACCATTGGCCAAAATCACTGAAGCAGATTTACTCAAATTTTTGTGGAAAAACCCAAGAAATTAATATTGGACAATGGTCGGAAGTTGCAAGGAAGAAAAATTATGGTATGGTGCAAAGAAATGAAGATCATTCAGTCTTTCAAATAAGTTTCCTACCCCCAAGCTAACGGAAAAACTTAAGTTACTAACTGGGTAATTGTCCAAGCTCTCGGGGTCAGCTGCAGGGAATCGGGAAGGATTGGGTGGAGGAGCTGCCCAGCGTCTTCTGGGCATATCGAACTACTCCTCGGACTGCTACTAGAGAAACCCCTTATAGCCTGGTCTATGGATCTGAAGCAGTGCTACCAGTAGAGAGTGTTCAAACATCTGCTAGGGTTCAGAGCTACCCAGAAGGAAATGATGAAATTCGGGCCTAGGAACTAGACTTGATAGAAGAAAAAAGAGAAAGAGCAATTGTTCGAATGGAATCTTATCGAAGCCGGTTCATGAGAGCTTATAATCAGAAAGTTCGACCTCGAGAGTTTCAAGTGGAAGATCAGGTTCTAAAGAAAGCTAACCCAGCCGGAGAAGTAGGGAAGTTAGAAGCTCTGTGGGAAGGGCCTTACAAAGTAATCAAAAGACTCAGTACATGAGCATTGTATTTAGAAGATAGTCAGGGTCGATCTTTGAAAAGACTCTGGAATGCTTTTTATTTGAAAAAATATTATGCCCCGGTAATCTATTTAAGCCCGGGAGGCATGAGGCCCCGGTACTTTACTTAAGCCCGGGAGGCATGAGGCCCTAGTACTTTATTTACACCCATTAGGCATGAGGCCCCAGTAATTTAAGCCTGTGATGCATGAGGCCCCGGTACTTTACTTAAGCCCGGGAGGCATGAGGCCCCGATAATCTATTTAAGCCCGGGAGACATGAGGCCTTGTACTTTATTTAAGCCCGGGAGGCATGAGGCCTTGGTACTTTACTTAAGCCCGAGAGGCATGAAACCCTGATTCTTTATTTACACCCATGAGGCATGAGGCCCTGGTACTTTACATAAGCCCGAGAGACATGAGGCCCCGGTAATTTATTTGAACCTGGGAGGCATGAGGCCCTGGTACTTTACTTAAGCCCGAGAGGCATGAGGCCCCGGTAATCTATTTAAACCCGGGAGGCTTAAGGCCCCCGATAATCGATTTGCATCCGGGTGGCATGAGGCCCCAGTAATTTATTCAAGCCCGGAAGGCATGAGGCCCCGGTAATTTCTTGGAACTTGAGAGGCCTAAGGCCTTGATAACCTATTATAATGGCAGAATTATCCGGTTACTCTATAGTACTTAGAAATTTTACAAGGTTTTAATACTTCACTGGGAATAGTGTATGATGGGAAGAAACCCGGTTATATAGGAATTAAATTATTTCAGGGTATTTTATCGATATCTCTATGAAAGAAAAGACATGCGAAAGAAAATTTCTTTAATAAAATCCCGAAGGCTGGAAGTACATGAAAAAGAGCCGAGAATGAAAAATTACAATCCTACTCTAAATCTATTTCACTAGGGCTTGGCTGTTCATCAGCCTCCTGGTTTTTTTTCAGCCTCCTTGGGAAGGGACGATATGGCTTGATCGAAGTTGGGAAATTCTTCCCTATCCTCCGGGAGAAGCCCAGCCTCTTCAAATTGCTCTTAAAATTTTCCAAAACCAGTTCGGAAGAAAGAGTAAGCATGATACTCAACCGCCACCTTGAACTCAGGGGATTGAGGGAAGGAGGTACGCCACCCCTGACGCTGGATGATTAAGGCCGCCTCTGCCTTCAAGGCTCTGGCTCTGAAGCTTTCTAATTCGTCCGACATACTTTGAGCCCGAGCCTCCGAGGCCGAGAGCTGCGTCTCTGAGGCCGAAAGCTTACCCTGAATGGTATCAGCTCGAGCATTAGCAGCCTCGGTTTCTGTTCAGGCTTGTTGCAAATCTGGTTGGGCCACTGCCAGCTGCTGGTATCCCACTTGTGAGGTAGTCCTCAGTCCGACTACTACCTCCTCGTGTAGGAGTCGGGATCTTTCCAACTTACCATGAACCTTCTGGTAAAGGTCGTGGGCAGTCCGGGCCCGTTTGGCCTCTTTCTTGGCCACTACAGCTACCTTTTCAAAGGCTTCTACCAAAGTTTGAAGGCCCTGCATCATTTAGTGAGTTAAAATAAAAATAGAGAAGAAGGAAAATGATGGTAATAGGATGAAAGAACTTACTGAAAGAGCCCGAGAAGTCCCCTCGAACAATTTTCGGCTAGGGGGCAAGCCCCGTAGATGAGCCTCTTCAGTCGGAGAAAGCAAACTCTTTACCAGCCAAAACCCGGCTAAGGAGACCCCGTCCAGGAAAAGGTTTCCCCGAGCTTCTTGAGGCTGGGTTGGGAAGATTCGGCCAGGAGATGAGCCGATGAGTGAAGAATGGTCTGGTCCGCCTAGGAAGGGCTTTGGTTCCTACTCTTCGAATCACTGAGTGTGACTAACTCGGGAGAGGATGTGGCCTTTCGTTTCCTCCGAATAACGGGAAGGTGATCTGTGGAATCCTCGGGAGAATCCGGACCTGTAGTTCTTTTTGTTTCGACCACCTTCGCCTCGACATCAGCAAGATTTTGGCCTTCGGAGGAATTGGCTTCCGTAGTAGCTCGAGTTTCCAGGGCTGCCTCCCGAGCAGCTTTCTTTTTCTCTACCTCTGCCCTGCGGGCAGTTTTCTTAATATCATGAGTAGCTTGCTCAGCCGCCCATATCCTGGCAAAGGCTTCTTGAATTTCCAAATCACATGCACAAAAGGAGAGGTTAAAAAAATGAATGAATGAAGCGATAATGTGAAGGAAATTACCATGTTGAGCACTCGAGCCAGTTACTTCGTCTATCACCCTGTCTATAGGCTCATCGACCTGGGTACTCAACCTGTAAGCTACCAAATTCTCTTCAGTAAGAAGGGAAGAAGAAGAAAACTTTTGCCCCTCCACCAATTCCAGGCTCCGAGTGTAAAGTTTCTCTAATTTGAATCCGCGAGGAACCTTGGGCTGAGTAGGGAGGCTGGGGAAAAAGATGGTCAAGCATTGGGTAGGGGAAGGGAGGGTGATGTAAAAGAACCGACATTTCCACTCTTTCAGTGAAGAAGGGGATGTCATCAAGTAATTGGCTCTTTAACCGAGCAGACAGGGAAAAGGCTTTATCACCTAAGCGACAGGTAAATAAATAATACAAAACAAGGGGATTGTTAAGAAGATTGTGCATTTTAAAAAGGATACAGACCGAGGCCATGATCGGAAAGAGTTTGGGTGAAGCTGGTTTATGGGGAAACTGAGGAAGCGAGCTACATCAATGAAAAAAGAATGGAGGGGAAATCTAAGACCACTACACACCTGGTCTTTGAAGAAGGTAAAGAAACCCTTTGGGGGCTGATTTGACCGATCGGAGGGTCCAGGGATTCAGATTTGGAAGGAAGATGGAATAGAGCCTAAGACTCTAAGATCTTCCTCAGCCCGAAACGCAGGGTACTCTCCATTACCGAAAACCAGGGAGCAGGTGGGGCCCCAGGAGGAGGCGAGCAAGGGGCCCAGGCTTTACCCTTTCCCTTTTTTAGAACTACGGAAGTGCCAAAAGCAGAAGGTTTGATTCTTGGTTTTTTAGATTTTGCGAGAATATGATCGGAAGAACGCTTTGGGGGGGAAAAGGGGGAAATCAGAGCGCATCGCAGCAGACTCGTAACCAGATGAGCCTCGCACATTGGCCCCAGAACTGGAGAAGGTAGAATCTGACATTCCTACAAATAAAGGAGAAAGAGAAGAACTTAAGAGTTGACGGAGTTGGCCGGAAGGGGTGGTTACGTCGGAAGAAGATCGGAAGCACAAAAGGCTTATGAAGAGTGCAAGATGGTAAAAGTCACAAATGAGAGGGTTTATGGTTTTAAATAAACGAAGTAGATTGATCTAAACCGTTGATCTAGATGTAAGGGAACGATCATGATGCATCTTGGAAATTGTGCAGGGATATAAAAAGACGGGATCGAATTTTGAAGCATCCCGAAACTATTTGATTTCTAGGGCTTACATCATCATGACATCAGCCCTACAAAACACGAGGATAAAGCGACAAAAATTTCCATGACCGGAAAAAAAAGAATGATCGGGGCAGAGAAAAAGACTTTAGCCCGACTATTTAAGGAGGTAGTGGTGATACTCCCGGAGGAACCAGGGTCATGGATCCGAGAGGAACCAATGTCATGAATTTGAGTCATGGATAATCCTAAAATAACTCGGAGCAAGGAAATTTTTCAGTAGAATCATGTAATGGCCCGGATAGATGGATGCCCGGGGCATCGTTTCCTCGGGCTAAGGATGCCTGGGCTCTCAGACAGATTCCGGATGATATCTCCCTGTCTAGTGGCCTCGATAAAAGCAACGCACTTGAATGCATAGGTATGAGACACCTCAACTCAATAATCATCGTTGTCAAATCAAGGGACATAATGGATGGTTAGGAGCAGTTAGTGTCAGAAAACGGGGTATGGGCAACCATCTTGCCGCAATTAGTAAGCAAGCACTGAAAACAAGGTCATCATTAACTTTCTGTAAATACCATATTTGTTTAACATTAAAGGATTGGTTCAATTATATATTGCCTACAACATTTATAACATGATTCTCTCTAAGAAACCCTTCACTGACTTGAGCATCGGAGTGGTCACGCCGAATCTTCTGACGCCCATTAACGTTTTTCCCCCTTTAAAGTGCAGGTCCCGGTACCCGGGCAACCATCTCCAGCTCATCAACCTGACCCAGTGCTATCGCCCACCAAAATCTTATCAGATTCAGCGGTCATCACCAATTGATATAACTCCAACTATTAGTCAAAAACTCCCAAAAATGAATGAGTCAATCACTTTATTTTGTTATGAATCGTGTTTTCTCGTGCCCAAACGCAGCGGAAGTTTTAAAAAATTTTGAATCTTTGCATTCAAGATATTGTTTTGAGCACTCTTATGGTTTTAAATAAACAAACATTCATAGGATGTTTAGTATATATCTTTACTGAACAATTTTCACTTGGGTCCAACTACTCTGGTATAAGCGGACGTAGCTCTTGTTGTATATCTCTACGAACTTTCTTCAAATATTTTTTCTTCAATCTCCTAATCCGGTCCACGACTGGATTACTTGTTCCTCTTCCAACTTGCACTAGAAAGTATTAAAGGATTTTGCGTTGAGATGGTGGCCGAAAACAAGGATAGGGTTTCGAAAATTGCATGGGTTAATTGTGTTTAACCCTAAACTTAATACACATATATATAAACATAGGGCCCATTAATTAAATTAAATATTTAATGGGCTTAATCAATTATTATTCTAGTTCAACTAGTTTAATTAATTAATTAATCTTTTTAAAGTTCAATTAAGAACCTTAATAATTTGAATGTTGGTCTTGTACTTCTCCAAGCCCATAATACATACACGTATTACATTTAATTATTACATTTAATTTGAATCTTTTATAAATTCAACATTTGAATTTAATATTTAAATTATAAATCCAACTCTTTTAATTTATCATCTCCAAAATTTAATAGTCATAAATTCAACTTCTTGAATTTATTTCTTAGTGTTTTCTATATAAATTCAACTCCTTCAATTTATTATCTCAATATTTTATATAAATTCAATTCCTTGATTTTATTATCTCAACAGGGGCAAAATAATTCCGTACTTGTGTGACCCTCAATGGTTCAGGGATACAGCTAGTTGTTGGTTCATAACTCTTTGTGATTCAGGAGATAATCTTTTAGTCGGGCTTACCCTAATTTTTCGCATTATATGTATCAACAATTGATCATGAGAATGTCAGAAATCATATATCTGATTAAACTCATCGAATCATGGTAAGAGCGTCTAGTAGCATCGCCCCATGATTCCCTAGGTGTCATTGATAGTGCCTGCAAGAACCAGTCGATTATGATTAACGCACAGTATGGTCCCTTCATCTCATATAGCCCGATCGAATTTGCAACCATTGGTTCATCGAGAGTTGCATAAGAATTCGATAATTGTGCGACACATATTTGAGAATAAATAGTGGCATCGCATGTACAATTGGAGATCTCCTTCCCTAATGTACAACTCACACTTTGACCAGAGATTCCATGCATCATTATTTCATCATATCACATAGGATATCCACACCCATAAGTGAGAGGTGAATTCCCGACTACAATGCACTGACTCTTAGATGTGTCACAAATATACCCAATCTCGCCACCTGATAACCCTCCTGGAGTCGGTAAACGAGTCAAAACACAACTCTAGCATATAGAGTCTCAGTGTTGTCCCGGGTCGTAAGGACTAATGGTGTACAATCACAACCATGAACTTATCCTCACGATGAATGATAACCACTTGAAAAGTCCTAGGGAGGGTAGGTATAATCATCATATCATCTGCGTGTTTGGACATCTCTATGCCCTTACCAAGAAACGCGGTACACAACATCACATAAACTAGTCTCAAGTTCAAGCGACATTTATCAATGTTTTAGGCGGCTGAATCGACTAGAAAAGAATTTAGATTATAAAGTGTTTACAAATGAGTTTCAACATCGAATTACGATTCATTTGTATTAAAGTATAATCAAGGTCATTATCTATGTTGATCACATGAGTATACAGATAGAAAAATAACAAACCATGAAATAATGCATTATATTAAAATAAAGATTGTTTATTATAACTGAGTCAATAAATTCCCTAATCGACAGTTGATTTACATGACATTTACTCTAATACAGTTAGTACATATCACCCCAAACAAAAAGTGTATTCATCCATCTCTTATTGACTTTTCATTACTTTTTTAGCGGCGAATTGAAATATCTTCATGTTGCCTTTACAAGTCAAGAGACTTTTTTGAAAACAAAACAAACAAAAGAAATGAACCAAAATAGTTTTTATAGCATCAAACATGTTGCATTGTAATGAAAGTCATTTGTTAATAATAATATTAAGATAACCCCTTTGTTCAAATAGAAATAAAAGTATTTAAATTTTTTATTTAATTTTTAGATTTTTTTAATAAATATACAGATTTAAAATACGATAATCGTCGAAAGAAAACAGTGACTCAATCATAGAGCCAGAGGAGGCTGGCAAAGCACGGTAAGTACCCTCCTCAACTTTGAACTTTTTATAAATTGGTATATATTTATTTTTTGTAAATATAATTTACAAAATAGAAATATTATTTAATCCCCTCTGTAACTATTTATAAATTGAGCAACAATCATGTTTCAATAAACAAAAAATTGAGAATATAGTTTTTTATATAACTATAAATAATAAATCAATCTGTATTAAAAACAATCAATTCCAATATCATTTTTTAAAAAATATTTTTTGGCTTCATTGGTGTCGTATTTACCCAAATACAAAATCAAATAAAATATTTGATAGGAATCAGATATAGAACTAGATTATATATTCATTTTCTCATATATAGAGACTTGTTTGATTTTTTACACAATTATTTAATTCGATCAATAAATGGTTGCTTATATTTCCAAAATTTATTTTATAAAAGTATATAAAAAAAAAACATGAAGAATTACTTAAAAAACGTGCATCTGAACAATTTATTCGAGGTAAAATATGTTTTTAAATAAAGGGGTCATTTTCATTACAAGTCAAAGTCCAAAAAATTCCAGTGACGTAGACCTAATCATTTTGTTAAGGTTTCTTATTTGATTGGTAAAAACTTATGTCAGACGGTCTCATGAGTCGTATTTTATTAGATGGATCTCTTATTTGAGTCATCTATGAAAAAATATTACTTTTTATGCTTAAAATATTATTTTTTATTGTGAATATCGGTAGGTTGACCCGTCTCACAGATAAAGATTCGTGAGACCGTCTCACAAGAGACCTACTCTTCCTTGATTAGTCATACTTTCACTAATGGAGCATTAATTCAATATATTAAAGTATCTAATTAAGTATTATCAAGCTTCAGTTTACTTTCGCTATATTCTATTTTCAGATACTGATATATATAAGGAAGGTCATTTTCGGGTGATTCTTATACCGTGTGGTGTATTTTTTAAACGAGATGTTCGGACAAACATCTTATTTGAAATCAAATATGTTAAGTTTATCGGTATTTTTTGTTTTTAAGCGGGATCTTCGAAAACAAGAACACTCAATTTGCTGCATAGAATCTCCCGTCATTTTCAAGGCTATCATTTTCTTTGAGAAAATTTAATTTAATTCTTGGCTTGCATATAAAAATAATATAAAGTTTATATTTTTCTTATTTTACCAAAATATATTATATGAACTTTTAGTAATTAATTCTTGTGTTGAATAATTTATCAAGAAACACTGACCTAAATAATTTTGGATCCATTTAAACAATTTTTTTCAAAAAAAAAATTTAAAATATCATTCTTTAAATCTATTGAATTGTCCCATGCCTTGTCTCCCCACTGGTTCAAATTCATGAGTTCGTCCATGTGTGATTGTGTGGTTAGAAATTGTTTGTCCCAAAATTTCGACTTCAATGGACAGAGTTAGTTTCGATCCATAGTTTCATATTTTATCTATTTATCTTGAAATTTTTATAATATTACTCATATTTAAATATAAATCAAACCAATTACGAAAAATTGATCAAAATCCAAAAAAAAAAAATAATAATTATAGAAATATGTAACGCGTGGAGAAAGAAAGAGACATTTATATGTATGTATATAATATGAGCAATGGTCCCTCCCACATGTACAACGAACCCCAAAATCTGGAACCTAAGGCGATGAAATAATGATAAATTCTCCACAAAATAAGGCCAAACAACCGAAGATGGAGTGTAATAATTTCGACCATGCAAAATAAAAGGTGGCAGTCTTTTACAGACATGCCCTAATAATGATCATACATGCCTGTCTTTAGTCTTTTACCCAGCTCTCCTCATCATCCATAACATGCATCACACACTTCACGTTTCAACCTCCTTTAATTCAGGGTAGGGCAGTTGAATTGTTGTACGGCTTAATAAATTTAAGTTATATTGTTCTCACTCGCTATATTCTTTACTTATTGGAATGGGCGTTTGATTCTCGTCAATTTAAATTATAACTATAATGAAAGACTAATCCAAAGCAAGTTAACCGTGGGCTCGAATTTTGCGAATTAATCGTTTCTTTGAACTCTAGATGATCGAGAGCTCGAACAACCAACCATGTCTTGCTCTTGAGCACGTTGTTTCACCTGAGGATCCCAAAATCAGATGCTCGGGTCGATTGTTTAGCTAAGGACGCAAGCAACTCGGTCATCGGTTCATGGCTGCGCCGATGCCAATAAAGAGAGAAGTATCGAGCTGCTCGAAACATCGATCTAGCAGTGCTAACGTGTTCGTCCAAAATGTCGGTCACGCAGTTTATGGATATCAGTACTCAAATTTTTAGCATCATAACAAGAAACACACAAGAATGGAGTGGTATGTTTTGACTAGAACTTTAACATCAATTAATATTCTCGCTTAAATTGCACCAACATGAGCACTCCTGTATTTGTGCCATCGAGTTGCCAAGTGAATATATATATATATATTCACACATATATGTATAGCCGTCGAGAGAGATATGCACATGAAAGGGGGCACATGAGTTAACAAATTAGCTGTATAGAACCCTTTTTCTGACGTACCAAAAACACACATCAGTTAACATAAAGACTCAGTACCCCACCCCCTTAAATTGCTCCACAAGGTGAACAAAGCACAAGTTGAAGAGCAAATGTGTATGGAGAGTCGCTTTCACCAAATAATTAGTATATCCCATGATTCAGAAAGCATCATTGGTTCTTAATAAAAGGGTTATCATTAAATGAGCTCGTGTGAATAGTGAGTTATTATCTTCAATTTAGTGCTGCTTGAATTAATAAGTATTCTGTCAAGTAGTGAAGTGTGGGTGGGCGCTCCCACAAGCACATGGAATAAGCCAATTCTTCATAATTCTTGAATAAAGTAATGGAGAAGTTCATTCATAGGTAAGCACGGGAGAAAGTAGCCTCTACAAGGCATGTGATGGCAAGATGCTAGCGCCCATTCGATAAAGACATTTTCCTGTTTCGCAAGGTTCTTTAATCAGCAAGGCAAGTTGCTTTTCTTTTCTTGTTTTTTTCTCTTTCTTGCAACGTTAAGCATGTGTGATGATAGATGTGTATGTTTCACAAAAACAATTCAAACACAGATGCGTGGAAGTCGAAAAATGGGATACGTCAGATGGGTCGGTTAATATGATGTAGCGTGAAGAAACAGCGCGATTTCTCAGATTCATAAAAGAACATGGTTTTCTTGATTTTGATATCTCATTGCAACTCATACAGGATTAAGCATAAATAAGGAATGAAGATATGTAACCATTGAAGGGATTAGAAAAACATGGAATTCCATGATACATTAAGGTGTCTTTGAGACCACATCGCAGGACCGGTTCATGAACCATGAAATTTGAAAAGCATTACCCGGTCTCCACGAACAAGAATGAAAATTATGCTGTGACGACTTTCGGGAGATCGTTGTGAAGTAGCAAGAAGTTATTCCGTTCCTACACTATACAGTGTTAATAACAGCTTCAACATGCACGACGTTTCCATCTTCCAAAATCTTGCCATTGATTTGAGTTCTTGGCCTCTGAACAAGAAACAAACAAATGTTAACAGAAGCTGTATGATCGAGGAATCTGTGCAAATTACAAAGAAGTGAAACAAGGGTTGGTGGGGAGCCAGTTTTATTTTACCCAGTCGGCAGTAAAATCTCCGGAATGCCCATTAAAAAGTTTGTGATTAACCCCTTCCTTGGTCTTGCTATCCTTGCTCAATGGGAGCAAAAGTGCTGCAGCTCCAGAACGATCTGGAAGTTCTGCACGAACAAAACTCAAGTCGGACTTCCAATGATAGGCAAAACAAGATGAACATATTCAAGCAGACACGGCCATTCAGAGAACAACAAATGCTAACCTGGCAATTTTTTGTCAATAAAGAACACCACCAAATTAACAGTGTACCTGAAATAACATTGTGTGTCGTTCAGACCATTTCTAAGATTTATGAGCTAAAATTCGTTAGTACAGCTTGGTTGTTTTGTTTTTACCATGCCACAACCACATCAACTGTGTAGTGTTTACGCGATGCAATGATTAACAAACTCTGAATCACAACAGTTAACCAGGCACACTGTTTGAGAAACCTGCCACACCACACCGAGAAACATATCAGAATTTGAAAGTTCCATATTTGCAGATTACATGTTGAAAATTCAACATATCATGAGATGGTTCACGGTATTACCTTTGAGTGCCATATTTATTATACGTGCGCACAAAGACTAGAGAGAATATCATGTGAGAGGAAAATATCAAATCACCACAGCCGAAGAGCACCCCCCGTGGAACTGAACCATAAGAAGTCCAATAAACAAACATATATATAATATATATTAAAACAGAAAGCAAAGTGTTACCTATCAATAAAACTTCTAGCATATTATCAGGACGAGGCAGTGTGGCGAACTTTGACCCCTAAACCATTCAAAACAATATTGCAAATATTAATTATGATGTTCACTTACAACTTCTAAAGAAAATATAAATAGATGCCGACTTTCTTCAGCAGAAAGCAAGCATATCAACTGAGAGAAAAATGATCCTAGCAGGTCTGACCTCCCGACAATGGTAATTTGGACCAGGTAGTTGAGTAGAATAAAAGGTAATGATCCGAAGAATTTGACAAGCCTGCAACAATGGGAAATTAAATGCAGAATATTAACATGAGAATTATCGTACTTGTAAAATGCCAACGAACTAGATTGATAACTCCTAGCCCCAAATATAGTCCCATTAAATTTTCACGGAAGTTCATAATTTTTCATTAAGTGATTGATTTAAGATTCAAAATCAAACTTACAACTAAGCATGCCAAGACCCTGCACCATATCAGGACTGTGTAAATCTTCTTGCTCTTCAAAATGAACGGATGGAAAGTCCACTGCATATGTATTGTGAAATATTTAAAGCATTTAACTTGACTGAAATTTGGGGAAAAAAATTATGCAACAAAGCGAAAACTCACCAAGACAAAAGATAGAAAAATGAAGGTAAATACAAATTCGCTGACGTAAGCTTTATCTTGCCCCAGCTCCTACAGTTCAAGAAAGTTGAAATCATACATAAGTCCCCAGAAGGGCCAGAAATAGATATAATAAGCAGCACAGCTGAAAAAAGATTACTGGAAGAAGGAAAAAGCCAGCATCCTGAAGTATTGGTCCTGGTCGATGAAAATAATGAACTCCTCGAGCTGCCAACCCATGGATATACTGAAGTAAACAGATGAGATAAATTACACAAGTAAGAATCTCCAGAGAAAATAAAACATAACATAAGCAAATGTTCAACATCCTGTAGGAAATGGCGAGCTCATTAAATATTGATAAACAAGCTGGAAAGCAATTAATCTTTTCCTTAAATAGAAGAATATTACGGCCCAATGACAGATTTTTTCTTTTAAACCTTGCATTTCCAGAATGCATGCCAAAAGTGCATGCAGAACTCCGAATTATATGTCATAAAAAAACTGAGATCCATTTAACTAGAAAGATCATATTGCTCGTCAAATTAAGACTTTTACAGTGTCACAACAGAAGCTTCAATATAAAACTTATGCAAAATACTAAACAGCATATTTAATCTCTTAGTATCAGTAAAGAAGAGAACTATCTCTAGCAATGTTAATTAACGGAAACCTAGAGTTCACTAGTTACCAACTTTGTTACCTAATATATATTTTCCAAATTACAAACAGCAGAATAAGAAGTAACTCTCAGCAGTTCAAAATATCGAAAGGCTCCCGAGCAGAGTAAATCAATGCATTAAAATAAACTGCCACGAAAAGTGAATTTTTTTTAAAAGAAAATAGCCAAAAGCATGGAGAATGATCAGAAACTAATGATAATAGTTGCTCGATAGCTGTAATGCTTGAGCAAAATTAGTCTGCATGCCATGATTGCCTTATAATTATAATCAACTACAGATCCCTTTAAAACTTATAAAATGATGGAAAAAATCCATATGGTCGTTCTATTCATGGGACTAAACAACCATAATTTAGTACCATAATTTAGTACCATTCCCACTGTATACCCCTTTGTTACATGTGCCCGGAAACTATTGTTCCATAAGCATATAATCAATGTTAGCAAAGTCACGTCAAAAATATGCTTTTTCTTTGTTGTTAACTTGTTATGATGAACACACATTTAAACAACCTAAAACAGCACATCACTAAAACAATTTACTATCCAAACAAGTAAAATCAGGCTCACACGCCACCACTAAATTCATTCTTAGCCATGAATCTTTCAAAGAAACAACTATTACAAGTGCAAACCAAGTTTTGGAAAGATTTTTTGGTCCATTTCACTTTTGTAAATAACTGATATCTTCAACTAAATCTCTAGTCTATACAGACATAAGCTGTCATGTTTTTTGTTTCTCCATTGAAAAGCCAAAACAGATGATCATTTCGATGTATTGAAACAAGATTACTAGACTCCAAAATCTCCAATCATTGAATAAAACTGGATTCTGAATTGCTGATAGTAATTACTTTGAACAAAGAATCGCGATTCAGGCATATTACAATGAACTTAACAGGTTTTCACATTGCATGTTCTCATGTCAAATTAAAAAATTCCTGCACTAAAATTGATCGGACTACATCACCAGCTAATTAGTAATAAGCAAGCGGAGATTAGCCTATCAACATAAACGGTAGAAATGAACAAACCTGACAGATGAGACCCCCTAAAATATATTTCCAATTTTCTGCAAGAAGGTTGATTTCTGTAATAGTTTCCGAACAAAATCTCTTCCACAACTTCGGATCACAAAATCCAAAAAACACCCATCAATCAAATAATCCGAGATAAATAACATGAAAATCAAACTAAGAAGAGCACGAAATGCTCCATGGAAGGGGAAAAGGTCGAACCTTTGAAGCCTCGCGACCAACGTAAAACGACATATCTTCTACGTATGCTTCAGAAAACAGCAATTCCATATCACATCACAAACAGACCCCGTAATCTGAACAATTCATCAACAAAAGAACACAGCGTTCCTATATCCGATCGAGAACCCACCAAGAAAATAAAAAGATTCCACCCTCAAGATTAAAAAAGAACACAAAAGGCAAAAACCCAGTTGCCAAATCGAGGGCCTTGTAGATAATTATCGATATCTGCGCTGGCAGTGCAAAAAGAAATTTGAATTTTGAAATTAAATTCGCAGAAGGAACCTCTTTTTCTCTCTCTTACAAGTGGTGGGCATGTATGCGGTTATTAGTTGTTGTTTTTCTCTCCTTTTTCCCCCCTTTTTCTCTTCTCTCCTTCGCAGTTTCTTCTTCGTAAGTTTTCTCTCCCACACAATTTATACAAAATCTAGTTTTGATTCGTCTCCAGTGTCTGCTGAAACGCGAGTTGAAAGCGGAGAGACGGTTGAGATTGACTTGGGAGAGAGGGAAGAAGGTGATAAAATTTTTTTTTCCAAAGCCAATAAAATTATAATAATATAAAATAAAATAAAGTTAAATTAATTAAAATTTTCGAGTGTAATAATTTTGTTTTTTAATAGAGAGATCGAAATATAATATTTAAACACACTGTCAGTTATAATTTTTGATAAAACGATAACTTTCGTTCATAACTCAATAAAATATTATACAAATATACAATAGGAATATTTAGTGGAGTTCATAAATATATGTGTAACAAAAATATTGCATCTTTATGAACTATTATTTTTTCAGTTTTTTTCCTCACATAATAACTAATTAAGGAAAAATAATTATTGAATTTCAAATTAAAATGATAAGAAAGCAATGAAAAGATAAATGATTTTTGGTAAAATATCCAAATTTCGAAAATAACAAACAGAAGTAGCATTTTTCAAATACCATTCGTGATATTATATTCGAAAATACGTTTTTTTTTATGTCAATGTGGTTGCTACTTATCCCATATTTAAAATGCTAATTTAACAAAATTCTTTGAATAAATATGTAACTTTTCTTATAGTAAAGTAAAATAGTACCAAATTGGTGGATATACACCAAAATAAATTAAATACTTAACTAATAATAGTAGATAAATGAAGCTTCCAATATGGACATTGAATATTTTAATTTTTTTTTCAAAATGGGAATTGACTGGTGGCTTGACCAAGCCAAACCCATAACTCAAATTGGACTTTTGGAAGCTTCATATATATATATATATATATATATATATATATATATATATATTTGTTTGGAATTAGGACTAGTCCATTTTCACATCATGGATTAGTTACATGAAAACAATATTTTTAGAATCATTTCATGTTTTTGTATTTATAAATTTTAAATCAATATATTTCGATCATAGCTTGATTGTTATAATAAAACAAGGTCAAAATTTGTGTAAGACGATCTCACGGATCGTATTTTATGAGACGGATCTCTTATTTGGGTCATCCATGAAAAAAATATTACTTTTTTATGCTAAGAGTATTACTTTTTATTGTGAATATCGATGAGTTGACCCGTCTCACAGATAAAGATTCGTGAGACTGTCTCACAAGAGATCTACTGATCATAAAACAATAGGTCGAATTATAAATCAATGTTTTAGATATTAATAATAAAAAAATCTAATGAATTTCAAATGACATCAATATTGGGTGAACTTGAAATTCATAATAATTAACATAAGATGCTATATAAATATGTAAGAATTGGATTTGAAGTTTTTTATTTTATTTCTCTCAATAACAAAAATATATTTGAAATTCATTAATCCAAATTCTAAAAAAAATACAATTTCCACCAAGTTTGCAATGTTAATAGGGAAAAAAATTTGTTTTAAATTATTATTTTCACGATATTTGAAAAAAATCTAATAAATTTGTATGAATAATCTCACAATAGTATAACATTTTTTTTTCAAAGAATCCAATAATTGGTTGGGCAAAATTTGAGAAGGGAGACTGGCGGCTGGCCTCCTCAAGGGGGCTTGACCACAAAAGGATTCAGCCAACTAGTGGGGGGACTGTTCTATTAGCAAGATTGGTTTGAGCATTCAGTTTATAATTAATTAATATTAAGATTTCCGCAGGTGATTTATGGATTATATTAAAGCTTTATATATAATATAATATTAATCCATAAATCACGTGAGGAAATCCTGATTTTTATGCATATAAAAATTAAATTCGGTATGTTTAATTAAGGGTATTTTAAATTTAGCCCTCTAAGAAAGATTGAAAAAGTGAAATTTGTTATAGTGCAATTTTCTGTGTGTTCACAATATTATTTTCATAAGCCGATCGTTAATCAAATTGGTCAACCCTTAAAAAACTATTCAACTAGTTCACAACAGTGTTTTCATAACCCAGCCGTCAGTCAAATCGATCAACCTTTAAAAAACTATGCAACTCATATATCGGTATAATTAAACTGTCTGATCGAAACTGAATTGTCTATTGCTTAAAATACTATTAGAAATTTTTTTTGTTGAAAAGCTAAATATCGAAATATTCATTAATATGCATGCATGAAATAACAGCTGAAATTTACACATTTTAAAATAAAAGTATTCAACTATCAGTAAAAACACTACAGTTAAAAATATGACAAAAAGTCAAACCCTAGATTGTCGAGCAAAGTGATTCAAAAGTGAAACATGCAAAAATCCTGTCAACTATCAACATATAAAAACGAAAGAGTATGAAAATATCCAAGATCACTCGTAACTCATAAACATAATGTGTCAAAATATGGTCCTCGGGTTAGTGTGCTTACATCCAACCCGGCCTACTCAGTCTTCGGTGCCTCCAGTCTCCTCATCAATATGTTCACCTGCATCATTCACACCTAGTGAGTCTAAAGACTCAACACGCCATAAACGTTCAAACAAATATATATAATAACATGCAACAGTGAAAAGTACTGCAATCAACATACATTTTATAATCTTAAAAACATGAACATAAACGTATCGTAACAAAGCATAACGTGTCAAAACATGTCTCAACATATCATCATATACGTGTTCATTTTCTTTATTTGAATTTCATTCGTTAGTTGTGACTTTCGTATCAGCTCTATTCGATGGATCCATCTACGTATAACTGTTGTACCCGGCAGCGGGGACATCAGCGACAATATTAACCATCCACTGAGCCTTGGCCTTACATGTCATCGTATTATCGTATTCGTATTAGTCACAACCAACTCTCATATTTCAAAACATGTCATCATATTCATCACTTATAAAAAATCATGCATATACGTAAATTTTTCTTAAAATCGAGCATGCAACGTATTTTTCATATTTCCATAAAAGGTCATGTTAATGATAGCATATACACTAAAAATGTGTAATTTTGTGATCAGGGCGCTGTCAGGACTTCTAACTCGACCTGTGTGAAAAATGATCATTTTGCCCTTGGAAACTCTAATTGACCATTTTACTCTCGGATCTCAAAATTTCGACCTGAAGCCAACAAAACACCTCAAAACATATTTATAATCATTTTCTAGATGTAAACTCGAGCTCGTTTCATAATTTATATGATTCGTTTTAAAATTTGGATCGGGGTCCTGGTTTTAACCCGAATCAACCCGAAACTCGACCAAACTTTCCCAAATTTAAACCATGACTTATGCACAGCCTACCAGCCCATAAATGACACAATTCCAGCCATTTATATCCTCCTAGTCACGGCTGCAACTTGCTGGAAATTGCTATACCTAGTTGCGACTTTGGACCAAATCATCGACTCTACACCTAACCAGCTTGGACCAGCCTCGAAACAGCCCTTCCTATCCCACCTATGGACCCTCCTAGCCCTAGTCCTCACCCCATGCATGTTGTTAAGCGCGACCACCCGAGAGCCACACGAAACAAGTCCTAACCGAGACACACTTGCACCTATCTCTCTCGATCGGCTCTAAGACCAAGATCAGCATGGTTGAGCCATCATAGGCAATGGATCAGACCCACCAGGGTCTGGTCCAAGATTTGGAATAGACCTTGCACCGCCGGCTCACTCCATCCTTCCGATCTAACCCCAACCGAACCATTCCACCAATTAAATACGTGAGACCGGACCTTACAAAATGCGACTACCTCAAGACTCCAGCCCTTAGACACCTTAGCCCTCGACATTCTCAGCCCCCTAGAATCATAATTCGGCAGCCCTTCTCACAAGACAACAAAAATCGTGAGTTGCAAAAGAAAATATGCATCTTCATGACAAAACCTTTGCAAAAATGACAATATAATGTAACTATGCATTCCTCATGCAAATACACACACATCTCAGCATAAAATAGTGTGAATGATGATAGAAAAAATATTTATGGCGTGACTTTGCATTTAAACTGTAGAACCCGTAAATTGGACTGCGTATAAGCCATGCATAATTTCTAGTATTTAAATTAAAATGATTTTATTGCATGAGTATTTAAATTCTTTTCTTTAAATTTATTTATTTTACGTAGTAGTTTAATTGTTACCTTTTCAGTTAAATAAGTGAGGCCGGACTGGAGATGGAGTATTGAGATAAGTTAATAAAGACTTATTTAAGTAGTGGTAATTGAGCATGTTAGTAAATATAATTTAAAAAGTTGGCATGCATGCAAGTTATTAAAATTCTTTGGTATTTTATTTAAATGTTTTAAAGCATTAAATGCATGTTTATTTCATTAATTTATGTTTAATTATTTTTATGCATTTTAGGCATAATTCATGCAAGATAGGATTTGTTTCATGAAACTTTAAAAGTTTTCGCGCATTAAGATTTTTAAGTTGCATTCGATCGAGTAACGAATAGCGGAGAATTTTCAGAAAATTATTTTATTACACGATTTATTTTTTTTAATTAATTTAAAGCATTTTTAAATATATATTTTTCGAAAATGGGGGGTTTTGGGTATTTTTACCCGCATCATTTTAATTTTTAGCGGTACGATAATTTTATCGAATCGGAGGACTTTTTAAGGGTTCGGCTTTCAAAATCTTTTCAACTCGAAATATTTTTCGGGAGTGGGTTTGAGCTTAATGGACCTACTTTTGAGTTTATAGGGCTTAATTATCTTTTTAATCTTTTAATTAAACAATTTAGGCCCATAAACTATTTGTTATCTATATAATTAAGCCACCATTAACCCTAAACCTAATCCCACAAAGCAGCCGACACCCCACTTTCGGAGTTCATCACCCTCGATTTCGGAGAAGTCACGAGCTGAAGGTCACAGTTTTCTTGATTGTTCTTCCACCCCATTCCTCTCCGGCGCATTCCTCTTCACTCTCCTCGCGATTTTTATCATAAGGCACGCTTGTATCCTTTTTCTCATCACATACGCCCTTATTATACTGATATGCATATGTCTGTACGTAAATGTCTCGATCTCATGCATACTTGTTCTTTAAATGAAAAGCATTGCAAAGTTGCTTCCATCTCACGAGTTTTCTTGTCTGTGTGCAAAGGGGCTGCCGATTGGTGGTTGTCTAAGGGTGATCTTGCTGTGTTAAGACGATAGTATGAAAGGGGACCAGAGAATAACCGGCTGTAGGTGAGAGCCGAAGAGTTCACGTGTGGTGCTAGGATCTCGGGTGGTTCGAAGGTGAAAAGGCAAGGGCTGCGGCTGTGCATGGGCTCGATCCCAGCCGTGTATCAGCCTTTGTTATGTCTGGTAGGAGACTAGGAGAGGACTAGGGGAACTTGAACGAGGGAGAAGTTCAGATCTTGGAGGTGTAGATCGATAGGGAAGAGATGCAATATCTTGCTCGGGTTTTCGTATGGTAGCACGGCAGCATCTCGCGTTGGTTTTGGCCTGGTTTAGGAGGTCTCTTAGAGCCTTAAGGATGAGATAAAATGTTGGACAGGTGGGGAGATTAGAGGGGACCGAAAGGTAAGGGAGTGGAGGCCATGTGTTGCAAGGTGAATATAGGATGGGAGGGGCCGAGAGTTTTGTCCTTTGTGGGATATTTCAGCCGTAGATCTTTGGGTGGTATTAGAGTATTAGGGGCTTTTTAGCATTTTTTTACGATATGATAAAAAATTGGGAAGGTTTTGGTTAAGTTTCGGTTTGATTCGGGTTAAAACCGGGACCCCGGTCCAAGTTTTAAAACGAACTGATTAAGTTTGAGATTTGGGCTCGAGTTTACGTCTAGGAACGCTTTTAAAAATGTTTTGGGACATTTTAAGAAGTTTGGTAAGCTTCGGGTCAATTTTAGAGGTCCAGGGTTGAAACGATAATTTTTGGGTTTCTAGGGGCAAAATGGTCATTTTGCACTCGGGGTGAGATTTTGGTCCTGGCAGCGCCCTGAGCACAAATCTTGATATTTTTAAATGTTCATGCATCAAGTTTACGATTTTTACGCTATTATAATAATTATGGTGCATGCTTGGTTTAAAGGAATTAAGAGAAAAAAAGTGAGAAAGTGAATAGCACTCCGTCTCCGCCGCGCCGCGTCGTTATTTCGTTTGTTTTCTGTCAAAACAAACCAAGGCATGTTTATATCTTCTTTCACTGTTAAATCAAGCCATATAGGTAATTTTAAATATCGCAAGTACATGATTTTAATGCAAGAAGATCGAAATTGTTCATATTTAATTATGTTGGTTAATTATATTACGTGCATAGAAAATATTCATTTTTTAGATTTATGCGATATTGCTTGTGGCCATCTCACTATCATGGGAGCATTATTTCACCCGGTCGCCAGTTACCGGTCAGTTCAGTTATGTACCACCCAGTATACTGTGGCATTAGTCTGATCAGACGTTCATTACTTCACCCGGTCGCCAGTTACCGGTCATGAGAGCATTGTATTATCCGGTCGCCAGTTACCGGTCAGTTCAGTTCAGTGCAGGGGCCACTTGCGTAGACCATAATCTCAACAGAAAATTATTACATGCTATTTCATTACGGGGCTCCAAGGAGCAAACATTTTCACTATGATTTTCAGTTCAGTTATGCACGTATTATAATTGTTCATGACAAGTTATTTTCACATTATGCCTCATGACATGATATTTTTATCCCATGCAAATTTTACTATATTATTTACTCGTTATTTACGATATATGCATGCTGAGTCTTTAGGCTCACTAGACTTGATTGTTGTAGGTACTGATGATGTCGGGGCCGAGGGCGGGGACCAGTGAGCTAGCTTGGGTCGGCAGTAGTGGCACCCGAGGACCTCATTTACAGCACTTGTCATTTTTTTATGCTCAAACATTTTATCAGTTGTTGGATACTTTAACTTGTTATTTTGTCGAGTAATAATTACTTCCGCTGCTATTTCGAATATTTAAATTTGATTTATCAGTTGATTTTGTGAATGAGGCAAATTTTGATTATTTTAAAGAGAGAATTTTTAATTTTTCCGCAAATTTTCAAACATGAATTTTCGGGCCATTATATAAACGCTCGAAACCTCAGATAACTACGCATAGGACGAGAACCGGAGAGACAGGGAAGGAATTTTCTTGAAAACCTTGAAGAATTCTCGAGTGGATGTTGAAGTTTGGATGAAAAGTTGCTGCTGATGTGATGGAGGGGTGGCCGTGTGTTTGGAGTAGGGTTAGGGTTAGATAATTGAGTGTTTAGGTTAATAAAATGATACACTAATGGGTCAATAATAATAATTAAAGGAGTTAAAAGGGTTTTGAGCACATTAAAGAATAGAATAAACTCATCAAGCCCAATAACACTCTCGAAAAATATTTCGTTTAGGTATGCTTTTAAAAATATTGCTCGAACCTTCAAAAAGTCCCTCGACTCGCTAAAATTTGTGTACCGTTTAAAAATATGACACAGCGAGTAAAACTACCAAACCAAGGCTCATTTTCAAAAATCACACTAATTACATGATATGTTAAATAATTAAAATAATTATTTAATAAAAACATTTTTTTCCAGATTATCCCCGGTCTTCGTTCCTCGTTCGAGCGCGAATACAACTTAAAGTCCTAATGCATGAAACTTTAAATAAATCATGAATCAAACCACATATCATGCAATAATCATGTAATAAAATAATTAAACACATATTTTAGTAAAACCATAGATTTCGTGCAGTCAGGTTACGTAATTCGAATTTCCTAGATCTTACGATGAATAACCCAGGTAGCGACTCCTCGTCTCGATCTCAGTCTCCCAAGTATCCTCCTCCTCGGAATAATTCATCCACTTGACTTTGACCATTTAGATCACCTTGTTCTAGAGCCTCCTCCCCTGTGTATCGAATATCTGAGTGGGTCTCTCCTCGAAAGACAGGTTTGGCGTCAACTGCAGTGGCTCATAATTCAGTACATACGAAGGGTTCGACACGTACTTTCGCAGCATCGATACGTGGAACACATTATGAACTCCCGCCAGATTTAGCGGTAATGCAAATCTGTATGCGAGTGTCCCAACTCTCTCTAGGATCTCAAACGATACTATGAATCTAGGGCTGAGCTTGTTCTTCTTTTCAAATCTCATCACACCCTTCATCGGTGCGATTTTCACAAATACATGATCCCCTACTGCGAATTCAAGATCTATGCACCTCTGATCTGCATAACTCTTCTGTCGGCTCTGAGTGGTCTTCATCCTGTCTCAGATCTTGACCACTAACTCTGCAGTCTGACTGAAAATATCTGTCCCCAACTCTGCCTTCTCTCCTAATTCATCTCAATAAACTGGTGACCTACACTTCCTCCCGTAAAGTGCCCCCAACAGAGCCATGCCAATGGATGCCTGATAGCTGTTGTTGTACGTGAACTCCACGAGAGGTAACTTTGGCTCCCAACTACCCTGAAATCTATCATGCAAGCTCTGAGTAGGTCCTCCAATATCTTAATCACCCTCTCTGACTGATCGTCGGTATGAAGATGGAAGGTAGTACTGAATAGCATCTTAGTACCCAATGCGTGATGCAGAATCTACCAGAATGCAGACATAAACCTTGGATCCCTATCTGACACGATGGACACTGGAATCCCATGCAGTCTGACTATCTCTCTGATATAAAGCTCTGCGTACTGAGTCATGGTGAAAGTCTTCCTGATCGGTATAAAGTGTGCTGCTTTAGTGAGCCGATCAACTATCACCCAAATGGCATTATATCATCCAGCTGTCCTCGATAGCCCTATCACAAAATTCATGGTAATGTTCTTCCATTTCCACTCAGGAATAGGGAGTGATCTCAGCTTCCATACAGGTCTCTAATGCTCGGCCTTTACTTGCTGACACGTCAAACATTTTGACACAAAACGCAAGATATCTCGTTTCATGTTTGCCCACCAATAAAAAGTCTTTAGATCGTTATAAATCTTCGTAATCCCTGCATTAATAGAGTACGGGGTGATGTGGGCCTCACTCATGATATCTGCTCTCAGGAAATCACTGCTAGGAACCCACAAGTGGTCACGATATCTAACTATGTCGTCCTCAACTGTATACAACCTCAGGCCCTTAGACTCATCCCTCTATATCCAATTCTGTAACTGTTCGTCAGAAGTCTGCCCTGCTCGGATCCTCTCCCTCAGTGTCAACTGCATTGTCAAGGTAGAAAGACTAAGGGCATCGCCTCTGGCATAAACTGTAAGCTCAAACCTCTGAATCTCTGGCTGCGATGGTCTCTGTACCAACAACTGAGTAATCACTGCATTCTTCCTGCTCAAGGCATCCGCAACCACATTAGCCTGGATCAGTTGGGTGTGAAAAAAATTTTAAAAGTGGGTTGAATAAACACTTGACAATTTTCACAACTTTTCGAAGGATGAATCCGTTTAGTGATAAACTGAATTCAAGAATCTTGTTGTCAATGTCATTAGTTAACTTAATAAAAGTGCGGAAATAACTGAAAGACAGGTATAATAAAAACTGATAATAAGCAACACGAGATTTGTGGATGTTCGGAGATTTCAAACACTCCTACATCACCCCTTTTATCATGAGGATAGGATATTCACTAAAAGACTTTGATCTGTACAAATATTTGTACAAACTCACTTCAGTTTGGACTTAAAAATTCCAAAATTGAAACTCTTAGTATCAATATAATTTGTATCAGACTCAACTGATGTAATTTCTAAGCACAACTGATCTTACAAAGATCGAATAAAACAACAATGAATGTTTGTGCTTGAAGCTCAAAGTATAGCCTGAAAGCTATGAATATTTATAATAAGTGTGAGCTTTTGTAAGACTGAGATTTTTTGAAAGAATATGCATAGAGTTCCAACTGAAAAGATTGATAATCGAATGACTCAGTTAACTTCGTATGTGTTGTGTTATTATTTCGTCTCGTTCGTTACATTGCTTCAGCTGGTTATCTCGGCTATTTATAGGCTTTGTTTCCAACGGTAACAATGAATGCATTTGAATCTTTATATCTTTTGTATAGCCATGTCAACATTCTTCTGACAGTCGTACACTGTAGCTTTTCTTAAATACGGCGTTCCCACTACTTGTGTACAAACTTTCAGTTGTTGGCTACGTCCTTAACTGATGACGTGTAAAGCTGATAAAATCAGTTGACTTATTTTGCCGATAGGATTAACAGATTAGTCTCGACTGATCGTTCAGTTGACAACACAGTTCAGTTAGCCTCGCTCAGTTCAAATGCCTAGAATTATATATACATTATCTTCAGTTCGGGAAACTATCAGTTTACGAATCTTCAATTCACTTACCTTCAGTTGTCTTGATCAGCTGTTCAATCATTTCACGCTTAATTTGTCAAACTCCAAAATAGTTTCCAACAATTTCCCCATTTTTGGTGTTTGACAAAACTCAGAAATATGAACTGATCAAACTGAACTCTTGTAGATAAAATAATCTTTTATTGATAACTGTTTCAATGTACAGATTCATACAAATTAATGAAAGAATAAAAGAATTTCTGAATGAAATAATCTTCTTCCAGTGTATAGATTTGTACAAAGAATAAAAGAATAATATAATCTTTCACTGAAAATCTGTCAAAACTCTCAACTGACTAAAGATGTCGTCTTCTAACGGATCTGGACTTCTTCATTATTTTGCTCTTTTGTCAGCTGGTCCTTGATCAGTTGGTTGACTGGATCTTTTCTTAGATATCTGCTTCTGTTCTTTCCGCTTTTTGTCAAACCCATCAACCTTGCTGGATAATGTAGGGACTTCTGAGGCGACCATAGTATAGTATTCATCATTTGTTCCTGCATTAGATCCAATCTCTTGGTCATGCTGATTTGTATAAAATCCATTCTATTGATCAACATGTCATGAGTCTGTAAAAGTGCTGGAACTGTCACTCTATCCTTTTTCAACTGATCCAATTGGAGAAATAAGGAAGTGATTTCCTTAGTAACCTGGTGTAGGCTCTTTATGGTATTCTCCTTTGTGGAATCAATCTTCAAAATGTGCAGCAACTGAGTTGACTTCTTATCAGAGATAGTTGAAATTAAGTTGTGAAGACTGGACTAAATATCTTCTATCATAGTATCGGTAGCCATTGGTATTTTAGGAGACAAGGCTTCAGATGATTCTGGTTCTTGCCCTTTGTCTTCTTCATTGAAAATTACCAAGGCCCTATTTGTCGATTCAGTCATAGCTATAGCCATTTCCGGAATAATTTCTTCAACTACCTCCTGTTGAGTTTCTTGAGGTTGGGTGGAGGTCGGAGCAGCATAGAGCTGGTAGGCTCTTCAGTTGGCTCTTCAGTTGGCACTTTTGTAGTTGGTTCTGAGTGCAACTGAGCCATGTCAGCTTCAGCTTGAACCACTTGTTTAGTTGTAACAGGCAACTGAACTGGTTCTTCAAATTTTGGAATGACAGCCTCTGAGGCTGATTGATCAGGATTGATGAGGTCTTCAACTAGTTCATTAGTTCTAGCATTTAGCTGGATGTCAGCGGCAACTGATTGTGTATTACTTCATTGACATTGGCCAGTGACAACTCAGCATCGGAGTATAGTTGAAGACCTGCTGGAGGAGATTGAAGAGCAAAAGATGACGGCGGAGCATCATTGGAGAAATAACAGTTGCTTGCTCATACTGTTCAGCAACTGCTTCCTTGGATGGCTCTGACTGTTCGAATTTTTGGACACATGTCAGTCCAAAATGAATTGAGTTAAAAACGTGTGTACGTCATGTGTAATCGTGAATGAGAAACGTTTGGACTGTGTGGGTTACAGATTCCCCTCTCTTAACCAAAACATCTTCTCCACTACCCAAATCTTGAAGAGCTCTGCCCACGCGTCCTCCACCTACTATAATGGCAGGAACCACCACTTTCTCAGCTGATGGTTCAGCCTACTCTTCTGATGAAGGACTTTGGGAATAAGCTGGAATAATCAGTTCTTGATCAATTTCCCAATCTTTGATCTTCATTTGCAATGATAATAAATCCGTGTCCAGCTGAGTAAAAACTTCTTTGTCATTGAAGGCAGTTGGACTGGTAGGATCATAGTTCTTGCGTAGCTGAACTATGACTTGAGCTAGCTTTTTGGCACGCATGATCAAAGAAGTAATCCCCCTCTCCAGTGCTTGAGCAATTGAGTCAGCTTTAACTACCTTGAGGACTATGATTTCCAAAGCGATGAATTTTTCCAAAACTGATTTCTTTTGCAATCTCTTGGCAAATACTTCAGTCCTGAATCTGACCCATTCATTGTATGCTTTCAACTTTGATTCAGAGAACTCATTGACTTCTTCCCATATTAAGTCAATATGAGTCTGAATCGGATTTGTTGGTCTGGGCTCTTTAATCATCTTGCCCTTACCTTTTGGGTCAGAGTGGGCATGAGCAATGCTCAGCTCGGAAACTATTGAATCTACCTTATCACGTATCACCAAGCCCTTTGGTCTCGCAAAAGGTAGTGTAGTTGGACCGGTGATAGTGATCAGTGGTACCTTCACTCCAACTTGTTTTTGTTTATCACCAGATTCAGTGATAGTCTTCTTTGCGGGAGCAGTTGGAGGATGTTGTTGAGGATCAGTTGAGATAGCAACTGGAACTGCCCTGATCGGTATTGCACTTGTGGGCTGTTCAGCTCCAGTTGGCTTCAGTCTCTCAACTGGGATTGTTGCAATAGGCTTGGTTTTCTGGGTCCTTGTCTTTTTCAAGATTTTCGGAGAAGGGCTTTTCTCCGATTCATTTTCACTGACAATCAATTTCCTCTTGATTGCCTTCTTTGACTTTGCCAAGTCCTTGGCCTTCTTTACTGACTTGGAAGCTGCCTGCATCCCAATCTCCTTTTTAACTTTTAAAACTGCTCAGGAGAAATGTCCAGCTTTGTCTTCGGTGGCTGAACATTCTTAGCAGTGAAGACCTTGTATTTAGATGACTTCTCAGACGAGTCATCTATCAAACCTTTGCTCTTCAATAGGGAGCTGATAGGCACGACATAGCCTTTGGACTGTTTTGTTGACTGAACCATATTTTTCAGAGTGCTGAAAATAATGGCTGACCATTTCAGTTTCCGTCCATTGGTCACAACAGCCATAACTTGAAATTTCTCAAGAGTGAGGGCAGCAAAAGAGTCTGCCTTGGCTAGAACACTCTTGGAAACTATGTCTGCCAATAATTGATATTCATACTTGAGTTCCTTCTTGGGATCAAAAACTTTTATCTGCTTTCCATCAGCAGATAAAAGTGTTAGCATCTCCTCAACATCAGCAACTTTCACTTCAGAGAAGTGAGAAAGAGCATCCGATGGCAGTTGAAAAAAATGCTGAATGATTCTTCATCTAAAACCAGCAACTTACTACCAATAGTGGTCGTGATTTTCCCTTCAGCAGTGATGCGGCCGTTATCATAGAAGTCTAGAACCTTTTTAGAATAGATTTCGTGAGTAGATGACCCAAGAAACTTCTTCAATCCAGCTGTTTCCAGCTTCAGAAAGACACTTCGAATGGATTCATCCTTAACAGATAGGACTGAATCAAACTCAATAGTCATAGCATTAAGATTGTAAGCGGGAATTTGCTTGCCATTTCTGAGTAGTTAGAGGATCTGCGTAAGAAATGAAGCTTTGGTAGTTTGATATACTCTGTAAGTTGAAATGCTCGTAAAGAAACTGAAATGAAGCGGGTTCATTCCTTATGTTGATGACTGTTCGAATAGTTGGACACATGTCAGTCCAAAATGAATTGAGTTAAAAACGTGTGTACGTCATGTGTAATCGTGAATGAGAAACGTTTGGACTGTGTGGGTTACAGATTCACCTCTCTTAACCAAAACATCTTCTCCACTACCCAAATCTTGAAGAGCTCTGCCCACGCGTCCTCCACCTACTATAATGGCAGAAACCACCACTTTCTCAGCTGATGGTTCAGCCTACTCTTCTGATGAAGGACTTTGGGAATAAGATGGAATAATCAGTTCTTGATCAATTTCCCAATCTTTGATCTTCATTTGCAATGATAATAAATCCGTGTCCAGCTGAGTAAAAACTTCTTTGTCATTGAAGGCAGTTGGACTAGTAGGATCATAGTTCTTGCGTAGCTGAACTATGACTTGAGCTAGCTTTTTGGCACGCATGATCAAAGAACTAATCCCCCTCTCCAGTGCTTGAGCAATTGAGTCAGCTTTAACTACCTTGAGGACTATGATTTCCAAAGCGATGAATTTTTCCAAAACTGATTTCTTTTGCAATCTCTTGGCAAATACTTCAGTCCTGAATCTGACCCATTCATTGTATGCTTTCAACTTTGATTCAGAGAACTCATTGACTTCTTCCCATATTAAGTCAATATGAGTCTGAATCGGATTTGTTGGTCTGGGCTCTTTAATCATCTTGCCCTTACCTTTTGGGTCAGAGTGGGCATGAGCAATGCTCAGCTCGGAAACTATTGAATCTACCTTATCACGTATCACCAAGCTCTTTGATCTCGCAAAAGGTAGTGTAGTTGGGCCGCTGATAGTGATCAGTGGTACCTTCACTCC
This sequence comes from Primulina tabacum, assembly GCF_025594145.1. Classification (NCBI taxonomy): domain Eukaryota; kingdom Viridiplantae; phylum Streptophyta; class Magnoliopsida; order Lamiales; family Gesneriaceae; genus Primulina; species Primulina tabacum. Next base: position 20,891,911 of record NC_134559.1, on the reverse strand, counting down.
AACTTGTTTTTGTTTATCACCAGATTCAGTGATAGTCTTCTTTGCGGGAGCAGTTGGAGGATGTTGTTGAGGATCAGTTGAGATAGCAACTGGAACTGCCCTGATCGGTATTGCACTTGTGGGCTGTTCAGCTCCAGTTGGCTTCAGTCTCTCAACTGGGATTGTTGCAATAGGCTTGGTTTTCTGGGTCCTTGTCTTTTTCAAGATTTTCGGAGAAGGGCTTTTCTCCGATTCATTTTCACTGACAATCAATTTCCTCTTGATTGCCTTCTTTGACTTTGCCAAGTCCTTGGCCTTCTTTACTGACTTGGAAGCTGCCTGCATCCCAATCTCCTTTTTAACTTTTAAAACTGCTCAGGAGAAATGTCCAGCTTTGTCTTCGGTGGCTGAACATTCTTAGCAGTGAAGACCTTGTATTTAGATGACTTCTCAGACGAGTCATCTATCAAACCTTTGCTCTTCAATAGGGAGCTGATAGGCACGACATAGCCTTTGGACTGTTTTGTTGACTGAACCATATTTTTCAGAGTGCTGAAAATAATGGCTGACCATTTCAGTTTCCGTCCATTGGTCACAACAGCCATAACTTGAAATTTCTCAAGAGTGAGGGCAGCAAAAGAGTCTGCCTTGGCTAGAACACTCTTGGAAACTATGTCTGCCAATAATTGATATTCATACTTGAGTTCCTTCTGGGATCAAAAACTTTTATCTGCTTTCCATCAGCAGATAAAAGTGTTAGCATCTCCTCAACATCAGCAACTTTCACTTCAGAGAAGTGAGAAAGAGCATCCGATGGCAGTTGAAAAAAATGCTGAATGATTCTTCATCTAAAACCAGCAACTTACTACCAATAGTGGTCGTGATTTTCCCTTCAGCAGTGATGCAGCCGTTATCATAGAAGTCTAGAACCTTTTTAGAATAGATTTCGTGAGTAGATGACCCAAGAAACTTCTTCAATCCAGCTGTTTCCAGCTTCAGAAAGACACTTCGAATGGATTCATCCTTAAGAGATAGGACTGAATCAAAATCAATAGTCATAGCATTAAGAATGTAAGCGGGAATTTGGCTTGCCATTTCTGAGTAGTTAGAGGATCTGCGTAAGAAATGAAGCTTTGGTAGTTTGATATACTCTGTAAGTTGAAATGCTCGTAAAGAAACTGAAATGAAGCGGGTTCATTCCTTATGTTGATGACTGTTCGAATAGTTGGACACATGTCAGTCCAAAATGAATTGAGTTAAAAACGTGTGTACGTCATGTGTAATCGTGAATGAGAAACGTTTGGACTGTGTGGATTACAGATTCCCCTCTCTTAACCAAAACATCTTCTCCACTACCCAAATCTTGAAGAGCTCTGCCCACGCGTCCTCCACCTACTATAATGGCAGGAACCACCACTTTCTCAGCTGATGGTTCAGCCTACTCTTCTGATGAAGGACTTTGGGAATAAGCTGGAATAATCAGTTCTTGATCAATTTCCCAATCTTTGATCTTCATTTGCAATGATAATAAATCCGTGTCCAGCTGAGTAAAAACTTCTTTGTCATTGAAGGCAGTTGGACTGGTAGGATCATAGTTCTTGCGTAGCTGAACTATGACTTGAGCTAGCTTTTTGGCACGCATGATCAAAGAAGTAATCCCCCTCTCCAGTGCTTGAGCAATTGAGTCAGCTTTAACTACCTTGAGGACTATGATTTCCAAAGCGATGAATTTTTCCAAAACTGATTTCTTTTGCAATCTCTTGGCAAATACTTCAGTCCTGAATCTGACCCATTCATTGTATGCTTTCAACTTTGATTCAGAGAACTCATTGACTTCTTCCCATATTAAGTCAATATGAGTCTGAATCGGATTTGTTGGTCTGGGCTCTTTAATCATCTTGCCCTTACCTTTTGGGTCAGAGTGGGCATGAGCAATGCTCAGCTCGGAAACTATTGAATCTACCTTATCACGTATCACCAAGCCCTTTGGTCTCGCAAAAGGTAGTGTATTTGGACCGGTGATAGTGATCAGTGGTACCTTCACTCCAACTTGTTTTTGTTTATCACCAGATTCAGTGATAGTCTTCTTTGCGGGAGCAGTTGGAGGATGTTGTTGAGGATCAGTTGAGATAGCAACTGGAACTGCCCTGATCGGTATTGCACTTGTGGGCTGTTCAGCTCCAGTTGGCTTCAGTCTCTCAACTGGGATTGTTGCAATAGGCTTGGTTTTCTGGGTCCTTGTCTTTTTCAAGATTTTCGGAGAAGGGCTTTTCTCCGATTCATTTTCACTGACAATCAATTTCCTCTTGATTGCCTTCTTTGACTTTGCCAAGTCCTTGGCCTTCTTTACTGAATTGGAAGCTGCCTGCATCCCAATCTCCTTTTTAACTTTTAAAACTGCTCAGGAGAAATGTCCAGCTTTGTCTTCGGTGGCTGAACATTCTTAGCAGTGAAGACCTTGTATTTAGATGACTTCTCAGACGAGTCATCTATCAAACCTTTGCTCTTCAATAGGGAGCTGATAGGCACGACATAGCCTTTGGACTGTTTTGTTGACTGAACCATATTTTTCAGAGTGCTGAAAATAATGGCTGACCATTTCAGTTTCCGTCCATTGGTCACAACAGCCATAACTTGAAATTTCTCAAGAGTGAGGGCAGCAAAAGAGTCTGCCTTGGCTAGAACACTCTTGGAAACTATGTCTGCCAATAATTGATATTCATACTTGAGTTCCTTCTTGGGATCAAAAACTTTTATCTGCTTTCCATCAGCAGATAAAAGTGTTAGCATCTCCTCAACATCAGCAACTTTCACTTCAGAGAAGTGAGAAAGAGCATCCGATGGCAGTTGAAAAAAATGCTGAATGATTCTTCATCTAAAACCAGCAACTTACTACCAATAGTGGTCGTGATTTTCCCTTCAGCAGTGATGCAGCCGTTATCATAGAAGTCTAGAACCTTTTTAGAATAGATTTCGTGAGTAGATGACCCAAGAAACTTCTTCAATCCAGCTGTTTCCAGCTTCAGAAAGACACTTCGAATGGATTCATCCTTAACAGATAGGACTGAATCAAAATCAATAGTCATAGCATTAAGAATGTAAGCGGGAATTTGGCTTGCCATTTCTGAGTAGTTAGAGGATCTGCGTAAGAAATGAAGCTTTGGTAGTTTGATATACTCTGTAAGTTGAAATGCTCGTAAAGAAACTGAAATGAAGCGGGTTCATTCCTTATGTTGATGACTGTTCGAATTTTTGGACACATGTCAGTCCAAAATGAATTGAGTTAAAAACGTGTGTACGTCATGTGTAATCGTGAATGAGAAACGTTTGGACTGTGTGGGTTACGATTCAATGAAAGACACAATTAAATGTATATTTTAACAGTCCCATCATTTAATATGGAATTGTTATCGATTAACCAATCAACTTATGTGATAAGATCAGTTAGGTCGATAACTGAGCGATCAGTTGAGAACTGAATCAGTTCAGTTGAAGACCAACTGACGATTGTCTTATCAGTTAACCAATTTAAAATCGTCATTGTAGAACCCGTTAAACCAAACTACGTATAAGCCATGCATAATTTCTAGTATTTAAATTAAAAATGATTTCTTTATTTTTTTAGGCATTTTAAAGTTATTTAATCTTGATTATTTATTTTAAATCGCATGAGTATAATTCTATCTTTTCAGTTAAATAAGTGAGGCCGGACTGGAGTTGGAGTATGAAGATAAAATTTAATATTAAGAAAACTGTCTTAGAATTTATTTAAGATAAATAATAAGTTAATTTAATGTAAAAGAATGTTTAAAGGATTTATTTAAGTAATTTGAGATAAGTAGTAAATAAATTCTTTTAGGTTCAATAATTAATTTATTAATTCACTAAAATATTTAATGGGTAGATAAAACTCTAAAGATTTAAAATACATTATTTAATCAATATTTTCCCTCCCATTATCATAGAAAAATCGGCCACCTCCTTTAAAGGATTTAAATTTTTGGCAACTCTCCATTTTGATACATTTCCTTAATCCTTTCATAGCATAGTTAATTCCCCCATTTTAAATCTTCACTAATTAATAATTAAGCAATATTCCTACCCTCCTTTTTTTAAGAGATTCGGCCACCTCATAGAAGATTTGATAATTATTTGGCAACTCACCATTTTTGACTCTTCCCTTATTCTTTTCTTGGTAGATAATTCCCTTACTTTTTAATCACCAAAGAATTATTAATTAAGCAATATTTCACCTCATATCTAGACTAGAATTCGGCCATCTCACATCTCCAAGTATCCCTCAAATTCTTTGATATCAAATCATTCCTTATCTCACAAACTCTAGGATAGAAAAGTTTGTATCTTGCCATATAAACCTCCAACTATCTTGCAACTTCCTCATTCACTCTCCCTCACCATTCCACCGAAATTTTAGAGAGAATTCAGAGAGAAAAATCGTGAGGGGCTAGCAAGAAAATTAGAGAGAAAAACAAGAAGCAAAGCAACTCCGTCTCCTCCGCGCCGTGTCGTCGTAATTGATTTGTTTTCGTTTCAAACAAATCCAAGGCATGTCTATATTATTTCTTTACTCTTCAATCAAGTTATATATCTATTTTTAAATCATTACATGTGCTTGATCCATGACAAAACCGAAATCATGTCAAGAAACTTTCGAAAAACATTGTGCATATTTTCGGCCCTTCACTTGTGCACCTCACGGCTTTGTAGGTTTGTGGTTTCAGGGTTCGGCTCGATTTCCAGGGGCTCAAGGCTGCATCTAGAAATGTACTAGGGCATGTTAGGGTTATGTAAGTCCATTGGTTCAAGCCCCCTATGATAAACATAAAAATTATACATTAATTAAATGTTTTATAATATAAATATATAGTTTTTGTTTTATTAAATGTTTAAATATTATATGTTTTATAATAAATTGTATAAAATATAAGTTGTTGTGTAATTACAAGTTTTTACTATTTTTTTACAGGTTCGATAAAACAAGAATAAACTTGGCGTTGCAAATGGGATTAAGATGATTCTTGGACCTGTAGAAAGTTGATGTTAATATCTACAATATTGGTGGCAAGCATGAGATAAAAATCCTCTCACAATTGGGATCAAATTAAGCAACAAATAACGTTACCAAAGGAGTGACAGTTTTACCATGCTCTAGTATTTTGACCATATCTCTCAAATTACTTGGTCAAATGGTTTGAAAAAAATACCACACTAGACAACTCAATTATCCACATGTTTATTTTTATGTGAAGAAGCAAATTCGGAGAAGAAGATTTTCAAAAGTGATGTGTAATATAATATAATATCTTGGAACACCAATGAAGACTTTTGTGTAAAAAAATAATATTTTATTTGTGGTTGTCTCCCCAAATTTGGCTATAAATAGGGGTGCATTGTAATGTATTGAGATATCCCTCATTCTATGAACAAACCTTTGAGTTCATAATATTTCTCTCTATATTTTTCCTTTATTTCTTCATTTAAATATAATTAGCATGTTAATTTCATATTCAAAGTTTTACACTTTGAATAATGAATAGCTAACTTCCTAAAGTTGAGATGAAAAGGTGAAACTCTTGGCATGATAATAAGGTTACTAAAAGGTAAGAATCTATGTTTTATATTATTTAATCATTATTTATTGTTTATGTTATATTTATTTCTTTAAGCATTTTTATACCCTACTTATAAGTGGGAGTTTTGATTTATTGTTGCTCTATGTTATACTAAATTCTTGGAACCATTTAAATGTTAGTTTGGTATTACCAACCATTTAAAGTGGATGCCTTGATTTATTATATATGAATATATTATAATATTAAATTACTTGGAACCATTTAAATATTTGTTTGATTTTACCAACCATTTAAAGTGGGAACCTTGATTTACTATATATAAATATATCATAATATTAATTTCTTGGTACCATTTAACTGTTAGTTTGGTTTTACCAAATTTAAAGTGGGAACCTTGATTTAGTGTTTACAAATATATATATAGCACAATAAATACTTGACAACATTTATAAGTTTTGGTATATATTATATACTTATAAGATAATAATATATAACATAATATAAATATGATTATTTAATATATTGGAACCATTTTATTAAGTGGATTTCAATAATGTTCGTTAATGTTAACTTTATTAAAATACCAAGAGTGGATTCTTTAATCTAAAAAAAATTAAATTAAAATTTGAACAATTAAAAATTACCAATTAAAGATTCAAACAACTGAAAGAAAAAATAAATAAAAAAACATTGTAGTGGACTTATAATTACCTTAGCTTCCTCGTGGATACGATATTCGAACTCATCGAATTATACTACTTGTGGACAACCTGCTCTTGGGAGTGCAACAATCAAAGTCGCAACACCCTACGCGCTGGAGGAAACGTTTTGACAGCAACTCTCCAAACTGTCATAGGGTGTCTCGATTTGCATGTTTTTCTGTCTAAGGTGAGGGTTCGGATCTTGGCTGCCCTAGGGGCTGCAGCCATGGTTAGAACCTTTCCTTGACATGTCTAGGACGTGACCAAGATGACCTTTCATGGCTTGGTTCACGTTCCCATCGTTTTTTAAAACAAACAAGAACAGCGCCCCATCGGTTTTTCAATTTCTGATTTTTGCTATGTGAGTTGTCTTTCGGTTTTGTGGTGTTAGGTGGGTTGTGTTTGGCTTCTAGCCCTTAGCCATGACTCATACAACACCTTAGCATGTCTAGCATATACCATGGTTAACCTCATAACCATTGGATCCTTCATTTGACAGCAAAACAAGCTACACCCCCCACGGTTCAGCATGTGTTCTCGGGTGGGACTTCGGGTTTATCGTAGGTGTTGGCTTGGATTGTGGTTGGCCTAGGAATCTTAGCCATGGTTCAAATCACACCTTAAGATGTTGGTAAGAGTCTCTGGTCGGTGGTTCAAACCCCAATGGCCGATAGTCTCGAAAACGAAAAACGAAACACGAAAGCACAAGAGCTGCTGCTGTATTCTATGGGACAGCAGCTTTAGCTTCAGTTCAGAGGCGTCGTCTGAGTTCTTGGTCGGCTTTTAGCCTATGGTCTTGGACTGGATAGTACCTCATTGAGTTAGGAAGGTCATGTTTTTGGCCGTTTGTGATTTGGTTAAGTTTAGAGGTCGTACGAGAATTTACGGTGCAATGTGCCAAAGTGACTCTCAAAAGAGCGTTTCATGATTTTGGCCTCCATGCATAGTTTTTGTGTATTACAGCCCTTGGTAATTATTTTCCAGTATTTTAGGTGTATTTTAATCATGACTAAATGATGGTTCGATGTTGGTTCGGGTTGGTACGGAGTCATGGTTAAATATTAAGTTTGTTGGGTGTAATAGTCTCGTTTTTAGTTCGATTTTGAAGCGTTGGTCAAGTCAAGTTATTTGCATGTTTTTCATGTTAGAATTAGGTCGCAGCGAGCCTGGTAACGATCCAACCCAATTGGTAAAATAACTCTACAATTTAATTATATTACGTGCATAAATATAAAAGTTTATTTTTGAGATATATGTGATATGTCTTGTGGCCACTTCACACTCATGGGATTGCAGCTTATGGGATTATTACTTCACCCGGTGACTTACGACCGGTTCATGTTCATGTATGGGTACGGATATCCAGTCCAAGGGCTGTGATGATCTCTACCGCCCAGTATACTGTGGTTTAGTCTGATCAGACGAGCATGTTATGTTACGTTACGTTATGGGCCACTTGCGTAGAAAATTATCTCAACAGAAAATTATGATATGCTATTTTATGACAGGGCTCAAATGAGCAAACATTTTACGTACGATTTTTCGGTTATGCACGTATTTATAATTATTCATGACACGATTTTCACGTTACGCTCTATGATATGATATTTTACGTTACGCCAGATTTTACGATATATTTACTTGTTATTCATGATATATGCATGCTGAGTCTTTAGACTCACTAGACTTGATTGTTGTAGGTACTGATGAGGTCGGGACCAAGGGCGGGGACCAGTGAGCCATCTTGGGTCGGCAGTAGTAGGAACCCGAGGACCTCATTTTCAGCACCTATTATTTTTATTCCAAACTCGGTTTTTATTTTGTTGAATTATTTTAAGTTGTTATTTTGAAAACATTATTTACTTCCGCTGCTACTTTTAAACATTGAATCTTTTTATCAGTATATTTTATGAATGCGGCATTTTAGTTATTTAAAGAGAAAATTTTAAATTATTCCGCAAATTTTTAAATACGAAATACGGGCCTCTACAGTTGGTATCAGAGATTATGTTCTTGTAAAGGGTTGTACTACTACTGATCTCGAGAAGCTCACAAAGTCACGTCTTCGGTCTGTAAGTTTTACGTTTACGCATTTTTTTTAAAGCATGAAATATTTTAACAGCATATTTTCATGAAATGATTTATGTCCAAATTATGGTTATGTAGTATTTATTTAATTTTTAAAGAAATAATAGAAATTATGCATGTTGGTTACGTATGGATTATGTATGGAACAGTATGCCTCCTAGACGCATTCTTGAGCGCACGAGAGATGATGAGCCTCGCCAGGAGGACGGTGAGAATCAGAGGCAGGAGAGAGATTTACCACCTCCACGTCCACCGGACATGAATGCCCAGATGTTAGCTGGGATGACTCAGTTCTTCGCACAGTTTGCAGGGAACAATGCTGTGGCAACCAGGCCGACAGGGCCCGAGGCTACCTATGAGCGGTTCATGAAGATGAGACCGAAGGAGTTCTCAGGGACTTCAGATCCTATGATTTCCGAGGGCTGGATTAAGTCCCTCGAGGTTATCTTCGAGTTCATGGAGCTTAGAGATGAGGATAGGGTCCGTACTGCGACCTATCTATTCGGAGGAGATGCCCGCTTATGGTGGGAAGGAGCATCCGTAGCCCTGAACTTGGCTACTCTGAGCTGGACGCGCTTCACCGAGGTATTCTACTCGAAATATTTTACTGACGAGGTGCGTTCCAGATTGACTAGGGAGTTCATGACCCAGAGGCAGGGAGATATGACCGTTACGGAGTTCATCCGTAAGTTTGAGAGGGGTTGCCATTTTGTGGCCCTGATTGCCAACGATGCCGGAGCAAAGCTGAGACACTTTCTGGATGGTCTACGGCCGATTTTGCGCCGTGATGTTAGGGTGGCTGGCCCTACTACGTATGATGTCGCTGTCTCCATAGATCTAGCTCAGAGCAGGATATAGAAAGAGACCGCCAGGGCAAGCGACCAGTCCAAGTGCCACACCGCCCTCTTCCTCAGCAACAGCCACGGAATAAGAGGCTTATGTGCACACGCCGCCATGCTGGAGCGTGTATGTATGGTTCAGGGAAGTGTTACAAGTGTGGTAGTCCAGACCACTTACTGCAGAAATGCCCGCAGGGGAGTCTGCCTACCCAAGGCAGAGTTTTTTCTCTCCATGCAGCGGAGACGAACCCGGAAATCATGCTCATGACAGGTACCTTAAAGCTTTAAGTCTGTATTTGGGAATTTATGTTTTGGGTTAAGATTTTGAACATAGAATTGATGATAGGATTGCATGCTCTAATCAGTGTTACTTTCGGGAATTAGGTTAGAAGAACCTCACCCTTCGCATGGCTATAAGTTTAGTTCTTGTAACTATTGGGTTCAGCTTAGTGTTCCAATCTTTCAGGGAGAATTTTTATAGCTGGTTCACCTATGAAAGCTTTGATAGATTCAGGGGCTACTCATTCGTTCATTTCGGAGACCTTTGCTAATTTTCTCAAGGTCAAGACCATTGGGCTAGATATAGCCTATTCAGTAGTATTGCCTTCTGGTGAGGAGATGACAACTACCAATGTGATCCGAGACATAGACCTCGAGCTTCATGGCAATCTTGTTTATGCGTATCTTATCGTTTTTCCGATGCCAGAGTTTGACATTATCCTGGGGATGGACTGGCTATTAAGGAACAGAGTTTTGATCGACTTCCAGCGGAGATCTGTTCTAGTCCGACCGCCTGGGATGGAGCAGTTCTTATTCGAGCCAGACAGGTACTTTCCTTTACCGCGTTTGATATCTTATGTCCAGGCTAGGAAGCTTATGCATAGAGGGTGTCGAGCGTTTTTGGCAACTTTTGTATCTGTTCTCGAGTCACCCAGTCAGTCAGCCTCTGACGTCCCAATTGTTAGGGATTTTCTAGACGTTTTTCCTGATGACGTCTCTGGTATGCCACCCGAGCGAGAGGTGGAGTTTTCTATTGAGCTTATGACAGGTACGGCTCCGATCTCCAAAGCACCGTACCAATTAGAACCGACAGAGATGGCAGAACTGAAGAAGCAAATTCAGGAACTTCTTAACAAGGAGTTCATTCGCCCGAGTTTTTCACCATGAGGCGCGCCAGTCTTGTTTGTGAAGAAGAAGGATGGTTTGATGAGGCTCTGCATTGATTACCGGGAATTGAACAGGGTTACAGTGAAGAAAAAATACCCACTTCCGCGGATTGAAGATTTATTTGATCAGTAACAGGGAGCTTCAGTATTCTCTAAGATTGATCTGCGTTCCGGTTATCCCCAGTTGAGGGTGAAAGATGCCGATGTTCTCAAGACTGCTTTTAGGACTCGTTATGGCCACTTTGAGTTCCTTGTGATGCCGTTCGGTTTGATGAATGCGCCAGCGATCTTCATGGATCTCATGAATCGCGTATTTCAGCCGTATCTTGATCAGTTTGTGATAGTATTCATATACGACATTCTCGTCTACTCTAAGAATCAAGAGGATCACGACAGACATCTGACAGCAGTTTTGCAGAACTTACAGAAGCACAAGTTATTCGCAAATTTCAGTAAGTGCGAGTTCTGGTTAGAGAAGGTGGCGTTCTTAGGCCACATCGTTTCTAGAAGTGTTATTGAGGTAGACCCAGCGAAGGTTGCAGCAGTCAGAGATTGGGTTGTGCCGCAGAATGTATCAGAGATCCGTAGTTTCCTTGGACTAGCAGGATACTATCGGAAGTTTATTCAGGGATTCTCCTCTATCGCAGTTCCACGCAAGTCGTTGACAAAGAAGAATGTTAAATTCGTGTGGAGAAATGAGTGTCAGAAGAGCTTCGATACTTTGAAGCAAGCTCTTATTTCAGCACCAGTATTGGCCATGCCGTCAGGGTCTGGAGACTTTGTTTTATATACCGATGCTTTGAAGCTCAGTCTAGGCGCAGTGTTGATGCAGCATAGGAAGGTAATAGCATATGCTTCTCGTTAGCTGAAAATCCATGAAAAGAATTACCCTACCCATGATCTAGAGTTGGCAGCCGTAGTTTTTGCCTTGAAGATTTGGAGGCATTATTTGTACGGAGAGAAGTGCCAGATCTTTACCGACCATAAGAGCCTCAAGTACTTCTTTACACAGAAAGATCTGAATATGCGTCAGAAACGTTGGTTGGAGCTAGTGAAGGACTATGACTTTGACATTAGCTACCACCCGGGTAAAGCTAATGTAGTTGCGGATGCATTGAGCAGGAAAGTCGCAGTGATGGCTCAAATAGCGATTTCGAGGCCTCTTCAGTCTGAGATGCAGAGGTTCGATCTAGAGGCTTATCCTCGAGGTAGAGCTCCCCGTCTATCTATTTTGACGATTCAGTCTTCCCTTCTAGACCGGATTCGCAGTGGTCAGTCAGCAGATGAGCAGTTGGCAAAGTGGAAGCAGAGAGATGAGGCCAATGGCAGTATCTTGTATACAGTTAACGATGCTATTGTGAGATACCGAGACAGAATGTGGGTTCCTAGCAGTGATTCTATTCGAGCAGATATTTTATCCGAGGCCCATATGTCGCCATACTCTATTCATCCCGGGAGTACGAAGATGTTCAAAGATCTGTATTTGTTGTATTGGTGGCCCGGAATGAAAAAGGATATCAGACGTCTTGTATCCGAGTGTCTGACGTGTCAGCTAGTGAAAGCGGAGCATCAGAGACCAGCAGGTATGCTCAAGCCTCTTCTTATTCCCGAGTGGAAGTGGGAGAATATTACCGTGGACTTTGTGACCGGTTTGCCGAAGTCACTCAGAGGATCAAATGCCATCTGGGTGATTGTTGACCGTCTTACCAAATCAGCACACTTCTTGCCCATTAAGACGACTTTCACCATGATTCAATATGCAGAGTTGTATATCCGAGAGATAGTCAGACTTCATGGTATTCCCGTTTCTATCGTGTCTGATCGAGATCCTAGATTCACTTCCGCATTTTGGAAGAGTCTGCATTCAGCAGTGGGTACGAAATTGTTGTTTAGTACAACTTTCCACCCTCAGACAGATGGTCAGTCAGAGAGAGTTATCCAGATTTTGGAAGATCTTCTCCGTGCATGTGTGATTGATTTCTCAGGGAGTTGAGAGTCGAATTTTCCATTGGCAGAGTTCACCTATAACAACATCTTTCAGTCGTCTATAGGTATGGCTCCGTTTGAAGCACTGTATGGTCGTAAGTGTAGATCATTTGTTCATTGGGATGAAGTAGGGGAGAGATCAGAATTGGGTCCGGAGATTATTCAGCAGACTGCCGATGTAGTAGTCAAGATCCGTGATAGGATGAGGACTGCTCAGAGCCGACAGAAGAGCTATGCGGATCAGAGGAGGAGAGACCTAGAGTTTGCCGTTGGCGACCATGTTTTTGTGAAGGTAGCAACTATGAAAGGTGTCATGCGGTTCGGGAAGAAAGGAAAGCTCAGTCCGAGATTCATCGGACCCTTTGAGATCCTCGACAGGGTTGGGACGTTAGCTTATCGTGTTGCTCTTCCGCCGAATCTGGCCGGAGTACACAAATATTTTCCACGTCTCTATGCTGAGGAAGTATATGGCGAATCATTCGCATGTCTTGAACTTTGAGCCGTTGCAGCTCACTCCGAACCTGTCTTATGAAGAGAGACCAGTGCAAATCTTAGACAGACAGGAGAAGAAGCTTCGGAACAAGCTGGTTAAGCGAGTAAAAGTCAAATGGCTTAATCATTCAGAGAAGGAAGCTACGTGGAAATCTGAGCCAGAGATGAGGAGTCGGTATCCCGAGTTATTCGGTAAGTTTTAATTTCGAGGACGAAATTTCTTTTAAGGGGGAGAGTTGTAGAACCCGTTAAACCAGACTACGTATAAGCCATGCATAATTTCTAGTATTTAAATTAAAAATGATTTCTTTATTTTTTTAGGCATTTTAAAGTTATTTAATCTTGATTATTTATTTTAAATCGCATGAGTATAATTCTATTTTTTCAGTTAAATAAGTGAGGCCGGACTGGAGTTGGAGTATGAAGATAAAATTTAATATTAAGAAAACATTCCTAGAATTTATTTAAGATAAATAATAAGTTAATTTAATGTAAAAGAATGTTTAAAGGATTTATTTAAGTAATTTGAGATAAGTAGTAAATAAATTCTTTTAGGTTCAATAATTAATTTATTAATTCACTAAAATATTTAATGGGTAGATAAAACTCTAAAGATTTAAAATACATTATTTAATCAATATTTTCCCTCACATTATCATAGAAAAATCGGCCACCTCCTTTAAAGGATTTAAATTTTTGGCAACTCTCCATTTTGATACCTTTCCTTAATTCTTTCATGGCATATTTAATTACCCCATTTTAAATTTTCACTAATTAATAATTAAGCAATATTCCTACCCTCCTTTTTTTAAGAGATTCGGCCACCTCATAGAAGATTTGATAATTATTTGGCAACTCACCATTTTTTACTCTTCCCTTATTCTTTTCTTGGTAGATAACTCCCTTACTTTTTATCACCAAAGAATTATTAATTAAGCAATATTTCACCTCATATCTAGACTAGAATTCGATCATCTCACATCTCCAAGTATCCCTCAAATCCTTTGATATCAAATCATTCCTTATCTCACAAACTCTAGGATAGAAAAGTTTGTATCTTGCCATTTAAACCTCCAACTATCTTACAACTTCCTCATTCACTCTCCCTCATCATTTCACCGAAATTTTAGAGAGAATTCAGAGAGAAAAATCGTGAGGGGCTAGCAAGAAAATTAGAGAGAAAAACAAGAAGCAAAGCAACTCCGTATCCTCTGCGCCGTGTCGTTGTAATTGATTTGTTTTTGTTTCAAACAAATCCAAGGCATGTCTATATTATTTCTTTGGTCTTCAATCAAGTTATATATCTATTTTTAAATCATTACATGTGCTGGATCCATGACAAAACCGAAATCATGTCAAGAAACTTTCGAAAAACATTGTGCATATTTTCGGCCCTTCACTTGTGCACCTCACGGTTTTGTTGGTTTGTGGTTTCAGGGTTTGGCTCGATTTCCAGGGGCTCAAGGTTGCATCTAGACATGTACTAGGGCATGTTAGGGTCATGTAAGTCCATTGGTTCTAGCCCCCTACATGCTGGAGGAAACGTTTTGATAGCAACTCTCCAAACTGTCATAGGGTGTCTCGATTTGCATGTTTTTCTGTCTAAGGTGAGGGTTCGGATCTTGGATTTTCTGGGGGCTGTAGCCATAGTTAAAACCTCTCCTTGTCATGTCTAGGACGTCACCAAGATGACCTTTCATGTCTTGGTTCATGTTCCCATCGTTTTTTAAAACAAACAAGAACAGCGCCCCATCGGTTTTTCAATTTCTGATTTTTGCTATGTGAGTTGTCTTTCGGTTTTGTGGTGTTAGGTGGGTTGTGGTTGGCTTCTAGCCCTTAGCCATGACTCATACAACATCTTAGCATGTCTAGCATGGACCATGCTTAACCTCATAACCATTGGATCCTTCATTTGACAGCAAAACGAGCTACACCCCCCACGGTTCAGCATGTGTTCTCGGGTGGGACTTCGGGTTTGTCGTAGGTGTTGGTTTGGATTGTGGTTGGCCTAGGGCCCTTAGCCATGGTTCAAATCACACCTTAAGATGCTGGTAAGAGGCTCTGGTCGGTGGTTCAAACCCCAATGGCCGATAGTCTCGAAAACGAAACACGGAAGCACAAGAGCTGCTGCTGTATTCTATGGGACAGCAGCTTTAGCTTCGGTTCAGAGGCGTCGTTTGGGTTCTCGGTCGGCTTTTAGCCTATGGAATTGGACTGGACAATACCTCATTAAGTTAGAAAGGTCAAGTTTTTGGCCGTTTGTGATTTGGTTAAGTTTAGAGGTCGTACGAGAATTTACGGTGCAATGTGCCAAAGTGACTCTCGAAAGAGAGTTTCATGATTTTTGCCTCCATGCATAATTTTCGTGTATTACAGCCCTTGGTAATTATTTTCCAGAGTTTTAGGTGTATTTTAATCATGACTAAATGATGGTTCGATGTTGGTTCGGGTTGGTACGGAGTCATGGTTAAATATTAAGTTTGTTGGGTGTAATAGTCTCGTTTTTAGTTCGATTTTGAAGCGTTGGTCAAGTCAAGTTATTTGCATGTTTTTCATGTTAGAATTAAGTCGCAGCGAGCCTGGTAACGATCCAACCCAATTGGTAAAATAACTCAGGAATTTAATTATATAACGTGCATAAATATAAAATTTTATTTTTGAGATATATGCGATATGTCTTGTGGTCACTTCACACTCATGAGATTGCAGCTTATGGGATTATTACTTCACCCGGTGACTTACGACCGGTTCATGTTCATGTATGGGTACGGATATCCAGTCCAAGGGCTGTGATGATCTCTACCGCCCAGTATACTGTGGTTTAGTCTGATCAGACGAGCATGTTATGTTACGTTACGTTATGGGCCACTTGTGTAGAAAATTATCTCAACAGAAAATTATGATATGCTATTTTATGACAGGGCTCTAATGAGCAAAAATTTTACGTACGATTTTTCAGTTATGCACGTATTTATAATTATTCATGACATGATTTTCACGTTACGCTCTATGATATGATATTTTACGTTACGCCATATTTTACGATATATTTACTTGTTATTCATGATATATGCATGCTGAGTCTTTAGACTCACTAGACTTGATTGTTGTAGGTACTGATGAGGTCGGGACCGAGGGCGGGGACCAGTGAGCCATCTTGGGTCGGCAATAGTAGAAACCTGAGGACCTCATTTTCAGCACCTATTATTTTTATTCCAAACTCGGTTTTTATTTTGTTGAATTATTTTAAGTTGTTATTTTGAAAACATTATTTACTTCCGCTGCTACTTTTAAACATTGAATCTTTTTATCAGTATATTTTATGAATGAGGCATTTTAGTTATTTAAAGAGAAAATTTTAAATTATTCCAGAAATTTTCAAATACGAAAGACGGGCCTCTACAGTTGGTATCAGAGCCTATGTTCTTGTAAAGGGTTGTACTACTAATTATCTCGAGAAGCTCACGAAGTCACGTCTTCGGTCTGTAAGTTTTACGTTTACGCATTTCTTTTAAAGCATGAAATATTTTAACAGCATGTTTTCATGAAATGATTTATGTCCAAATTATGGTTATGCAGTATTTATTTAATTTTTAAAGAAATAATAGAAATTATGCATGTTGGTTACGTATGGGTTATGTATGGAACAGTATGCCTCCTAGACGCATTCTTGAGCGCACGAGAGATGATGAGCCTCGCCAGGAGGACGATGAGAATCAGAGGCAGGAGAGAGATTTACCACCTCCACCGGGCATGAATGCCCAGATGTTAGCTAGGATGACTCAGTTCTTCGCACAGTTTGCGGGGAACAATGCTGTGGCAACCAGGCCGGCAGGGCCTGAGGCTACCTATGAGCGGTTCATGAAGATGAGACCGAAGGAGTTCTCAGGGACTTTAGATCCTATGATTGCCGAGGGCTGGATTAAGTCCCTCGAGGTTATCTTCGAGTTCATGGAGCTTAGAGATGAGGATAGGGTCCGTTGTGCGACCTATCTATTCAGAGGAGATGCCCGCTTATGGTGGGAAGGAGCATCCGTAGCCTTGAACTTGGCTACTCTGAGCTGGACGCGCTTCACCGATGTATTCTACTCGAAATATTTTACTGACGAGGTGCGTTCCAGATTGACCAGGGAGTTCATGACCCTGAGGCAGGGAGATATGATTGTTACGGAGTTCATCCGTAAGTTTGAGAGGGGTTGCCATTTTGTGGCCCTGATTGCCAACGATGCCGGAGCAAAGCTGAGACACTTTTTGGATGGTCTACGGACGATCTTGCGCCGTGATGTTAGGGTGGCTGGCCCTACTACTTATGATGTCCCTGTCTCCAGAGCTCTAGCTGCAGAGCAGGATATAGAAAGAGACCGCCAGGGCAAGCGACCGGTCCAAGTGCCACACCGCCCTACTCCTCAACAACAGCCACAGAATAAGAGGCCTTTCCACGGCCCACCCAGAAACAGAGGACGACAGTAGCAGCGGGGACGCGCAGTCCCGAGGACTTTTGAGCACCCAATCTGTCCTATGTGCACACGCCGCCATGCTAGAGCGTGTATGTATGGTTCAGGGAAGTGTTACAAGTGTGGTAGTCCAGACCACTTGCTGCAGAAATGCCCGCAGGGTAGTCTGCCTACCCAAGTCAGAGTTTTTGCTCTCCATGCAGCGGAGACGAACCCGGAAACCATGCTCATGACAGGAACCTTTAAGCTTTAAGTTTGTATTTGGGAATTTATGTTTTGGGTTAAGATTTTGAACATAGAATTGATGATAGGATTGCATGCTCTAATCAGTGTTACTTTCGGGAATTAGGTTAGAATAACCTCACCCTTCGCATGTCTATAAGTTTAGTTCTTGTAACTATTGGGTTCAGCTTAGTGTTCCAATCTTCCAAGGAGAATTTTTATAGCTGGTTCACCTACGAAAGCCTTGATAGATTCAGGGGCTACTCATTCGTTCATTTCGGAGACCTTTGCTAATTTTCTCAAGGTCAAGACCATTGGGCTACATATAGCCTATTCAGTAGTAT
The DNA here is from genome assembly GCF_025594145.1 of Primulina tabacum. Taxonomy (NCBI): domain Eukaryota; kingdom Viridiplantae; phylum Streptophyta; class Magnoliopsida; order Lamiales; family Gesneriaceae; genus Primulina; species Primulina tabacum. The sequence continues at coordinate 20,874,046 of NC_134559.1, read as the reverse complement.
TGCCTTGTGGTGAGGAGATGGCAGCTACCAATATGATCCGAGACCTAGACCTCGAGCTTCATGGCAATCTTGTTTATGCGGATCTTATCGTTTTGCCGATGTCAGAGTTTGACATTATCCTGGGGAAGGACTGACTATTAAGGAACAGAGTTTTGATCGACTTCCAGCGGAGATCTGTTCTAGTCCGACCGCCTGGGATGGAGCAGTTCTTATTCGAGCCAGACAGGTACTTTCCTTTACCGCGTTTTATATCTTGTGTCCAGGCTAGGAAGCTTATGCATAGAGGGTGTCGAGCGTTTTTGGCAACTTTTGTATCCGTTCCCGAGTCACCCAGTCAGTCAGCCTCCGACGTCCCAATTGTTAGGGATTTTCTAGACGTTTTTCCTGATGACGTCTCTGGTATGCCACCCGAGCGAGAGGTGGAGTTTTCTATTGAGTTTATGACAGGTACGGCTCCGATCTCCAAAGCATCGTACCGATTAGCACCGATAGAGATGGCAGAACTGAAGAAGCAAATTCAGGAACTTCTTAACAAGGAGTTCATTCGCCCGAGTTTTTCATCATGGGCGCGCCAGTCTTGTTTGTGAAGAAGAAGGATGATTTGATGAGGCTCTGCATTGATTACTGGGAATTGAACAGGGTTACAGTGAAGAAAAAATACCCACTTCCGCGGATTGAAGATTTATTTGATCAGTTACAGGGAGCTTCAGTATTCTCTAAGATTAATCTGCGTTCCGGTTATCACCAGTTGAGGGTGAAAGATGCCGATGTTCTCAAGACTGCTTTTAGGACTCGTTATGGCCACTTTGAGTTCCTTGTGATGCCGTTCGGTTTGATGAATGCGCCAGCAATCTTCATGGATCTCATGAATCGCGTATTTCAGCCGTATCTTGATCAGTTTATGATAGTATTCATAGACGACATTTTTGTCTACTCTAAGAATCAAGAGGATCACAGCAGACATCTGATCGCAGTTTTGCAGAACTAACAGAAGCACAAGTTATTCGCAAAGTTCAGTAAGTGCGAGTTCTGGTTAGAGAAGGTGGAGTTCTTAGGCCACATCGTTTCTAGCAGTGTTATTGAGGTAGACCCAGCGAAGGTTGCAGCAGTCAGGGATTTTGTTGTGCCGCAGAATGCATCAGAGATCCGTAGTTTCCTTGGACTAGCAGGATACTATCGGAAGTTTATTTAGGATTCTCCTCTATCGCAGTTCCACTCACGTCGTTGACAAAGAAGAATGTTAAATTTGTGTGGAGCAATGAGTGTCAGAAGAGCTTCGATACTTTGAAGCAAGCTCTTATTTCAGCACTAGTATTGGCCATCCCGTCAGGGTCTGGAGACTTTGTTTTATATACGGATGCTTCGAAGCTCGGTCTAGGCGTAGTGTTGATGCAGCATAGGAAGGTAATAGCATATGCTTCTCGTCAGCTGAAATTCCATGAGAAGAATTACCCTACCCATGATCTAGAGTTGGCAGCCGTAGTTTTTGCCTTGAAGATTTGGAGGCATTATTTGTACGGAGAGAAGTGCTAGATCTTTACCGACCATAAGAGCCTCAAGTACTTCTTTACACAGAAAGAGCTGAATATGCGTCAGAAGCGTTGGTTGGAGCTAGTGAAGGACTATGACTGTGACATTAGCTACCACCCGGGTAAAGCTAATGTAGTTGCGGATGCATTGAGCAGGAAAGTCGCAGTGATGGTTTATCTAGCGATTTCGAGGCCTCTTCAGTCTGAGATGCAGAGGTTCGATCTAGAGGCTTATCCTCGAGGTAGAGTTCCCCGTCTATCTACTTTGACGATTCAGTCTTCCCATCTAGACCAGATTCGCAGTGGTCGGTCAGCAGATGAGCAGTTGGCAAAGTGGAAGCAGAGAGATGAGGCCAATGGCAGTATCTTGTATACAGTTAACGATGCTATTGTGAGATACCGAGACAGAATGTGGGTTCCTAGCAGTGATTCTATTCGAGCAGATATTTTATCCGAGGCCCATATGTCGCCATACTCTATTCCTTCTGGGAGTACGAAGATGTACAAAGATCTGCAGTTGTTGTATTGGTGGCCCGGAATGAAGAAGGATATCAGACGTCTTGTATCCGAGTGTCTGACGTGTCAGCTAGTGAAAGCGGAGCATCAGAGACCAGCAGGTATGCTCAAGCCTCTTCCTATTCCCGAGTGAAAGTGGGAGAATATTACCGTGGACTTTGTGACCGGTTTGCCGAAGTCACTCAGAGGATCAAATGCCATCTGGGTGATTGTTGACCGTCTTACCAAACCAGCGCACTTCTTGCCCATTAAGACGACTTTCACCATGATTCAGTATGCAGAGTTGTATATCCGAGAGATAGTCAGACTTCATGGTATTCCCGTTTCTATCGTGTCTGATCGAGATCCTAGATTCACTTCCGCATTTTGGAAGAGTCTGCATTCAGCAGTGGGTACGAAGTTGTTGTTTAGTACAGCTTTCCACCCTCAGACAGATGGTCAGTCAGAGAGAGTTATCCAGATTTTGGTAGATCTTCTCCGTGCATGTGTGATTGATTTCTCAGGGAGTTGAGAGTCGAATTTTCCATTGGTAGAGTTCACCTATAACAACATCTTTCAGTCGTCTATAGGTATGGCTCCGTTTGAAGCACTGTATGGTCGTAAGTGCAGATCGCCTGTTCATTGGGATGAAGTAGGGGAGAGATCAGAATTGGGTCCGGAGATTATTCAGCAGACTGCCGATGTAGTAGTCAAGATCCGTGATAGGATGAGGACTGCTCAGAGCCGACAGAAGAGCTATGCGGATCAGAGGAGGAGAGATCTAGAGTTTGCCGTTGGCGACATGTTTTTGTGAAGGTAGCACCTATGAAAGGTGTCATGCGGTTCGGGAAGAAAGGAAAGCTCAGTCCGAGATTCATCGGACCCTTTAAGATCCTCGACAGGGTTGGGACGTTAGCTGATCGTGTTGCTCTTCCGTCGAATCTGGCCGGAGTACACAAATATTTTCCACGTCTCTATGCTGAGGAAGTATATGGCGAATCCTTCGCATGTCTTGAACTTTAAGCCGTTGCAGCTCACTCCGAACCTATCTTATGAAGAGAGACCAGTGCAAATCTTAGACAGACAGGAGAAGAAGCTTCGGAACAAGCTGGTTAAGCGAGTGAAAGTCAAATGGATTAATCATTCAGAGAAGGAAGCTACGTGGGAATCTGAGCCAGAGATGAGGAGTCGGTATCCCGAGTTATTCGGTAAGTTTTAATTTCGAGGACGAAATTTCTTTTAAGGGGGGAGAGTTGTAGAACCCGTTAAATCAGACTACGTATAAGCCATGCATAATTTCTAGTATTTAAATTAAAAATGATTTCTTTATTTTTTTAGGAATTTTAAAGTTATTTAATCTTGATTATTTATTTTAAATCGCATGAGTATAATTCTATTTTTTCAGTTAAATAAGTGAGGTCGGACTGGAGTTGGAATATGAAGATAAAATTTAATATTAAGAAAACATTCCTAGAATTTATTTAAGATAAATAATTAGTTAATTTAATGTAAAAGAATGTTTAAAGGATTTATTTAAGTAATTTGAGATAAGTAGTAAATAAATTCTTTTAGGTTCAATAATTAATTTATTAATTCACTAAAATATTTAATGGATAGATAAAACTCTAAAGATTTAAAATACATTATTTAAGCAATATTTTCCCTCCCATTATCATAGAAAAATCGGCCACCTCCTTTAAAGGATTTAAATTTTTGGCAACTCTCCATTTTCATACATTTCCTTAATCCTTTCATGCACTACAAGAAATTTCAGAAACTTTTAACAACGGTTTTAGTTAAAACCGTTGTCGTAGATCATTTTTTTAAGCAAAAGACAACGGTTTTTATAAAACCGCTATATTTTTGGGGTCAAAGACAATGGTTTTTAGGGTCAATAACAACGGTTCTGTAAAATCGTTGTCTTTGAACGTTTATGACAACGGTTTCATGAACCGTTGTCTATTAGCATGTTTTTTTGGACAATCGACAACGGTTTTCTAAAGCCGTTGTCGATTAGGGTGTGTTTAGAATAAAACACAACGTTATTTGAACTTTGCGACGGTTTGGACTACACTGTCGCTAATCTTAGCGGTTTAAATAAAAACATTTGCTGATATTTGCGACGGTTGAAAGACAACCGTTTCAAATTTCAAAAATTCGATTCCACCCATTTTTCCCTCCATTTTCTTCCACTGTTCTCTATAAATACCTGTAAATTCGCTCCATTTTCTTCCACTTCACAACACTTAAAATTTTTCTCACTTATACGATTTTACAACTTCACAACACTTAAAATTTTTATGTCTTACACGATTTTACTACTTCACAACACTTAAAATTTTTTATCTCTTACACGATTTTTTTACCACTTCAAAACAATTAAAATTTTTATCTCTTACACGATTTTATCACTTCACGACACTTAAATTTTTTTATCTCTTATACGATTGTACCAATTCACAACACAGATTTATTAAATTCATAAATTTTTTTTATTTTACCTAAAATATTAGCGACGGAACTCGTGTAAACCGTCGCTAAGTAGCGACAGTTTTTCACATGAATACTGTCGCTACATTTAGCGACGGTTTATATATGCTTTCCGTCACAAATTATAGTTGCGACGGTTTTTTAAACCGTCGCAAATATCATTTGCGACGGTTTTCAAAACCGTCGCAATTGTAGCTACGACAACGGTGCAAAACCGTTGCCTTTGAGCGAACCATTTAACAACACTGGCTTTAACAACAGTTTTAAAAGGGCTACGACAACGAAAAACCGTTGTCGTATATGTATTCATGGCATAGTTAATTCTCCCATTTTAAATATTAACTAATTAATAATTAAGCAATATTCCTACCCTCCTTTTTTTAAGAGATTCGGCCACCTCATAGAAGATTTGATAATTATTTGGAAACTCACCATTTTTTACTCTTCCCTTATTCTTTTCTTGGTAGATAATTCCCTTACTTTTTAATCACCAAAGAATTATTAATTAAGCAATATTTCACCTCATAACTAGACTAGAATTCGGCCATCTCACATCTCCAAGTATCCCTCAAATCCTTTGATATCAAATCATTCCTTATCTCACAAACTCTAGGATAAAAAAGTTTGTATCTTGCCATTTAAACCTCCAACTATCTTGAAACTTCCTCATTCACTCTCCCTCACCATTCCACCGAAATTTCAGAGAGAAAAATCGTGAGGGGCTAGCAATAAAATTAGAGAGAAAAACAAGAAGCAAAGCAACTCCGTCTCCTCCGCCCCGTGTCGTCGTAATTGATTTGTTTTCGTTTCAAACAAATCCAAGGCATGTCTATATTATTTCTTTGGTCTTGAATCAAGTTATATATCTATTTTTAAATCATTACATGTGCTTGATCCATGACAAAACCGAAATCATGTCAAGAAACTTTCGAAAAACATTGTGCATATTTTCGGCCCTTCACTTGTGCACCTCACGGTTTTATTGGTGTAATGCCCGAGATTTTGATTATGATAATCCGAAATGATTCGGTGATTAATTGATGTGATTATAGACGGAAAGGATCGGACCGGGAAAGACGAGAAAATGCATGAAATGTGCGAGGAACAGTAGCCCTCGCGCATATGCGCGGCACCGAGGCGCGCATATGCGCGACGTGGGCAGAGGACCTCGCACATATGCGCGAAGTAAGTCGCGCATATGCGCGAGACTGTATAAGCGAAGTCCAGAGGACCTCGCGCATATGCGCGGAGATGAGTCGCGCATATGCGCGAGCTGCCGAGAAGCCGAGTCCAGATAGTTGGGCGCATATGCGCGAAAATGTGTCGCGCATATGCGCCAGCAGTTGGGAAGACACGCGCCGAGACTTAAGGTCTCGCGCATATGCGCCGGTTAATGTCGCGCATATGCGCGAGACGTGTTGCGTGAAGAATGTGCCATTTGCCTTGCTGCATGCATGAGATATATAAATATATATATATATATATAACATTCCTCTTCAGACAAGAAAAACGAAGGGAGAAACGAAGAAAGAGAAGATTCAGAGAAGCTTCGAAAATCCTTACGCCTTTTATGAGAAATCCGCTCGTCCGATTTTGAATCCAACTTCGGTATTGAGTTCCTATCGACGTAGGCTACAACTGGACGTAAGTTTTGCTACGTTTTGATATGATTTGATATTATGGTATTGTTAGAATCTGATATGATTCTTATATGATGTTCTGGTCATGTTAGACATCGTATAATCGAAACCGGACTGAAGAATAAATACCATATGGAGTTGTTACGATTTTCGGAGTTGTTTTGGGAATCGATTTGATATCAGAATTGAATTGTTACCGATTATGAGGTGTTGAGATTGATATTTGACTGATATGGTAGTGCTAGATATATTGAAATTATGACGTTATATTGTTGAAACAGAATTTGATTTAATTCTGATTATATCCAGTATTGATTGAGTCGTGTATTGATTTCGTACCCTCAATATTGTTATTGTCAGATTGAGTATTGACAGGCTTTGAGTTCGAGACTTCGACAGAGTCAGAGTATCAGAAAGAAAGATATAAATTAATGTTGAGTTGGGATTGCACAACTCGAGTGAGGTTTGACTCGAGTTTCCCTAAATCACATACTTAGTTTATTACATTGATATTTGTAATTGATGAGATTGATGTTTATAGTCTATTGATTTATAGCCACTGCATATATTGACTACTGATTCGTTTAGTCATTGGCTGATTCGCCTAGTCATCGGCTGATTCGTCTGGTTATTGGTTGATTCGTCTAGTTATCGACTGATTCGTCTAATTACTGGCTGATTCGCTTAATTACTGGCTGATTCGTCTAGTTATTGGCTGATTCGCTTAATTCTTGACTGATTCGTCAATTCTGTGGCTGTTTCGCCCAGACACTGGATATATGAATTATATCGATGCCGTTTAGGGTTGATTCATTCCTATCGACTGAGATTCGATATAATCATCAATATCCAGACATTGGGATCCCTATGTTAGAGTTGAGTCGAGTCTGAGACGACGCGTTGTTTGAGTCGAGTCTGTGATGACTAGTTGATTTACAGTCTTGATATTATACATGTTTGTTGATTGGCTGCATGTGAATGATATTTGTTATATGCTTTTGTATATGTTTTATATGATTGCATGTTTACATTGTTTATACTGGGATTTATTCTCACCGGAGTTATCCGGCTGTTGTATTGTTTTGTATGTGTGCATGACAACAGGTGGGACAGGTTCAGGGTTGAGAAGATGAAGAGAGATCGTGATTAGAGTGGAGGCTCCGGACTTGGATTAGAGATAGGGTTGGACACTTGATATTAACTGTTAAACCTTAGTTGAATAAATGTATATAGTACAGGACTTGTACTTTTATACTGAGATGTATATATGTTTTATTTCACTACGTTCCGCATTTTTTTTAAAAAAATTTAGACCATGTTTTATAATTGATTAATTAGTCCCAATTATGATTAAAAATATGATTAGCGTCCGGGTCCCCACAACTGGTTTGTGGTTTCAGGGTTCGGCTCGATTTCCAGGGGCTCAAGATTGCATCTAGACATGTACTAGGGCATGTTAGGGTCATGTAAATCCATTGGTTCCAGCCCCTACGCGCGAGAGGAAACGTTTTGACAGCAACTCTCCAAACTGTCATAGGGTGTCTTGATTTGCATGTTTTTCTGTCTAAGGTGAGGGTTCGGATCTTGGATGCCCTGGGGGCTGTAGCCATGGTTAAAACCTCTCCTTGACATGTCTAGGACGTGACCAAGATGACCTTTCATGGCTTGGTTCACGTTCCCATCGGTTTTTAAAACAAACAAGAACAGCGCCCCATCGGTTTTTCAATTTCTGATTTTTGCTATGTGAGTTGTCTTTCGGTTTTGTGGTGTTAGGTGGGTTGTGGTTGGCTGCTAGCCCTTATCCATGACTCATACAACACCTTAGCATGTCTAGCATGGACCATGGTTAACCTCATAACCATTGGATCCTTCATTTGACAGCAAAACAAGCTACACCCCCCACGGTTCAGCATGTGTTCTCGGGTGGGACTTCGGGTTTGTTGTAGGTGTTGTCTTGGATTATGATTGGCCTAGGGCCCTTAGCCATGGTTCAAATCACACCTTAAGATATTGGTAAGAGGCTCTGGTCGGTGGTTCAAACCCCAATGGCCGATAGTCTCGAATACGAAACACGAAAGCACAAGAGCTGCTGCTGTATTCTATGGGACAGCAGCTTTAGCTTCGGTTCAGAGGCGTCGGCTGAGTTCTCGGTCGGCTTTTAGCCTATGGCCTTGGACTAGACAGTACCTCATTGAGTTAGAAAGGTCATGTTTTTGGCCGTTTGTGATTTGGTTAAGTTTAGAGGTCGTAAGAGAATTTACGGTGCAATGTGCTAAAGTGACTCTCGAAAGAGCGTTTCATGATTTTGGCCTCCATGCATAATTTTTGTGTATTACAGCCCTTGGTAATTATTTTCCAGTATTTTTAGTGTATTTTAATCATGACTAAATTATGGTTCGATGTTGGTTCGGGTTGGTACGGAGTCATGGTTAAATATTAAGTTTGTTGGGTGTAATAGTCTCGTTTTTAGTTCGATTTTGAAGCGTTGGTCAAGTCAAGTTATTTGCATGTTTTTCATGTTAGAATTAAGTCGCAGCGAGCCTGGGAACGAACCAACCCAATTGGTAAAATAACTCAAGAATTTAATTATATTACGTGCATAAATATAAAAGTTTATTTTTGAGATATATGCAATATGTCTTGTGGCCACTTCACACTCATGGATTGCAGCTTATGGGATTATTACTTCACCCGGTGACTTACGACCGGTTCATGTTCATGTATGGGTACGGATATCCAGTCCAAGGGCTGTGATGATCTCTACCGCCCAGTATAATGTGGTTTAGTCTGATCAGACGAGCATGTTATGTTACGTTACGTTATTGGCCACTTGCGTAGAACATTATCTCAACAGAAAATTATGATATGCTATTTTATGACAGGGCTCTAATGAGCAAACATTTTACGTATGATTTTTCAGTTATGCACGTATTTATAATTATTCATGACACGATTTTCACGTTACGCTCTATGATATGATATTTTACGTTACGCCATATTTTACGATATATTTACTTGTTATTCATGATATATGCATGATGAGTCTTTAGACTCACTAGACTTGATTGTTGTAGGTACTGATGAGGTCGGGACCGAGGGCGGGGACCAGTGAGCCATCTTGGGTCGGCAATAGTAGGAACCCGAGGACCTCATTTTCATCACCTATTATTTTTATTCCAAAACTCGGTTTTTATTTTGTTGAATTATTTTAAGTTGTTATTTTGAAAACATTATTTACTTCCGCTGCTACTTTTAAACATTGAATCTTTTTATCAGTATATTTTATGAATGAGGCATTTTAGTTATTTAAAGAGAAAATTTTAAATTATTCCGCAAATTTTCAAATACGAAATACGGGCCTCTACAGTCATTTCCCCTAAACAATTGCATATGAATAAAATCGAATAAGAGAATCTCATCCTCGATGAATTAATTGCATTCGTTTGACTGATGTCTCTTCATCTTCTTTAGTTTCTTCAATTTGAACATGTCTATAAATAAGAACAAATTTATCAGATACAAAACATTTTTACAGATAATATGAATTAGTCGCAGATGGGCAAAGCAAGCAGCTCCAAGAAATCCAATCCTTTAGGAAGGCTTTCATCCGTGGAAACATGGAAGATGGATATCGAAGACTTTGTCTTTGACGAAGTAACGTCCACCTAAACGAAGATTCATGAGCTGTAGACTATCCAGAGAGATAGATTAGTTGCCACTGATGATCAGAAAAAGGCAACTGAAATCAAATATAAGCGTCGTCTGGACGTCAGACACACTTCAGACCTTGTAACTAATGAAGGTCTCTACTATCTGATGCTCAGCAGAGAGCATAGGATTCTGAACAAGATTGCCTTCAAAGAAAATTTTAGAAAAATTTCGGAGGAGATGTCCCTATGGTTATCTGATTGGCTGAATGCAGTAGAAATAGAACTGAATCGTGTAACAATGGAGAGATATTATCAATAAAATTTTATTTCAATTCTTTGCTATTTCTTCCTGCACACTAACTGATGACAGTTGACTAACTGATAGTGTGGGGACCCGGGCTCTAACTCAATTCTTTTCGGGATTAATCGGATCCTTATTCAAAATTACGGGTCAAAATTTTTCTTTTAACATTAAATCAAATGTTTACAACTCAAGCACAAGATAATTCTATATTCATTTCATTACAACAAACATAATATACATGCCTCATGTTATTCATATTCTACAAACCAGTAATTAAATACAGTACATATCAAAAGTACAACTACTAGTTCATCTGCTACGCCTGTGATCACCACGCTATGTCCATCTCTCATCTCTGTCGCGACCCTGATCCTGCCCCACCTGTTGTTATGCACACATACAGACATAACAACAGCCGGAAACTCCGGTGAGAACAAATCCCAGTATAAAACATGTATACATGCTGATACATAATCATAAATCATGAATCAAAGCAATAATAATGGGCTCCATAGTCTATGAAACCAATCTATAAAAACATGCCATTCAAATCAAATCATGTCTTGACTCGACTCGACTCGACTCTACTCTAGGGATCCCGGTGTGAATAAGACGTCACTGTCTGTCACCTACCCTCCCAATCGGGGTAACTGTACGTCTTATTCCTAGACTTCGGTCATGTCTGTATCGAATGTCTACAATCGGAGTGAATCTGATCCGAAGCGTCGATACCACCGAACATCTAGTTTGGCAAGTCTGCCAATGACTCTCCTATCTCAAAGGCTTGAATATAAATCTATAAACAAGACAGCATCCTATCAAGAGATTTGAATATAAATCTATAAACAAATCAAATTCATATCAAAAGATAAACAACAATTCTAGTATGTGATTTGGTTGGGAAACTCAAATTGAATCTCATTTGAGTTGTGTCTTCCCCAAACAAAACATAAATTATACCTTTCGTCGCACAATCTGTGTCGTAGTCAAAGTCTCGAAGACGAATCTGTCAATATCAAATCTGAAATGAAAATGTTGATACATATTCTATCAATCTCTAATCTCAATCAACACATATCCAATTCAATACTTGACCTCGGTACCATTTGACGGCATAACAACATAATTTCTCAATACCGGTCAATCCATCTCTCAACATATATCACCAATTCATAATTCTCAACTCATAATCATCATCATAAGCACATGATAGTACTCAAAATCTGCATATTTAATTCTAAACATGTTGGAAAATAATAACTACAGCATACAACGTCCGTTCTTCGATCCGGTTGCTTTTCTACGATATCAATAATCTCAAGAACATATTATAGAACTCAATTCATCCTTCTCCTAACACATATATATCAAAATGTGCTGGAATTGAATGAAACTTACATCTTCTTGTAGCTAGTGATGAGAGGAACTCAAAACCAAAATCGGATTAAAGTTTGGATGTAAAAATCTTGTACAAGCTAGTTTCAAAAGTGAAAGAACTTTCCTTTTCCTTGATCCCTTCTCCCTCTCGATTCTCAGCTGTCCAGGAGAGGAAATGAAGACACATAATATATATATCTTGCATGTTGAAGGGCAAGTGTCATATTTTTCAAGTAACACGCATGACCGCGGGTGCGGTAGTTCATGAACCGCGGCTGCGCTCAAGCTTCGGCGGTCCATCCATATTTGCATAAACATCGACCGCGGGTGTGGTCAGTTCTGTACCGCGGGTGCGGTGTTATTTCTGTAAATAATCTCCAACTCTCTGTCCATCAACCGCGGGTGCACTCTTTCTTGGACCGCGGGTGCGGTGACCCTACTGTAAAATGGCCAACTTTCTGCCTATCCACCGCGGGTGCGGTGCTTCTCTAGGCGCGGGTGCGGTCTCTTGCTTCAAGCAACACTTCATCTTTTCATTTTATCCACATACAATTTAGGGCATTACATTTATCCCCCTCTTAGATATTAGTTCGTCCTCGAACGTGAAATCAATTAATCAAAGTATGAAAACACAGCAGTAAAATCCAAAGCTGAGTAATTATTCACATCATGAGAATAACTCAGGATATTTCTGTCTCATATCTGCTTCTGTCTCCCAAGTCGCTTCTTCAGTACCATGACGACTCCACTGGACTTTCACTAGTGGAATAGTCTTCGTTCTGAGCTGCTTCTCTTTCCGATCAAGAATCTGTATCGGTTGCTCAACATAACTCAAAGTCTGATCCAGCTCAGCTTCGTCAGGCTGAATGACATGAGAAATTTCTGGCATATATCTACGCAACATCGAGACATGAAAAACGTCATGTATCCCAGATAAAGCAGGAGGAAGAGCCAGTCGATATGCTCGATCGCCAATCTTTTCAAGAATCTCATATGGACCGATGTATCTAGGAGACAATTTTCCGCGTTTGCCAAATCTGACAATGCCTCGGAAAGGTGAAATCTTCAAAAACACTCTGTCTCCTTGTTCAAATACTAATGGTCTACGTCTGATATTGGCATACTTGGCTTGCCTATCCTGTGCCGTCTTCATTCTTTTCTGAATGATCTTCACTTTCTCAGTCATTTCACGGATCATATCAGGCCCAAGTTCTGGTACTTCAGATATATCATCCCAGTACAACGGAGATCTGCACTTCTTGCCATACAATGCCTCAAACGGTGTCATCTCTATGCTCATTTGATAGCTGTTGTTGTACGAGAATTCACACAACGGTAGTGAATCTTGCCAACTAGTGCCAAAGTCTAGCACTACAGCTCTCAACATATCCTCTAAAGTCTGGATAGTCCGCTCTGACTGTCCATCTGTCTGGGGATGATAAGCAGTACTTAGGTTCAATGTCGTACCTAAAGCCTGCTGCAGACTGTGCCAAAAGTGAGAAGTGAATCGTGGATCACGATCTGATACGATAGACTTCGGCACACCATGTAATCTGACTACCTCTCGTACATATATCTTAGCCATCTGATCATGTCTGTACGTCATTTTTTACGGAATAAAACACGCTGATTTGGTTAATCTGTCTATCACAACCCAAATCGCATCACAACCCCTGGATGATCGAGGTAACTTCGTCACGAAATCCATGGAAATGTGATCCCATTTCCATTCAGGAATAGACAAACTCTGAAGTAAACCTCCGGGCTTCTTTCTTTCGGCCTTCACCTGTTGGCAGTTTAAGCACTTAGACACATATTCGGCAATATCTGATTTCATCTGTTTCCACCAGAACTGTGTCTTCAAGTCGTTGTACATCTTTCTGCCACCAGGGTGAATGCTGAACCGACTACAGTGCGCTGCTGAAAATATCTGTTGTTTTAACTCTGAAACATCTGGCACTACAATACGGTTATTCACATACAGGACAAAATCACGTACCTGATATTCAGACTGATGTTCTGATCTGACCATCTGAATTGACTGCTGTATATTCTGATCTGTTCTTTGAGCTTCTTTGATTTTCATAATCAAATCTGGCTCAATTTGAATCGTGACAAGTCTTAATGGTCTACTATCTATGTCAAATGCTAAACCAGACAAACAACAATTTTCAACTAAATTCGAAACACCTATCGTCAATAAGGATAGGGCACAAACCTTTCGACTCAAGGCATCTGCTGCTGCATTTGACTTCCCTGGATAGTACTTGATCTCGCAATCAAAATCTTTCAGTAGATCAAGCCATCTACGCTGCCTCATGTTCAACTCTGACTGAGAAAACAGATACTTCAGGCTTTTATGGTCAGAGTAAATCTCAAATTTCTCACCATAAAGATAATGACGCCAAATCTTTAAGGCAAATACGATAGCCGCCAATTCAAGATCATGAATGGGGTATCGAATCTCGTGTGGCTTCAGCTGTCTAGAGGCATATGCGATCACATGACATTGCTGCATAAGAACACATCCCAGCCCTCTGTGAGATGCATCACAATATACAACGAAATCGCCAGTACCTGAAGGAATCATCAAGACAGGTGCACTGGTCAGCCTCTTCTTCAACTCTAAGAAGCTGGATTCACAATCTTCAGACCACACAAACGGCGCATTTTTATGTGTCAACTGGGTAATCGGCTTCGCAATACTGGAGAAATCTTTGATGAATCGTCTATAGTACCCTGCTAGACCCATGAAACTGCGTATCTCAGGTATCGAAGTCGGTCTCGGCCAACTGATCACAGCTTCCACTTTACTCGGATCCACAGAAATACAATCTCCAGATATCATATGCCCAAGAAGACAACCTGTCTCGGCCAAAACTCACACTTTGACAGTTTCGCATATAATCCTTCATTTCTTAGTGTTTGCAACACAATTCTCAAATGATTGGCATGCTCATTCAGATTCTTAGAGTACACCAAAATATCATCAATAAAAACAATCACAAATTCATCTAAATACCTCTGAAAGACACGATTCATTAGTCCCATGAACACTGCTGGCGCATTCGTTAAACCAAAAGGCATGACAACAAACTCGTAATGCCCATACCTGGTTCGGAATGCCGTCTTTGGTATATCAACATCTCGAACTCTGAGTTGGTGATATCCCGATCGCAAATCAATCTTGGAATAGATAGATGATCCCTGTAACTGATCAAATAAGTCGTCGATACGAGGCAAATGATATTTGTTCTTTATCGTTGCCTTGTTCAGTTGCCTGTAATCTATACACAATCTCATAGAACCGTCTTTCTTTCGCACAAATAGCACTGGTGTGCCCCAAGGAGATACACTAGGTCTGATATATCCCTTGGCTAGAAGATCTTCTAATTGTGCTTTCAATTCTTTCAATTCTATTGGCGCCATCCTATATGGAGCTCTCGAAATAGGAACGGTACCTGGAATAAGATCAATGCTAAAATCTACCTCTCGGGCTGGAGGTAACCCCGGGATCTCATCTGGAAATACATCTGCAAACTCCCGTACGACTGGCAAGTCTGCCAATGCCGGGCTCGATTTCTGTAGATCTATAGAATAAATAAGGAACCCTTCTGCTCCTTTCTACAACAATCTACTCATAGTCAAAGCAGATACTAAGGGAATCCGAGATCTGGAACCCTTACCGTAGAATTTCCACTCCTCTGCCATTTCAGGTCTGTATCTGACAATCTTGTGAAAACAATCTACGGTAGCTCTGTACTTGGTCAACGTGTCAATCCCGACAATACAATCAAAATCCGATAAGCCAAGTACAACATAGTCTAAATCAATCTCATGTCCCTCAAACTGTAGTATACAATGTCTAACTGAAGTTACCGATATCAGACCACTCCCCAACGGAGAAGAAATAGACACTACAGTAGACAATGACTCTACAGGCAATGTATGTGTCAATGCAAAACGTTCTGATATGAAGGTATGTGATGCACCTGTATCTATCAATACATATGCAGGATAACCGCAAAGAAAACAGTTACCTGCAATCACATCGTCTGGCGCATCCTGGGCTTGCTCCTCGGTCAGTGCAAACACCCTAACCTGTTGTCTGGGAGGTTGGCTCACTGTCTGGCCACCTCTAGCTCTAGGTTGAGACTGTGTAGGCGTGGGCTGGAAGGAATGGACAGACGAAGCTTGCCTCTCAGGCTGAGTCACTGATGCTGATGACCCTGCACTCTGAAATCTCTGGGCACCTCTCTGGGGACAAACTCTGGCGAAATGTCCCTGTTGCTTACATATGTTACATCTGCCCATCACTCCCTGACACTGCTCTGTGGCATGTCGGCCTCCACAAGTAGTACAATATACACCTGTCACATCTGTACTCTGGCCAGGACCTCTCTGTCTTGACCCACTGGAGCTCGATGAACTGCTCCCTGCTCTCTTGAATTGCTTACCCTTAGTTTTCAAAGAATCTTTCTTCCCACTACTACTGATTCCACTATCAAATCGAGGAGGAGGTGGTGGAAACTGCGTGGTGAACGGTGGCGGTATCTGACCCTGAACACTATAGGAAGCTCCTCGCTGCCTAATCAAGCCAGCCTCTGCTCCCTTCGCTCGATTCAGCGCCTCAAAAAAAGTGTTGGGTCGCCCCGTGTTCACTAGGGTGAAGATATCCAGATTCAAACCATTTATGAACTGATCGGCAACTGCCTAATCATTCCCTGCTACATGAGGTGCAAATCGAAGCAAGGACGAGAATTTGGCAACATACTCCTCTATGTTCCATTGCCCCTGTCTCAAGTTGGCGAACTCTGCCCCTTTGTCTTTTCTGTATGACACTGGAAAGAAACGTTGATAAAATTCATCTTTAAAGACTTTCCAAGTAATATCAATACCTCGATGTTCTAAGGCTCGTTTCGCCGTTAGCCACCAACTCTTGGCCACTTCTTGCAATTGATGCCCAACCAGCTTCACTCTACGTTCATCTGTATAGGCAAGTGAATCAAATAACATCTCTATATCATCCAACCAGCTTTTACAATCCACTGCATTTTCTGTGCCCTTCAAGGTAGGTGGATGGAATGATTGAAATCTCTTCAACAAAGTCTCCATCGGTGTCGCAGTAACATCCATCTGAGTACCTGACGTACTACCTTGTTCTAGCACTTGACCTGCAGCTGGTTGTGGTATTCTTCTAGGCGGCATATCTGATTATCAAACAGATTAGGATACAATCTATACAATCTGTCTCAGCCCTCCTCTGATCATATACCTCTGATCCAGAATCGGTTCTGATTCAGTCTTTACAAGTATATGCTGTAAATCAACTCAGATACAATACAACATATAATAGGGAAAGCATTAAATCATGCTAGCACATCAAAAGCAAGGAAGAAGACTCGATCTACCCCGCTCATTCTATTCTATCTCAGTCTACAGAACTTACTGCTCTGATACCACCTGTTGTGGGGACCCGGGCTCTAACTCAATTCTTTTCGGGATTAATCGGATCCTTATTCAAAATTACGGGTCAAAACTTTGCTTTTAACATTAAATCAAATGTTTACAACTCAAGCACAAGATAATTCTATATTCATTTCATTACAACAAACATAATATACATGCCTCATGTTATTCATATTCTACAAACCAGTAATTAAATACAGTACATATCAAAAGTACAACTACTAGTTCATCTGCTACGCCCGTGATCACCACGCTATGTCCATCTCTCATCTCTGTCGCGACCCTGATCCTGCCCCACCTGTTGTTATGCACACATACAGACATAACAACAGCCGGAAACTCCGGTGAGAACAAATCCCAGTATAAAACATGTATACATGCTGATACATAATCATAAATCATGAATCAAAGCAATAATAATGGGCTCCATAGTCTATGAAACCAATCTATAAAAACATGCAATTCAAATCAAATCATTTCTTGACTCGACTCTACTCTAGGGATCCCGGTGTGAATAAGACGTCACTGTCTGTCACCTACCCTCCCAATCGGGGTAACTGTACGTCTTATTCCTAGACTTCGATCATGTCTGTATCGAATGTCTACAATCGGAGTGAATCTGATCCGAAGCGTCGATACCACCGAACATCTAGTTTGGCAAGTCAGCCAATGACTCTCCTATCTCAAAGGCTTGAATATAAATCTATAAACAAGACAGCATCCTATCAAGAGATTTGAATATAAATCTATAAACAAATCAAATTCATATCAAAAGATAAACAACAATTCTAGTATGTGATTTGGTTGGGAAACTCAAATTGAATCTCATTTGAGTTGTGTCTTCCCCAAACAAAACATAAATTATACCTTTCGTCGCACAATCTGTGTCGTAGTCAAAGTCTCGAAGACGAATCTGTCAATACCCAATCTGAAATGAAAATGTTGATACATATTCTATCAATCTCTAATCTCAATCAACACATATCCAATTCAATACTTGACCTCGGTACCATTTGACGGCATAACAACATAATTTCTCAATACCGGTCAATCCATCTCTCAACATATATCACCAATTCATAATTCTCAACTCATAATCATCATCATAAGCACATGATAGTACTCAAAATCTGCATATTTAATTCTAAACATGTTGGAAAATAATAACTACAGCATACAACGTCCGTTCTTCGATCCGGTTGCTTTTCTACGATATCAATAATCTCAAGAACATATTATAGAACTCAATTCATCCTTCTCCTAACACATATATATCAAAATGTGCTGGAATTGAATGAAACTTACATCTTCTTGTAGCTAGTGATGAGAGGAACTCAAAACCAAAATCGGATTAAAGTTTGGATGTAAAAATCTTGTACAAGCTAGTTTCAAAAGTGAAAGAACTTTCCTTTTCCTTGATCCCTTCTCCCTCTCGATTCTCAGCTGTCCAGGAGAGGAAATGAAGACACATAATATATATATCTTGCATGTTGAGGGGCAAGTGTCATATTTTTCAAGTAACACGCATGACCGCGGGTGCGGTAGTTCATGAACCGCGGCTGCGCTCAAGCTTCGGCGGTCCATCCATATTTGCATAAACATCGACCGCGGGTGCGGTCAGTTCTGCACCGCGGGTGCGGTGTCATTTCTGTAAATAATCTCCAACTCTCTGTCCATCAACCACGGGTGCTCTCTTTCTTGGACCGCGGGTGCGGTGACCCTACTGTAAAATGGCCAACTTTCTGCCTATCCACCGCGGGTGCGGTGCTTCTCTAGGCGCGGGTGCGGTCTCTTTCTTCAAGCAACACTTCATCTTTTCATTTTATCCACATACAATCTAGGGCATTACAGATAGTTGACTAACTGAATAATAGTTAGTAACAATTGACATAAAATAACTCAAATAATTAAGTCAACTCAATATATTGTATCAATGTAAGAGACTTCTTATCCATCAAGTCCTTGGGAATCATAGCGTTAAGAAACAAGCGTAAAACCATCAAAATTTGAAAATAATCGTTATATCGTTAAACCCATCGAACGTAAATATTTTTCATGCAAAATAATTTAAACATGCATAATATTGTTTTAATGATGCGTCAAAGGAATTTAGATATGTGTCTTTGCGTTTTAAAACGCTCGAATACGCGATCGTCGGCGTGGGGCGTGAGAAAAAATGAACGGGGGACGAAGACTCCTTGTTTTATTCCCTAGGAATTTTCAAAAATTGTGTGAGCAGTGTGCGTGTGTTTTCGGCTGAATGAGGTCTCCAAAGCCTAGGTTTTCTATTTTATAAATTTTAATTTGAATGATAATGGGCTTTGGTTTTGAGCTTTCAAGTTTAGGAGCAATTGGGCATACTCATCTTAGGTAAATTAGGTCCAATAACACCTATTTAGTTAAAAAATAAAAGTTTATAAAAATTAAATTTAAAAAATAATGCATTTGATATTTTAAAAGTCACTTATTTGCCCAAAACCGGCTTCCCGAATAAAATCATGTTCGTCTCGTAAAATAATTTGAATTCTATCATTTTTCGAAAAATCTAATCATTTTTAATAATATTAAGAAGCCTTGAAAATATTTATTGAAAAATATTTATTTTGTCTTGGTTGAAACGTCTGCTATTCGTTTTCTTAAAAAGTACTAGAATTTTTTTTTATCCTTAATCTCCATAATTCAAAATATACATATATATATACTTTAAAATTACCTTGAAACCATTTTGAAATAATTCAACCAACTGACATTTAAAAATCCAAAGAAAATAGTTTAAAGCATAAAATCGTCAAACGTTTTACCAACCTAAAAACATTATTTGAAAAATTTAGCTCATATTATATATAATCTCTCAAAAAACACTCATAAACATAAATAAAAGTCATAAAATATCTTTAACATAATCTTAAAATCATAATTCATAACTAGTGCGGAAAACTAGCGGCGGTCCTCGGGTTATATGCACCTTCAGTCCAGTCAGATCAACCATCAAGTCATCCACTATCATAATCATCCTAATCACATGCATCAATCACAACTAGTGAGTCCAAAAACTCAACACACCATAATCTTGATATCAAGTATTACATATACAGATCACATACAACAGTGAAAATATTTGTACTTAAAATATCGTTTTCATGAAGATGCGTAAACTTTAAACATAACAATTTTCATAAACATTTTCATGATACATAAACTTTAAATAAAAACATTTTCATGATGATGCATCAACTTTAAACATAAACATTTTCATAAACATTTCCATATCATCATAAACATATTCATATGAACATGCATAACTTAAACTTCAACCTTTTCCTTTTTATCATATAACCTTTCATCATGAGCATATATATTTTTTCTTTTTTATTGAATTCAGATCGTTAATTGTGACTTTCATCATCCTCATAAAGTCGATGGATCCATCTACATGTAACCACAGTACTGGGCGGCAGGGACATCAGCGACACGTTCACCCCGTCAACTGAGCCTTGGCCTATCCTCATCGAATGGAAATACGAACGTCGGGCTCCTTCTAAGGCCTTCTCCCATATACGTGCTCCCTATAGTGTCTTCTCCCAAGAATGGGCTCTCTCTAAAGCCTTCTCCTGTAAATGGGCTCCCTCTGGGCCTTTTCCCTCACGACATCCTCATTCATATCCTCATATCCTTAATAGTCACAATTACTTCACCTCCTCCAATGTTTCACATTTTCATCATTTTATAAAAAGATTGCATTTAATATCATTTTTCTTTTAAAACAAGCATGCAACATATCTTTTAACGTCATCGTTTCTTCATAAAAATCCATAAACATTTTAAAATAAACCCTTTAACATATAAAAATTCATAAATATTTAAAACAAATATTTTAGCATATTAAATCATAAAAATCCATGAACTTTTAAAATAAAATTTTAACATATAAAAATCCATCAACGTTTAAAATCAACATTTTAACATATTAAATCATACATTTAAAATAATATTTTGACATATTAAATCATAAACATTTAAAATGAATATTTTAACATATTAAAAATCCATAAACATTTAAAATAGACATTTTAACATATTAAATCATAACATTTAAAATAACATTTTGATATATCAAATCATAACCATTTAAAATAAATATTTTGGCATATTAAATCCTAAAAACATCCATAAATATTTAAAATAATCATATTAGCATATAAAATAGCATTCAGGGAACTGCCATTACGTTTACTAATTTCTAGATGTAAAATGATCGTTTTACCCCTAGAAGCATAATTTTTCGTATTTATCCTTAGACTTCAAAACGACGACCCAAATCATTCCAAACTTACGTATAACCTTAAAATACACCCATAAATATTTATTAGACGTAAAATTATATCCTCGACTAATTTCCGAAATCGTTTTTAAAACTTAGACGTACATCCCGGTTTTGACTCGTATGGACTCGAAACTTAACCAAACTTGAACCAAAGCTTCTTAACCAATAAATAAACCTTTTTCAACCAAAATTAAGCCAATTAGAACCCACGAACAGCCTAGGATACCTACTGAAATTTTGCTTTTATTCCATTGAAAACCCTAGCCACCCTAGCCTTGTAATTTTCGATCCTAGCCCTCAAGCGACTCGACCAGCCCCTACGATCCCTTCCTAGGACCATGAATGAACCCACAACATGCTGATGGACATAACCTAACAACCCTAGGAGCCTCAGCCACTCAACCCGTCACCTACATGCCCTATCCGACCATGCCCTTGCGTCCAGCCCCTTGACCTTTGAACCAGCCCTCGTGCAGCCTATTTAAGACCATGGCTCGCACCTCTTAAGCCCCTGAACGTGCCCATAACAGCAGCTAGCATCCGCATGCTCTAGGGAGCCCTAGCCGAAGAGTCCAAGCTTACAAGGAGTCTATTTTCGTTCCTATTCCTTTCCATTTTTTTCAGCTCTTAAACACACACTTAGTTGCCCTTAAACGTGTGGAAAAACATCCCTTCCCATATCACTATGATGACAGCCCCTTTATGCTTCATTAACACAAGTTTTGAATCATAAAATCATGAGTTTTTTACCATGGCATGAAAAAAAACGAAAATAAAATATGTGTATTATGTTTTTCATGCAAATATAATTAAATACACATAATATGGTGTGAAAGATGTTTGAAAGAAAGTTATGGCGTGTCTTTGCGTATAATACACACGAAAACGTTGCGGCGATTCGAAGGACGAATGCGGAAAGGCATGCTAAATTTTCCTCAAACTTTTTGTGGCTTCCCTAGCAAAGTTACGTGTGGTGTGGTTTGTGGGGGAGAAGAGTTTGTATTGAATTGGAAAAGTGGGCATGTGTTTATGTGAGTGGGGGAAGGGTTTTGTACATTATATATCCTAAACATTAATCAAGCATTGGAGGTTAATTAGGTCCATTAGTGCTTAACTAAAATATAAAAAATATTTTGTTTAAGAAATTTTCTAAATTTATTCGCCGGATTGTCAAAACGTTCGCATTTTTGTTGAAAAACCAACACCAATAAAATTTATGCTCCGGCGTATAAAATCACATCAAAACCCCTTATTTTCAAAAATAAAAAAAAAACATCACCCTTAATTTAAATAATCGAAAACAATTATTTAATAAAAATATTTTCTATTTTTCAGCTCTCGGGTCTCCGTTCCTCGATCGCAACTCGAATAACCCTTAAAATACATTTTAATACAACCATTTAGAAAAATATATTTTAAACATGTAAATATTGACCCAATATTAACTAAAAAAAAAACTAATTTGAATATTTTTTGTTTATAATTGATCAAACTTGATCTTCTTTTCAAGTTCAGTTTAAAAATTTTAAACAATATCAAAAAAACTTTTTGTTGTTTGCTGAGTTTGGAGAAATAACTACCTTGATAAAGTATTGTATGTAGTTAAAAGAGCTAAACGAGTAGTATTTTTGTAATTATTCAAATATTTATTGACTTGTTTTTTTATATAATATATTATTTATTTTATATTTATTTTTGTTTATTTTTTATTTATTTTCTACTAACTGAACTTTACTGTTATTTATCGCAATAAGAGAGCTCATTTTTAAATTTTCGTTTCAAGTACAATCGAACATAGGTACGGCTATGGGTCTAAACATAAGGTAATTAATTTTTTGGAAGGGGGAAACAAATTATTTTGAACCCAAATTTGGCTTGAATTAAAATTTGAATTTGATCATGTTGGAAAAGATCGTTATCCGTTGAACAACTTTATTTGTTGAACGGTTGTCCTTCCACTTGACGTTTTCAGATCACCAAGGTCGACTTTTATACTTGCTCGACCAATATGTCTTGCAGTCAAGCTCACATCTACCTTAGCACTTAACGCCCCTTCCTTACCTTTTGGTAGGACTACGCCTCATGATTAACGGTTTATGTTATAAACAAAAAGAAAGAGACTCGTGAAACCATATCGAGCAAAATAAAACTATTTCACATTTTCATTAATCCGTGAATATGAACTATACATCTTGATTATAAAAATGATCAACATATAAAAAAGGATCAAATTTGATTGATAGATTTCTCGAAATAAACTTGTTAGGCCTAAATTTAATTTGGCAGCTCTATTCAACAAAGGCTCGAAGTCGAGTTCGGATCCAGTGCAAAATGAATCAGGAGACCTAGTTTCTTCAACCATGTAATTGATGTTCTAACGCGAATGTTCACTGTTGTTAGATCCTACACTGTGCTTCAGTCTGCTGAGTTTCGAGCTATGAATGGGAATTAGTTGATTTTGTAGTTAGGGTTTGAGCTACATTTTTTTTGTTAATTGTCTAGAAGCCAGATTCTACTTTCGAGAAAATAGCACATATTGGTTTTTATTTTTATTTTTTTTTATGAAGCGATTTTAATAGTTTCAGATTGCAATTGTAATGCTCGATTCTGGAGAACGAAACTTCTTGTGTTTTCACAAGCAATGCAATCTATTTTTGGATGCAAATTTTGGAGTGGGAGCTAGAATTTCACCGGCTCGCAATGGTAAAAAATTTGTGGAATTACTACACTTGGCTGTATTATTTCTCACCCTGAAGTTCTTGGATTTGAAACTAAGCAATATGATTTGCAAACATATCCTTTTCAAAGCAAAAATGCCGAGTGGTAACATGGGTCCATTCACAACTCCTTTGGATTGGAATCTACTAGATTAACTTCCGAGATTACAACACAAAGATCCATGTTCGAAATCTCTTGAGATATATTCTCTATCATATTCATTTCTCGATTTTTCTTCTGATTCTTACCTTCAGATGCCTTGTGACCCGAACCATCACAATCTAATAATGATTTTAAAAAAAATTAAGTTTTAAAATTATTTTTTAATTATTTTAATGTTCTCTAAATTAAATAACATTATATTATAGTTTAATTTTCTGAAAAACGGTCGCACAAAAATTTGATTGATTGGATTAATGAATACCTTTTTAAATTTTTAATTTGTCTGAAGAGTTAATTTATTATGGTATAATATTTTAAAATTTAGGGTTTGTTAATATTACTCTATATTATCAAAAATAAAAGATTCCATTGTTGAAATTGTAGAGATTGAGTATTATTTCTTCATATTAGTACTAAGTTTCATTACTATTTCCTAATTTGTCTGAAGTCCAATTGAAAACCGTTGGACGTAGGCACGTAGCACACCAAAGCTGATTTGTGGTTAGTGACTTTTGAATCTTCGTGTTGATAGGATTTGGAAACTTATTTTGATGTTTCTAGTTTTCTTTATATCAACGTAGGTTTGAAATCCAAATTCATTGTCTAATGTTGACTCGCCTTGTCATAAGAGTCAATTAGTATTCTCTTCATGTACACTTATTTTTACATTGCTGTGAATTTAAAAAAAAAAAAAAAATTCTGAAAATTTTGCCTATTTCAAGTGAAATTTTTGGGGAAGAATGTGTTCTCAATTTGATTTAGGAATAGGTCTCTTGTGAAACGGTCTCACGAATCTTTATCTGTGAGACGGATCAACCCTACCGATATTCATGATAAAAATTAATACTCTTATAATTAAAAGTAGTACTTTTTCATGGATGACCCAAATAAGAGTTCCGTATCACAAAATACGATCCGTGAGACCGTCTCACACAAGTTTTTGCTTTGATTTAAAGGAGTAAATCTGTAATGGATTTTTTCTTCGTTATTTTTTGACGTGGAGATGAATTTGAGAAATATTAGGGACCAATTTGGTGGCTCAAAAAGATGAGGGCCTAGTTTGAGAAAAGTGGCAAACAAGAAGGACAGTAATTTAACCCTATATTACATTTTGAAAATTGTGGTTTTTCATATAAACTAACTAGAATATGTGCGGTTTCGAATTTTTTTTAAAAAAAATGATTTTAATTTAATATAGTGCAAAATCAAGCACAATAAAAAATAATTAGCACAGATGATGTATGAGATTGAACAAGTGTGTATATGGAAGAAGATAATGATAATAGACATATAAAATACAAGGAGTAACTTGAAGCTCTAAAGATGAAATTTATCCAAAAATTTGACCAAAATAATTGAAACCCAATCACCCATTTTTACTTTTTATTTGACATTTTGAATATTAGATATCGTTTGGCTCGTGAGATAGGATGATGAAGATATATGATTTAGACATGATGATTTAGAACTCTAATCATTTGTATAACTTAAGTGATGTGTTGTTGAAACAAAAATGTATAATCAACTTATGTTTTATCACACACCAAATAGTCATAAATAAATTAGTTATCCTTTATTTATGATTAATAACTACTCTATACAAATATTATATAAATATAATTATAATTATAAATAAATAATAAACGTGACATAACACACACAATAAGCCCGTAAAAAGATTCAGGCCCAATAATATTCTCGCAGACATTAGGCCCAGTGAGAAGTACCATCACTTAACTAAGTGAACTTACATAATATGTATTTCGTTCGAAATAATCTATACTCGATTAAAATATATTAGAATTTTTAAATATACAGCCCCAAGTCAACACTACATTGATTACATGACAGCCTAAAGTCGAAAAAAATATTTAAAAATTGTCAAACAGAGAAATTGATATTTATTAAAAACAAAGGGTTCGATTTTAACAGGTGAGACTAGCTCGAATGCAGACCTCAGACCTACTTTGAACTTGAAATCACAAAAAAGACCGTTAGAAGAGGGCGTGAGTGTGTTTCGGCGTAACTCTTCCGTCACTCAAGTCAGGTACTTAGAACACAAATGAGAGAGCAGCTGAGGACGCTGCTAAAAATCAATATAGTGAATGAATTATTAAACTCTCAAACTTGATATTTATAGGAGAATACATGTGATCTATCATGGGCAACTTACTTAGGGGCCTGTGGGTCCAAAGTCCGATTTAGGCCTGCTTTTGATGGGTCCATTCATAGAGAATCAAAAACAAAGATAATGAATTAAAACTTAATTTTGATAAATTAGATAACTAAAATCGCAAACGTATAGGACAACAAAAACATTATTCCGTTAAACACATATGATGCTTGTGCATTTACGCTAGTGCATTATAATAAATGAGAGGTTTAGATTAAGTTTGATTTAACCAATTTTAGTGTCATGCATATCTACGCTCATATTTTTAAAAAACAGCATAAAATTCAACATATTCTAAAAATAACAAAAAAAATCCTACTCAAATAACTATTTCAACTAATTATCAAAAATTAATTAAAGTTGTTGGAACTTTTCAAGTTCGCAATCTTGATTTTGATGTTAAAAAAACTTGTTAATTTGCGTTACTAATAATCTACCTTAGTGTGCAGAAGCTAGGATCAGTCACGAGCTGTTTACATCGCAAACCAAAGACTCATCTGATCGCACAAACTGAATCATTCTAACTGTTACATCAATTGAGCAGTCCAGCTGATTGTCCAGTTGATAGGTGGTTCAGCAGGAGAACCTCATAAGTCTGGCCAGCCGAAGGAGTGTTCAACTGATGTAGAAACACAACTGATCAGTTCAACTGAACGAGAGTGAAATCAGTTCAACTGACGAGTCAACTGATTTCACCAGCTAAACTGAAGATCAGTTCAGCTGACTAGTTCGAAGCATCAATCAGAATCTTTTAGTTGTAGATCAAGACAAGCTCCTTCTAGTAGATTCCAGCTTTATACAAAGGTACAAATCAATTGTCTAGTCAAAGGACAATAAATGAACGTTGCATCAGAGCATTAAAGACAAAACATTTCAGAAGGGCAGGCGTAAAGTCGAAGACACAAAGTCCAAGAAACGAATTCAAGATGCAACGGATATAATAATTGTGTAAGGCCCGAGATTTTATTACTGTAATCTGAGATTAATCTGAAATGATTTATTTATTAATTGAGATGATTATAGACGAAACGGATCAGACCGGGAGAGCCGAAAGAAGATTTGACATGAGGTGCAAGAAGAGTCCCCGCGCACATGCGCGACATGTATGGGCGCACATGCGCGAGGAAGACAGAACCATGCGCGCACATGCGCGGAACGTCCAGAACCTTGGGCGCATATGTGGTGTTTCTGATACAGTAGACATCGTATAATTGAAATCAGATTAAAGAATAGACTGTTTATACAATTGTTATGATTTTCGAAAGATATTGATTGGGATTTGATATTAGAGTTGTGTTGTTACTGATCTTAAGTGTACAGATATTGAGATTATGAATTGTACTGATACTGATTATGAATTCTGATATTATATCTGTGATGTTGAGATTGACGGGGATAGCGAAACTGTATTGTTATGCTGTTGAAACATCAGTTGATTTAGAGTGATCAGATTCAGTAATGATTTCGATGATATCGTTGATATGAATTAGATTGTACCTTGTTCAGATATGGATCAGATTATATACTGATTTGAGTAATGATCAGAACAGGTTTTGAATCGAATTATATACTGATATTGTATTTATGCGATTGTCATTGCCAGACTGGGTATGGACAGATTGGAATACAAGACTTCGTCTTCGTCAGACCGGGAAGACAAAGGTATAATTCATGTTTTGTTTGGAGAAGACACAACTCAAATGAGATTCAATTTGAGTTTCCCAACAAAATCACATACTAGAATTGTTGTTTATCTTTTTATATGATTATGCTTTGTTTATAGATTTATATGCAAGCATTTGAGATAGGAAAGTCATTTGGTAGATTCGCCAAATTACTAGATGTTCGGTGGTATCGACGCTTCGGATCATAGTCACTCCGATTGTAGATATTCGATACAGACATGGCCGAAGTCTAGGAATAAGACGTACAGTCACCCCGATTGGGAGGGTAGGTGACAGACAGTGACGTCTTGTTCACACCGGGATCCCTAGAGTTAGAGTTGAGTTGAGTCAAGATATGAATTGAATTAAGTTGCATGCTTATTTTATTTTGGTTTCAGAGATTATGGAACTCATTGTTACTGCATGCTTATTTTGATTTAGTTTCATAGACTATGAAACCTATTGCTATTGATTTTATGCATGATAGTATGCTTTATGATTTATATTGTGTACATGCATGTCTACCATGTTTTATACTGGGATTTATTCTCACCGGAGTATCCGGCTGTTGTCTTGTTTTGTATGTGTGCATGACAACAGGTGGGGCAGGATCGGGGTCAAGAAGATGATGAGAGAAGATGAGTTAGAGTGGTGATTCCGGACTTATTGTAGACTTGGTTTAATACTTGAAATTTAGTAGTTGAACCATAGACTAGTTTGAATAAGTGTTGTACATTATTGTACTTTTATACTGAGATGTATATTAGTTAAATTTCATTACGTTCCGCACTTACGTTTTTAAAAAGAAAAATTTTTAGACCCTGTTTATCTTAATTGATAATTAAATCCCAAAGATGATTAAGAAGATGATTAGCGTCCGGGTCCCCACAACAGGTGGTGATTAAGAAAATGATTAGCGTCCGGGTCCCCACAAATTGAGTCTCACTGTACGATCAGCTTTCGCATCTATATAAAGAGAAGAT
The DNA here is from genome assembly GCF_025594145.1 of Primulina tabacum. Classification (NCBI taxonomy): domain Eukaryota; kingdom Viridiplantae; phylum Streptophyta; class Magnoliopsida; order Lamiales; family Gesneriaceae; genus Primulina; species Primulina tabacum. The sequence continues at coordinate 20,845,068 of NC_134559.1, read as the reverse complement.
CAGTGAAGACTCAATATCTACAGAGATAAGAAGCTTCAACGCAAATAAGAGAGAAAAGAAAAGGGCACGTGCATTGCACATCAGCTTTCAGAAGCAATCATGTAACATACCGTACTTCTGAACTACTTTAAAATTTGCGGAAAAATAAAAAATTTCTTAAATACCAATAAACTTTCAAAATGTGATCATAAATGAACTGTCCAACTAAAAGCATTTACAACAGAGTGAACACAATTAAATTTGCTAATGAAAAATACTTGTTTAAACATTGTAATCAAAACGTGAAATCAGAGTATTTTGAACACTTCATAAAAACTTAAAATATGGCGGTCCTCGGGTTTAGCCTCCCGCTCAGTCCAAGCCAGCTCACTGGTCCTCACCTCTCGTCTCTTCAAACTCATCCTCACCTGCATTGATCAAGTCTAGTGAGTCTAAAGACTCAGCATGTATAAACTGGAAGTAACAAGTAATATGTAATAAAATCACATGCAACTTTAAAATAGAACGTACATACTTGAACTTGAACGTGCATATAAAAGCTTGAACATACATACATATCATAGACGTGCCATAAACGTAAAACTTTTCTGAAACATGCTTGCATCATACATACCTGAACATACATGAACTTCATCATTTTGCGTAGAGGCATGTTTCAAAGCAAGTGACTCATACAGGAATACGCCTGATCAGACTAAACCACAGTACTGGGCTGACAGGGAAGTTCCACTGCCACATACATGAGATCCCTGTTCATGCTTTAACGGGTGGATTGGTCCCTGGTCATGCTTTACCGCTTTCCAATCATGATCTAAACCCGTTCATGCTTTAACGGGGTGGATTGGTCCCTGGTCATGCTTTACCGCTTTCCAATCCCATACATAATTTGGTCACAAGACATTTAGCATACCTCAAAAACTTGAAATATTTTCTTTTGTACGTCGAACATACTTACTTGGCGTTGAAGGATTCGTTGGATCTCGCTTGGGGCCACTTCTGCACATACTATCATGAGTTCGAACACTTATCTTGCATAACTTAGACGTAGGTACTCGGGCTCGCCACCGAAGTAAATAAATAGCTTATGACATTCTAAATCACTCGGAACTTGACCTCGTTTAATTATCGTACTAAACCATTACTTAGAACCCCAAAACAAATCATATATTTTATATTCATACCCACAAAACAAATCATATACTTTATATTCATATTTTTTTAAAAAATAAAAATAAATTTTTTTTTAAGAGGGGTACACGGACCCCGTGTAGGTGTCCGGGTAGGGGTCCGAATAGGAACTGGAATTTCGTATTTTTGAAGAAAAAAGGACGCTCCGTGTCGGGGTCCGGGAAGGGGTCCGGATAGCCTCTGAACATGGAAATTCACGAAAATTCGCTATCTTATTCATTCACTCTTTCAATCCAAGCCTAAGGACTATGAACCAACACCTCGAGACTCATCCTAGGATGCTATTACATTGATTCAAACCCGTACAACACCCCAAACGTCCCCAAGCATCGACAAGCACTTCAATACAACAATAACCCGTAATTCGACATCATTTAACTTCCTACGATTTCTATTACATCCCAAGTCAATCTCGACCTAAACGAACCACCAAATAACACTTAAATACATCCCATAACATATCTAAATGCAGTAGCACAAGCCCGGCGATGCCCAACGAAGCCTGCAACAAATAACTTCAAGAACATGTCAAGAACACATTTTCATAAAAGTCGCAGTTTGAGCAGTCCCACGAAAACAATCATAACTCACTCATTTCTTATCCAAATATTTTGAATTTACAATCAAATCGAAGGTATCAAAAAGTTCTACGTTTCATATTCTGAAAGTTTTCCAGAAACTCGACCGAAAAATCGCAGTAATTGAAATTACAGCAAATTACGAGTTTTAGATCTAAAAACGTTTCAAAAATCGATCCAACAATTTTCTGCTCAAACTTTGCACATCACACATGGATTTTTACGCATAATAAACAACACAACGCATAATATGACGAGATCGACGCATGAAAAATAGAATATACATGCCTTTAAATCTTTAATGTTACCGAAAAGACGATATCGAAGCGGGAAGGAAGCGAGGGGTTATCCGGGACGATCGTGTAACGATTTTCTTGCAACGAAAGTGATGAAAACTTGCTGGAAATTGTGGGGAATAGAAGCGGCTGCTCTTCCTTCTAGGAACTAGATTTTGTTCTAAAATTAAAAATTTGAATTGTGGAATAAAATGTGTGTGTGTGATATCGTGAGTGAGTGTGTGTAAAAGAGTGCGCGTGAGTTTGATAGTAATTAGGGAAAATTTTTGATTAATTAATAATTAACATCTAATTAAAAATATTAACTCTCCCCTAATTATAATAAAATCTCAAAATTTAAAATAACTTGTACAAGTGTCATAACTTTAAAAGTTTTAAAATTCTAAAATTGCTTGAATAAATAATTTAGGCTTTTAAAATACTTAAACTTATATATCACTTAAAATGCTCCCAATCTAAACTTAAAATAATTTACCACATTTTAAAATTACCAAAATCGTCACCGGTCTCTTCTCCTCGATCCCGCATCGAATAATCGTCTGAAACATGAGAAAACTTTTAACGTGCATCACATAAACATAATAATTTGAAATAATGCAGTTTCATAAGTTATGCATCTCTAAAAAAAAATCATTTTCAACTTAAATAAATGATTTAACAATTTAATAAATGTGTGGGCTATACGTGTACTGAATTCGGACTCTACAAATCAGCCCAGAGGGAACTCTTCACAGTCATATCAGCTTAGTTTAGAAGCTTATTTCTCTCAATGTGTGAGAACATCCTTCTTCAGTTCTCACACACAGACACTCTCACCACTCAAATATAGTCTTCCACAAAGACGTTAAACTTGTGTATATAGTCTATGACACATAGACGTTAAAGAAGTGTTGGCTGGAAGGTGCTGCCTTCATTCGTAGCTAAGAGTTCAGTTTAGGCAGTAGTGTAAGTCCTAGCTGAGTGGATTTGTACAAGTAGTTGTATAAATCAAAGTCTTCTACTGGATCATACCCGTGGAGGTAGAAGGGGTGGTGACATAGGAGCAGTTGAAGTCTTCGAACATCCATAAACGCATATTGTGTATTTAACTGATTAACTGCTATTTTCAAAGTGTTTGGATTAGTTAGAGTATCCGCCAGTTCAGCTGTCACCATAACTGAACTGATGAATGCAAAAACTAATCTACCCTTTTTCAGTTATTCAGTTTACATGAGTTAAAATGTTTTCTAATATAACAGTCTTCTTCACGAAGGATTACTTCGAGTTTCTTCCGCTTGGTTTTAAACCAAACTCGATTTAATTCATCGGTATTAACATTCTTAGAACACGAGCTATTGCAACTCATTGGAGAATATAGTGTTCGAAATGCCTTCCAAGGCACTAGCACACTCGATCCTTCAAAAATCTTAATTTTACATAATGCCTTTCAAAATAATAATTCACGCTTTTTCATTAAAAAATGTTTCTCAAACATAATAAATCATCTTTATATGGATCCTTTTCAATTAAGAATTATTTAATATTTTATTATTTTTCTCCCAATTATATGGTCATAGATATTAGACGAAAACTAATTATATTAATTCATACTTTCATATTAAACATTTTCAATAAGATCAATATTATCTTCTTCATTTAGTTCGTTTATTGTGGGAGGTCGAATAATTTTTTCATCATTGTAATTCATACATAAATTGGAACGCCCAAAAGCCAACCTACGTAAACCATGTGCATGCAAATGAACTAAATCGCTTAATTATTTTATTTAATTGATTTAAAATGCTTGCATGATGCATATCATATGATTAAAGATATGATTGCATCATTAAATGATTAAATGGCATGATTTCATGAGAATTGAAGATTTTGTCCGAATATTCGATAGTAAGTTGGAGAAAGGAGACCGGGGACGACCAAGACAAAATGAATATTTTTCAACAAATATTTTCAAGGCTTCTTAATATGATTAAAAATGAATAATTTTTTTCTAAAAACGGTATAGTTCAAATTATTTTACGAGATGAGAACGATTTTATCCGGGAAGCCGGTTTTAGGCTAACGAGAGACTTTTAAAATATCAAATGCATTATTTTTGAAAATCAATTTTCATAAACTTTTATTTTTCAATTAAATATGTGTTATTTGGCCTAATTTATCTAGGATGAGTAGGCTCAATTGCTCATAAACTCAAAGGCCCAAAACCTAGGTCCATTAACAAGCAAATTAAAATCTATAAAATAGAAAACCTAGGTCTTTTTGCACCCTTAACAGCCGATCACAACACACACTTAAATTCGAAAATTTCAAGGGAATAAAACTTGGAGTATTCGTCACCCGTTCTCTATTCCTCGCGTCCCACGCCGACGATCGCCTATTCGAGCATTTTAAAACACAAAGCACGTTTCTAAATTCCTTTGACGCATCACTCAATCCATAATATGCATGTTTTGTTTATTTTTGCATGAAAAATATTGGAGTTCAAATTGCTTATCATTTTGAATTTTATTTCTAAAGTTTTGAAAAATTTGACGTACATATGAACGTGTTATGATTTCCAACGAGTACGCTACCAACATAGGATATTTAATGAGTGGAACATGGACTATTTAAGGTGGAAACGAAGGCTATGATTGAGTTGGCAAAGTAGGAGTGTAAGGACCGTGTATCGTATTATCGTAAATCCTGTGTGATTATCGATAATTTATGAAATTGTCATGTGATTATGTATTTGATGTATATCATGACAATGGAATTAAGAAAATGAATATTGAATATGAATTGACGTTATAAGAGCTCGAGTGGAGAAGCCGGACGCCAATATAGTACAAAAATCAATATTTGTACAGAACGTGTGGCGCCCGGGCGGTAGAAAATGATCGCCCGAGCGCCAGGATATATGAAATTTGTGTTCAGGCCGAACGTTCCGCGCCCGAGCGGTAACTTTTGACCGCCCGAGCGCGGTACAAGTGAAGGTGTGCGGTACAAGTGAAGGTGTGCGGCAGAATGTCTCGCGCTCGGGCGCGAGAATTCTACCGCCCGAGCGCCGAAGCAGTGGAGATAAAAATACTTCTCTTTCTTCTTTCTTCACTTTCATTCAGCAACTTCGAGAGACACGAGAGATTTTGAATTTCTTTCGTTCGAATCGACTTCGAAACGCTGTCTAAACGCGAAACAAATTATATATTCGGAATCTTCGCGTCGAGGGCTTCTGACTGAGGTAAATTTCTTCTAGTTCCAGCAGCTCTAAATATCAAAGTGCTGGAATAACATGTATTTGAAGTTGAAATTCCTATATGTAGTAGAATAACCGACAATAAACTCATATTCGAAGTCAGATTTGAATTATGATATGATTATGATTTGATATGAATTTTTGAAGTTTCAAATGATATTTGAAACTCATATTAATGATTTTGGATTATGTTATTGATTGGAATGAGTATGTTATTGATGTAGATAAAGTATTATACCGATATCTTCAAGCTACATCAACTGGAAACGAAGAATTGAGGTATGTTTGGACCGGGTAACATACGACAGGTATCTGTATTATATGATATATGTTGGATTGGTTTGATTGATTGAAATGAGAATACAAGTCTATATGCCTTATTTGTTGAGTTTATGTGGCATACATGACATTGTGATTGGAATATCGATGTATAAAATAAATGTTTGTTAACACACATCGTTTGATGCATACATCGATACATGACATGCACGTTGAGCTATGATCCTTGGATACCCTGATATGATTTGATTGGATTTTGGGGTTTGTGAACACAATGCTATGTTTGGTATTATATGACCCTTAAAATATAGACATTTGTGGCCCCGACGATTGATATGAGATTTGGGATTTGATGGCGCTTCGTCGATGCTATCATACGAGTATCCCTTATTGAGGCCGGTGTGCCAGCTCGAGCATTGATTTGATAGCGATTCGTTTGATTTTGACATATGCTCAGTGGATGGGCATTTGACCTGATACCTCCACGACATACATGCATTGCATACCATATATCATTGTTTAGATACTTGTGGTATATATGATGGTTGTTCCATACGGAGCTTTGCTCACTCCCAAGGGGAGCTGTTGTTGTCTTTGTGTGTGGACAATGGCAGGTACTCCAGGATATCAGAAGACTGGAGAGGGTACTTCTGGAGGGAGTCACAGTTTGAGTTGAGGTTTATATTTTGTTCCCAGTATATATGTCTATATACCGGGGCATGTCCCGAGGATATGAGTTGTTTGTATATGATTGATTTTGATTACGTGTGGGCATGTTTTTGATGTGAGATTAAATACTATTTTTAGTATTTAAATTATAGAAGAAATATTTTGGGCTCGTTGTAAAGAAATTTTAAACTCGTTTTCCGCTGTAATTAGTTAACCCTAATCAAAGTGCATTGTAATAACGATTAGGAGTTAAGGGGGGCCCCACACAGAGTGGTATCAGAGCCTAGCTGGGAATGCTCGATTGAGTCTTGTGTACACGTGAATAGGCACAAATGACTTGTGCGCATGTGTTTGATTTATTTGTATTACTTGCTCTTACTTGATTTGATTCGAGTAAGTATCTGATGAGATTGATGATATGAGATGATGATGATGTGAAATTGATATGGATTTGTGATATTCATCTTTTGATTGTAGATGGATCATACAAATGAAACTGCGAGTAGCAGTACTGAGAGGATAGTTGGGCAATTTGAAGGATTGTCCATGGATATATTGTAGAACCCGTAAATCAGTAGACGTATAAGCCATGCATAATTCTAGATTTTTAAATTTAATTGACTTCATTGCATGATTATTTTAAATCCATTTATTTGAAGTTAATTATTCATTATTTCAGTTCAGTAGATTGATTTTTAGCATTTCACTATTTTCAGTGAGGCCGGACCGGAGTTGGAGTTTTGAGATAGAATTTAAGATTCGAGAAATATTTCCAGAAGTTAATTTAGCCAGCAACCAAGTTCATTTAAGTTAGAAAGAGAGGTTTGAGTATTTAATTTAAATTATTTGAGGTGATTAAGAAATGAACTCATTTAAGTTATTAAATTAAGGGGTTAGCTCACTAAATTATTTAAAGGATTAGTAAGGCTTTCAAGGATTATTAGTTGACTAGATAATCAACATTCCCCTTTATTTTATTATGCATTTTTCGGCCACCCTTAGTGCTAGAAGATTCATTTTCCAACTCATCAACTTTGACCAATTCTTTGCATGTATTTAGTAGGATAATTCTAGGATTTTTGGGAGCACAATTTAATTAAATAAATGGACATATCCTAGTCTAGAACAAGAGAAATTTCGGCTACTACCTCCTAGAAGCATCCACCAACTCATTTGATATCAATTCAAAATTTAAAATTCAAAGGGGAGTGGACTTGGTCTTGATTCTTCCTTATATTGTGCACCCTTCTCCTCACCCCTCATAACCATTTTTTCCCCCCTCTCCTTTTCGAAAATTCAGAGTGAATTCACACTCATTTTCAGTAGAAAAATCGTGAGGTACCTAGCCAAAAAGAAGAGAGAAAAATCGAGAGCAAGGTAAGGTAGAAAAGAGAAGCGCTCCACCTCCTCCGTGCCGCGTCGTCGTCGTTTCGTTCGTTTTCTTTCGAAACGAAACCAGGCATGTCTAGATTCTTTATAAACCTCAATCAAGTCATATTATCATTTATTTTTCAGTACATGATCATGTTTATTCAAGTAAAAATCGAGATCCATGTCAAAACATTTTGAAACCACACATGCAGAATTTTCGATTTCCTTGGCAAGCTTCACGATTTCTTTTGGTTTGTGAGTTTCAGGTATTGGATCGACTCCAGGCTCCCAAGGTGGCTTGTATACATGTAGTAGGATGCATTAGGACCATGTTGGTCGATTCAAACCAGCCCCATGCTTGCTGGAAATTCAGAATGACAGCAAGTCCCCATAGGTGCAGAAATGTTGTTCGAAAAATTCAGTTTGTTGTCATGGAGGAAGGATCTGATCTTGGCTGCCCCAAGGGCCTATAGCCATGGTTGGATCACTTCCCTAGCATTTCTAAGACGTGACTAAGTTGCCCTTTTGGTGGCTTGGTCCATGGTTCATCGGTTTTTAATCAAAACGTCACAACAGCCCCTATACCCCTTCGGCTTCTTCATTTGTTCAGCTTTTGGTTCGTTCTTTTGTTGCTTGGTATGGATCTTGGTTGGCCTATGGCCCTTAGCCACGGTTCATATCATGCTCCTAGATGTCTAGATCATGCCATGGTCAATCAAATGGCCACTGGAACGACGCAAGACATCGATCATAGCATAAACACTACACACGCATGCAGGTTGCTCTCGGTTGGACCCTTCGGTTAAGATTTGGTGTGATGCGGATTGTGGCTGGCCTATGGCCCTTAGCCATGGTTCAAATCATTTGTTGGGATGTTGGTAAGAGTCTGTGGTCGGTGGTTCACTTCCCTAATGGCCGATAGCCTCGAAACCAACGCAAGTCTTGTAGTTGCGCAGCTGCTGGAAATTTCAGCAAGTTGCTGTGTCGGTTCAGAGGCTCGTTCGAGTTCTTGGTTGGCTTTTAGCCCATGGCCTTGGACTGGACAGTGCCTCATTGAGTTAAGAAGGTCGTGTTTTTGACCGTTCGTCATTTGGATCATTTTTGAGGTCGTACGAGAATTTACGGTGCAATGTGCCAAATTGACTCTCGAAAGAGCGTTTCGTGTTTTGGCCTCCATTCCACCTAGATTTCGACCCTATCATTTTAGGAACATTATTTTATGATTTTTCAGCGTATTTTAATCATGACTATACGTCGGTTCAGTGTCGGTTCAGGTTGGCTCGGAGTCATGATTAAATGCGAAGTCATTAGGCGTCATAGTCGCATCTTTTGACCGTAAATTGCATAGTTGGTCATGTTTAAGCTATTGCATATTTTTCATGGCACAGTTAGGTTGCAGCGAGCCTGGGAACGATCCAATCCAATCCAGTTGGTAAAATTACGGGACATTTTCATTATGCCAGTTAATTATTTTACGTGCATTAAATAGAAAATGATTATTTTGAGATTTATGCGATATGGCTTGTGGTTCATTCACTATGTGGGAGTGTTATTTTATACGGTCGCCAGTGACCGATCAGTTCAGTATGGTACCACCCGATCGCCAGTGACCGGCCAGCTCAGTTCAGTTTCAGCCTCTCCGGTAGCCAGTTACCGATCAGTTCAGCTTAGTGCAGTGGCCACAGGCGTAAAACATAATCTCAACAGAAAATTTTACCAGATATTTCAGTACAGGCTCCAAGGAGCAAATATTTTTACAGTAATTTCCAGTTCAGTTATGCACGTATTATAATTGCTCAGTACAGATTATTTTCAGTATGCCTCAGGACAGGATATGTTAACTCATGCATATTTTAATTCAGATTTTTACTCGTTACCTGTGATATATGCATGCTGAGTCTTTAGGCTCACTAGACTTGATTGTTGTAGGTACTGATGAGGCCAGGGCCGAGGGCGGGGACCAGTGAGCCAGCTTAGGTCGGCAGTAGTGGCACCCGAGGACCTCAAAGCAGCAGTTGTTATTTTTTTCGCAAACAATTTTATCAGTCGTTGGATATTTTTTTAAATCGTTGTTGTTGGCAAAACTTTAATTTTCTTCCGCTGCAATATTTTGAAATATTGAACTTGATTCACCAGTGATTTTATGAATGAGGCCATTTAAGTTCTTTTAAAAAGAAAATTTTTAATTTTCCGAAAATTTTCAAGAAAGGAGTTTTAGGCCCCTCACAGTTGGTATCAGAGCGGTGGTTCTGTATAGGGTTTCACTACTACTGACCGCGAGAAGCTCACGAAGCCACGTCTTCGGTCTGTAAGTTTTTCAGTTCAGCATCTTGTTCAGCATTTCAGTTAAAGCATGAATTATTTTGTCAGCATGCTTCCAGATTTTCAGTATTTCAGTGTTCATTTAAAATAAATTATGGAATTATGCATGTTAGTTACGTATGGGTTATGTTGGAACAGTATGCCCCCTAGACGCATTTTAGAGCGCATTAGAGAGGAGGAGCCTCGCCGAGAGGACAGAGAGGAGCATAGACCGGAGGGAGACCTACCACCTCCTCCACCGCCACCACCGGACATGAGTGCCCAGATGTTAGCTGGGATGGCACAGTTCTTCGCACAGTTTGCGGGGGGCAATGCCGCAGCCGTAGCCGCAGCCGCAGCCAGGCCGACAGGGCCCGAGGCTGTGTATGAGCGATTCATGAAGATGCGCCCGAAGGAATTCTCTGGGGCATCTGACCCCATGGTTGCCGAGGGATGGATCAAATCCCTCGAGGTTATCTTCGATTTTATGGAGCTGGGGGACGCAGACCGAGTCCGATGTGCCACCTACCTGTTCACTCGAGACGCCCGCTTATGGTGGGAAGGAGCTTCGGTAGCCCTGACATTGGCTACACTTTCTTGGACCCGCTTTACGGAGGTTTTCTACTCCAAGTATTTTGCTGAGGAGGTTCGCACCAGGCTGACCACCGAGTTCATGAGTCTGAGACAAGGGGATATGTCGGTTACGGAGTTTATCCGTAAGTTCGAGAGGGGCTGTCACTTTGTGCCCCTGATCGCGAATGATGCCAGAGCCAAGCTGATGCACTTCCTGGTGGGCTTACGGCCGATCTTGCGCCGGGATGTTAGGGTATCTGACCCTGCTACTTATGAGGTTGCCGTCTCCAAGGCCTTAGCCGCAGAGCAGGATCTGCGGGATATCGAGAGGGATCACCAGGGCAAGCGCCCAGCCCAGGCACCGCACCGCCCTCCTCCTCATCAGCATCAGCAGCAGAATAAGAGGCCTTTTCATGGACCGCCCAGGAACCGAGGCCAGCAGCAGCAGCGGGGACGCCCAGCCCCGAGGACTCAGGAGCACCCAGTCTGTCCCAGGTGCTCACGTCGCCATCCTGGAGCATGTATGGCTGGCTCAGGAAAGTGTTTTAAGTGTGGCAGTCCAGACCACATGTTGCTGCAGTGTCCTCAGAGGAATCTGCCTACCCAAGGCAGAGTTTTTGCTCTCCATGCCGCGGAAACCAACCCGGAGACTATGTTGTTGACAGGTACCTTTAAACTTTAAGTTATTATTTGAATTTCCGTGTTTTGGGAATCGGGATTTAGATTTTGAACTTAGAACTGTTATAGGATTGCATGCTCTACTCAGATTTATTTCAGGGAAATTAAGCTAGAGGAACCTTGACCTTTGCATGTCTATAAGTTTAGATCTTATAGTGGGATTCAACTTAGAACTCCGCTCTTTCAGGGAGAATTTTTATATCTGGTTCCGCTACCAAGGCCTTGATAGATTCAGGGGCCACTCACTCATTTATTTCGGAGGTCTTTGCAAACTTTCTCAAGATCCAGACCATTGGGCTAGATACAGCCTTTTCGGTAGTGTTGCCGTCAGGCGAGGAGATGGCAGCCACCAATGTTATCCGAGATATAGACCTTGAGTTGCACGGTAATCTTGTTTATGCGGATCTGATTGTGCTACCGATGCCGGAATTTGACATCATCCTAGGGATGGACTGGCTATTGAGGAACAGAGTGTTGATAGACTTCCAGCGGAGATCTGTTCTTGTCCGACCGCCTGGAATGGAGCAGTTCTTATTTGAGCCGGACAGGTACTTTCCTTTACCGCGCATTATTCCTTATGTTCAGGCTAGGAAGCTCATGCATAGAGGGTGTCGGGAATTTCTAGCAACCTTTTTATCTGTCCCCGAGGAACCCAGCCAGTCAGCCTCAGATGTTCCGGTTGTCAGAGAGTTCTTAGACATTTTTCCCGAAGACGTCTCTGGTATGCCACCCGAGAGAGAGGTGGAGTTTTCCATTGAGCTTATGCCAGGTACGGCTCCGATATCCAAAGCACCGTACCGTCTAGCACCGACAGAGATGGCAGAGCTTAAGAAGCAGATCCAGGAACTTCTCGACAAGGAGTTCATTCGCCCGAGCTTTTCTCCATGGGGCGCGCCAGTCTTATTCGTGAAAAAGAAGGATGGCTCGATGAGGCTTTGCATTGACTACAGGGAGTTGAACAGGGTTACAGTGAAGAATAAATACCCACTGCCGAGGATTGAGGATCTGTTTGACCAGTTGCAGGGAGCTTCGATTTTCTCCAAGATAGATCTGCGTTCCGGTTATCACCAGTTGAGGGTGAGAGATGTTGATGTTTCGAAGACAGCTTTCAGGACTCGTTATGGTCACTACGAGTTCCTTGTGATGCCGTTCGGTCTGACGAATGCGCCAGCGATCTTCATGGATCTCATGAATCGCGTATTTCAGCCGTACCTCGACCAGTTTGTGATAGTGTTCATAGATGACATTCTCGTCTACTCCAAGAGTCGGGAGGAGCACAGCAGGCATCTGACCACAGTGTTGCAGACATTGCAGAAACATAAACTATTCGCAAAGTTCAGTAAGTGCGAATTCTGGTTAGAGAAGGTGGCGTTCTTGGGCCACATTGTTTCTAGCAGTGGCATTGAGGTAGACCCGGCGAAAGTTGCAGCAGTCAGAGATTGGGTTGTGCCTCAGAATGCATCCGAGATCCGCAGTTTCCTTGGGCTAGCAGGATATTACAGAAAATTCATCCAGGGATTCTCCTCTATCGCCGTTCCACTCACAGCACTGACAAAGAAAAATGTGAAGTTTGTGTGGAGCGAGGAGTGTCAGAAGAGCTTCGATACTTTGAAGCAAGCTCTTATCTCAGCACCCGTTTTGGCTGTACCGTCAGGATCTGGTGAGTTTGTCCTTTATACCGATGCTTCGAAGCTTGGTTTAGGTGCAGTTTTGATGCAGCATGGGAGAGTGATAGCGTATGCTTCTCGACAGCTGAAAATCCACGAGAAGAATTACCCTACCCATGATCTGGAGTTAGCGGCCGTAGTTTTTGCTTTGAAGATTTGGAGGCACTATCTGTATGGAGAGAAGTGCCAGATCTTTACCGACCATAAGAGCCTCAAGTATTTCTTTACGCAGAAGGAGCTGAACATGCGTCAGAGGCGTTGGTTGGAGCTTGTGAAAGACTACGATTGTGACATTAGCTACCACCCGGGTAAAGCTAATGTAGTTGCGGATGCTTTGAGCAGGAAAGTCACAGTGATGGCTCATTTGACGATGCAGAAACCTCTTCAGATTGAGATGCAGAGGTTTGATCTTGAGACTTATCCTCGAGGCAGAGTTCCTCGTCTATCTACCTTGACCATTCAGTCTTCCCTTTTGGACCGTATTCGCAGTGGTCAGACCGCAGATGAGCAGTTGGCACAGTGGAAGAAGAGAGATGAAGCCAAGGGCAGTGTTTTGTATGCAGTCCGCGATGGTATTGTGAGATACCGAGATAGAATATGGGTTCCCAGCAGTGATTCTATCCGAGCAGACATCTTATCAGAGGCCCATACGTCCCCGTACTCCATTGACCCTGGGAGTACGAAGATGTACAAAGATCTGCAGCTATTGTATTGGTGGCCAGGGATGAAGAAGGACATCAGGCGTTTTGTATCCGAGTGCCTGACTTGCCAGTTAGTGAAGGCCGAGCATCAGAGACCAGCAGGTTTGCTCAAGCCTCTTCCTATTCCCGAGTGGAAGTGGGAGAACATTACCATGGACTTTGTGACCGGATTGCCGAGGTCAGCCAGAGGATCGAATGCTATCTGGGTGATTGTAGATCGTCTTACCAAATCAGCGCACTTCTTGCCTATTAAGACGACTTTCACCATGGTTCAGTATGCAGAGCTGTATATCCGAGAGATAGTCCGACTCCATGGTATTCCAGTTTCTATCGTATCAGACAGAGATCCCAGATTCACTTCCTCGTTTTGGAAGAGTTTGCATTCGACTATGGGTACGAAGTTGCTGTTTAGCACAGCTTTCCATCCGCAGACAGATGGACAGTCGGAGCGAGTTATTCAGATCTTAGAGGATCTTCTCCGTGCTTGCGTCATTGATTTCTCTGGGAGTTGGGAGTCGAACTTACCATTGGTAGAGTTCACCTATAACAACAGTTTCCAGTCGTCTATATGTATGGCTCCGTATGAGGCGCTGTATGGCCGCAAGTGTAGATCTCCTGTTCATTGGGATGAAGTAGGAGAGAGAGCAGAGTTGGGTCCAGAGATTGTTCAGCAGGCAGCAGAGGTAGTAGTCAAGATTCGTGATAGAATGAGGACTGCTCAGAGCCGACAGAAGAGTTATGCCGATCAGCGGAGGAGAGAGTTAGAGTTTGCAGTGGGCGATCATGTCTTCGTGAAAGTGGCACCTATGAAGGGTGTCATGAGATTTGGCAAGAAAGGGAAGCTCAGTCCGAGATACATTGAACCGTTTGAGATCCTTGACAGAGTTGGGACGCTAGCGTATCGTGTGGCTCTTCCGCCGAATCTGGCCGGAGTACACAATGTCTTTCACGTCTCCATGCTGAGGAAGTATATGGCAAATCCTTCGCATGTGCTGAATTTAGAGCCGTTGCAGCTTACTCCGAACTTATCTTATGAGGAGAGACCCGTGCAGATCCTAGACAGACAGGAGAAGAAACTTCGGAACAAGCTCGTTAAGCGAGTCAAAGTCAAATGGCTCAACCATTCAGAGGAGGAAGCTACGTGGGAGTCTGAGCCGGAGATGAGAAGTCGATACCCTGAGTTATTCGGTGAGTTCTAATTTCGAGGACGAAATTTATTTAAGGGGGGGAGGATTGTAGAACCCGTAAATCAGTAGACGTATAAGCCATGCATAATTCTAGATTTTTAAATTTAATTGACTTCATTGCATGATTATTTTAAATCCATTTATTTGAAGTTAATTATTCATTATTTCAGTTCAGTAGATTGATTTTTAGCATTTCAGTATTTTCAGTGAGGCCGGACCGGAGTTGGAGTTTTGAGATAGAATTTAAGATTCGAGAAATATTTCCAGAAGTTAATTTAGCCAGCAACCAAGTTCATTTAAGTTAGAAAGGGAGATTTGAGGATTTAATTTAAATTATTTGAGGTGATTAAGAAATGAACTCATTTAAGTTATTAAATTAAGGGGTTAGCTCACTAAATTATTTAAAGGATTAGTAAGGCTTTCAAGGATTATTAGTTGACTAGATAATCAACATTCTCCTTTATTTTATTATGCATTTTTCGGCCACCCTTAGTGCTAGAAGATTCATTTTCCAACTCATCAACTTTGACCAATTCTTTGCATGTATTTAGTAGGATAATTCTAGGATTTTTGGGAGCACAATTTAATTAAATAAATGGACATATCCTAGTCTAGAACAAGAGAAATTTCGGCCACTACCTCCTAGAAGCATCCACCAACTCATTTGATATCAATTCAAAATTTAAAATTCAAAGGGGAGTGGACTTGGTCTTGATTCTTCCTTATATTGTGCACCCTTCTCCTCACCCCTCATAACCATTTTTCCCCCCTCTCCTTTTCAAAAATTCAGAGTGAATTCACACTCATTTTCAGTAGAAAAATTGTGAGGTACCTAGCCAAAAAGAAGAGAGAAAAATCGAGAGCAAGGTAAGGTAGAAAAGAGAAGCGCTCCACCTCCTCCGTGCCGCGTCGTCGTCGTTTCGTTCGTTTTCTTTCGAAACGAAACCAGGCATGTCTAGATTCTTTCTAAACCTCAATCAAGTCATATTATCATTTATTTTTCAGTACATGATCATGTTTATTCAAGTAAAAATCGAGATCCATGTCAAAACATTTTGAAACCACACATGCAGAATTTTCGATTTCCTTGGCAAGCTTCACGATTTCTTTTGGTTTGTGAGTTTCAGGTATTGGATCGACTCCAGGCTCCCAAGGCGGCTTGTATACATGTAGTAGGATGCATTAGGACCATGTTGGTCGATTCAAACCAGCCCCATGCTTGCTGGAAATTCAGAATGACAGCAAGTCCCCATAGGTGCAGAAATGTTGTTCGAAAAATTCAGTTTGTTGTCATGGAGGAAGGATCTGATCTTGGCTGCCCCAAGGGCCTATAGCCATGGTTGGATCACTTCCCTAGCATGTCTAAGACGTGACTAAGTTGCCCTTTTGGTGGCTTGGTCCATGGTTCATCGGTTTTTAATCAAAACGTCACAACAGCCCCTATACCCCTTCGGCTTCTTCATTTGTTCAGCTTTTGGTTCGTTCTTTTGTTGCTTGGTATGGATCTTGGTTGGCCTATGGCCCTTAGCCACGGTTCATATCATGCTCCTAGATGTCTAGATCGTGCCATGGTCAATCAAATGGCCACTGGAACGATGCAAGACATCGATCATAGCATAAACACTACACACGCATGCAGGTTGCTCTCGGTTGGACCCTTCGGTTAAGATTTGGTGTGATGCGGATTGTGGCTGGCCTATGGCCCTTAGCCATGGTTCAAATCATTCTTTGGGATGTTGGTAAGAGTCTGTGGTCGGTGGTTCACTTCCCTAATGGCCGATAGCCTCGAAACCAACGCAAGTCTTGTAGTTGCGCAGCTGCTGGAAATTTCAGCAAGTTGCTGTGTCGGTTCAGAGGCTCGTTCGAGTTCTTGGTTGGCTTTTAGCCCATAGCCTTGGTCTGGACAGTGCCTCATTGAGTTAAGAAGGTCATGTTTTTGACCGTTTGTCATTTGGATCATTTTTGAGGTCGTACGAGAATTTACGGTGCAATGTGCCAAATTGACTCTCGAAAGAGCGTTTCGTGTTTTGGCCTCCATTCCACCTAGATTTCGACCCTATCATTTTAGGAACATTATTTTATGATTTTTCAGCGTATTTTAATCATGACTATACGTCGGTTCAGTGTCGGTTCAGGTTGGCTCGGAGTCATGATTAAATGCGAAGTCATTAGGCGTCATAGTCGCATCTTTTGAACGTAAATTGCATAGTTGGTCATGTTTAAGCTATTGCATATTTTTCATGGCACAGTTAGGTTGCAGCGAGCCTGGGAACGATCCAATCCAATCCAGTTGGTAAAATTACGGGACATTTTCATTATGCCAGTTAATTATTTTACGTGCATTAAATAGAAAATGATTATTTTGAGATTTATGCGATATGGCTTGTGGTTCATTCACTATGTGGGAGTGTTATTTTATACGGTCGCCAGTGACCGATCAGTTCAGTATGGTACCACCCGGTCGCCAGTGACCGGCCAGCTCAGTTCAGTTTCAGCCTCCCCGGTAGCCAGTTACCGATCAGTTCAGCTTAGTGCAGTGGCCACAGGCGTAAAACATAATCTCAACAGAAAATTTTACCAGATATTTCAGTACAGGCTCCAAGGAGCAAATATCTTTACAGTAATTTCCAGTTCAGTTATGCACGTATTATAATTGCTCAGTACAGATTATTTTCAGTATGCCTCAGGACAGGATATGTTAACTCATGCATATTTTAATTCAGATTTTTACTCGTTACCTGTGATATATGCATGCTGAGTCTTTAGGCTCACTAGACTTGATTGTTGTAGGTACTGATGAGGCCAGGGCCGAGGGCGGGGACCAGTGAGCCAGCTTAGGTCGGCAGTAGTGGCACCCGAGGACCTCAGAGCAGCAGTTGTTATTTTTTTCGCAAACAATTTTATCAGTCGTTGGATATTTTTTTAAATCGTTGTTGTTGGCAAAACTTTAATTTTCTTCCGCTGCAATATTTTGAAATATTGAACTTGATTCACCAATGATTTTATGAATGAGGCCATTTAAGTTCTTTTAAAAAGAAAATTTTTAATTTTCCGCAAATTTTCAAGAAAGGAGTTTTAGGCCCCTCACATATATTGATGGCTCGATTCCAGGATCTGAAACCACCGAGGTTCTTTGGCACTGAGAGTGTAGAAAGAGCAGAGGCTTGGTTAAAGGATATCGAGCATTTGTTTAATATTGTTGAATATTCCAAGGCTCGGAGACTGAAACTTGCTCTCTATCAGTTGAAAGATCGAGCTAAATCTTGGTGGGAAGCCGCTGAGATTGGATTGAAAGAAGCCGGGATTGAAGTCACATGGGATGTCTTCAAGGCCCAGTTTTTGGAGCAGTATTCCCCTCATTCCTATTATACTGCCCAAGAGAATGAATTCAATAGTCTGCAGCAGGGAACGATGACTGTTGCAGAGTATGCTTCGAAGTTTTCTACTCTATTGAAGTATGCACCTCACGTAGCTGGGAATGCAAAAGCAAAATATAAAAGGTTTGTGAATGGATTGCATCCTGCTATATATACTTATGTTGTTTCTGGATTGCCTACCAGCTACGCAGAGGCAGTTGAACGAGCCAAAGCAGCCGAGGCTGGACTTAGGCGAGGAGATCCACAGTATACTCCTCCACCTCCAGTGTCAGTTCAGCAGCATACTTTGCGGCCGAAAGGTAAGAATTTTAAGAAGACTGGTTCTGTTTCTTCGTCTTCTTCGAGTTCGAGTGGATCACAGAGAGGGAGTCCTGTGATTGCTCCTTACTGTAGCCATTGTGGGGGTAAACATACTATCGAGCAGTGTCGAGGTATGTTTGGTACTTGTTATCAGTGTGCGCAGGAAGACCATTTCTCTCGAGTATGTCCGAACAGGGGTACGACTTCTTCCCAATCCCAGCCAGGATTTAGAGGTGGCCCTATTATGATGAGACATGCTGTTCCTATTCCATCCTTTCAGCAGTCGAGTGTCCCACGATATCGAGGACTGGGTGGTCAGAGTGCCCAAGTTCCTCCTCAAGTGAAAGTGTACGCCATGACCGAGGATCAGGCGAGAGAAGCTCCTGGTGGTGTGATTGCAGGTATTTGCACGATTTGCGATTATCCTGCACGTGTTTTATTTGATACAGGTGTTAGAGTAGGTGCACGTCGAGCCAAGTGTTGGCCGAGTGTTCACAATGAAACTCTATGTATAAACAGTCTTTATTTTAATAATATTTGAATTTATCATTTTGGCACTTCTTTATCTGTATACCCATGCTAGTTGCATAGATAAAGCCCTTGAATATACAAATAGTAGAAAGAATATGAGATGCTCATATGATGAGTATCATGAAACTCATATTTGTAATACTGTATATTCTAAACGGTTCCTAGTCGATTCAGCCGCCACTAAGAAGGATATAGGCCGCTCGAGTTCGAGACTAGTATCTGCGATGTGAGTACCATGTTTCATTGGTAGGGGACATTGTGATGTCCGAGCATGCAGATAGGTGCTCCTGGTAGAGTGCACTGAACAACCCTCCATAAAGGACTTTCCAAATGGTTCTCACTTATCGAGTGGAAAAGTCCTAGTTTATGGTTGTACACCATTAGTCCTTATGACCCGGGACAACATTGAGACTCTATGTGCTAGAATTACACTTTGACTTGTTTACCGACTCTCATGGGATCATCAAGTGGCAAGGTTGGGTGATCTGCCGAAACATATAGGACTCGATGCATTGTAGTCGGGGATTCACCGCTTACCTTCGGGTATGGATATCCTATGTGTTCTCATGTATATGTAGGTTGAAATCTCTGATCAGAGTATGGTGGTAATTATGAAAGGGGTTTCATAGTATGGTTGTCGAATCGGTCGGGATATATGAGTTGAAGGGACCGTACTGTACGCTAACCATAATTGAATGGTTCTTGCAGGCACTATCATTTGATAGCTAGGGAATCATGTAAGCGATGCTGCTAGGCGTTTAACATGATTGGTTGGGTACTATCAGACTTGAGTTCTGACGTTCTTGTTATCAAAGGGTTGATAAGTAAGGATAGAGCAATTGGGGTATGCTCGTATAAGGACATGTTTAGTCCGAATCACATGGAGATGTGAACCCACGGCTATTTGTATCAATGAACCATTGAGAGCCACACAAGTGCTAGCTTTCTAGATCCCGTTGAGAAGTAAAATAGTTCAATGTGTTGAACGGCTTATAAAGGAGTTTATAAGCATAAGGAAAAATAGAAGTATGACTTCTATAAGGAGAATGTAACTTTTAATTTGAGGAAGTGTTCCTAAATTAAAAGTTGGCCAAATAATAATGTATTTGAAAATTGTGATTTCATAAACATTATTATGGACTAAATTAAATTAATTCAAGTGTTGAATTAATTAAAAGTAGAGTCCAAATAATTAAATTAATTCAAGTGTTGAATTAATTAAATCATATTGGGTCTTGTAGAGCCCAATAGTAAAATAATTATTCAACTAGTGACTTGAGTAATATCAAGTAAGGTTTAATTGGGCTCAAATATGTTTGAGACAATTAAATTAAAGTCCATGGGCCTTGTAATTGTTACAAGCCCAAAGAGGAAAGCATGCATGGGAGGTGAAGGGTTGGGAGACAATTTTTTCCACATCCAAGGCATGTCATGCCTTTGGAAATACAATCACTTTTTCAAGCATCAAGAAAAGTCTCCCTTCTCTCCTCCCACCCCTATGGCCGAAATTTGAGTCTCATTTTCTCCCAATTTTTGTTCTTCAATAGTTGGAGAAACAATTCTCTTCTCAAAGAAAAATCCTCATATTTTTCTAGTGCAAAATATGAGGGGATCTTCCTAGTTGGTGGTGGGCTCGATTTGAAGGAAAGGAGGAAGCTTGTAGAAGGTCTTGCCATACAAGAGCTAAGGTGTTTACACCTTAGTTGGAGCCATCATCAACCTCAAGAGGTTGATAGGTATAATTTCTTAACATCCTATGAATGTCATAGTTGTGTTTTTGTATATGCTACACCCTAGTACATGTGGTGCTCGAAATTTTATGCTACATAAATATGATTTTCGAAAATTTTATTGCTTCCGTTGCGAATTCGGGCACCTAAAATCGTTCCCTTTCAAGTGGTATCATGAGCTAAGGGTACTAGTTTTTGTAGCATATACATAATATTGTATTGAGGTCGATTTCTAACCGCATGAGATGAAATTTTTGCAACAAAATCAAGGCCAAAACAATGGGGTTTTCGGGCAGCTCGGGCTGCGCGAGGGGCTGCCCATTTCGGACAGCAAGGGCAGCCCGAGGGGCTGCCCGAATCCCCCCCCCCCCCCTGTGAAAAAATAAAAATAAAAAAATTTTTTGCATGTTGGTAGGAATCCGGCGACGGAGCTCCGGCGACGGAGCTCCGGCGACGGCGATGACGACTAGGGTTTTCAAAAGGTGTTTTGAAATATCAAAGTGTCATGGGCTTTGAGTTGTTGGGTCATTGGATGACTAACATATTTGTGAATTTTAAATGGGCCAAAATGTTTTTGGTGAAAAATGTGTTTTTGGGCCCTTAAGTTTAAAATTACAAAAGTTGCAAATATTTTCTCATGAAATAAATAATTGAAGTTGAACTTTAGTTATTTATAGTAAATGGTGATTTACAAGAAATTAGGTTATAAATAAATTAATTAGAAAGTAGACAAAGGTGTTTGTATACTTGTTAATTTAGTTTATAATCGTGGCGGTTAGTGATTGGATCAAGATATATAATATTGGATCAATTAATTATTGTGATAATTAATTGATGGTGTATGATATATGATATTATGCATGAAGGATGATCAAAAGCCCAAGCCCAATTTGCTAGGTGTATGCTAGGATATTTTGTGTTGAATGATTGTAATAATTATTAAATTTAAAGTGGGCTTGGTTTATGGCATGTTCCTACCCCCATGAGATGTATCCCTATTTGCCATGGATATTTATTTGTAAATATTAGTATAGTGGATGATCAAGATTGGAAGATGGTAGCCATGATGATTATGAAGATCGAAGACATGTAAATATTGAAAGCATATGTAATAGTTGCATTTGCATCCCTTGCATTTCTCTAGGATTGGACCTATGCCCGTGTTTAGCTCACACGGGCCATTAGTATTGGGGCGATTGATCATCCTTGTTTGTTTACTGTTTATAATATATGCATCATATGTTATAAATAATGAGTATGTGCGTTATTATTATGATAATAACAAAGTTGCATGAATCCGACAAACAGTATGATCAAACATGGCAAGCTTTTAAATAAAATTAATGATGAGACCTTTCAAAATTAAAAAACCTCATTTTGAATAAGATTCAAAATTAATATCAAGTCCGAAAAGGGGAATTATAAATTTGTTTATAATTTCCATGTCTTCCATTGACAATGTGTGCATGATGAACGCTACCCGTACTCGGGGCTCGGCTCATATTATTGGGGGGGCCTTGGGTGCCGGAAAGCTGTGACATCCATTGACATGGTGATGTGAACTACGTGGAACTCCCATGATTTCGGCTCATATTATTGGGGAAACTCATGGCGACCGTCCATTAAGGTTCAACATCGATGGGTAAGGCTTGACACGTGAAGATGAACGACGTCATATTATTGGGTCCTAATCAAACGTGAGACAAAAATTTACGTAGAGGGTTGCATTGTGATGCAATTGGAAACTACCTTTTAGGGATTATGATTGGCTGATATTATTCGGGATCTTAATTCGCTAATTGAACCTTACGTACTTACTGAGGAAAGGAGTTTCCCGTTTTCACTAGAGGGTAGTGAAAATATCAAAACAGTGGGAGCGAAAATTTATAAAGTAAAAGTCCATACTTTATATCTTACTAAATATTTTAAAATAGTCATTAACATTTATCTGTTTTACTTTTCAGTACAAAATTTGACAATGTCTTCAATTCGCAATCCGCTTTCTACCATTACTCGAAAAACACGTATTAATCAGACCTAATTACATCACTTGGCTAAGAAATCTGAAAATCGTCTTGAACTCGGAAAAGATTGCATATACACTGACTGAGTCGCCCCTGCTGAGGCTCCGACTAGCTGCACTCCTGAGGAATTGCAGACCTACAAGGATTGGTGTGACCCATGACTTGAAGGCCAGGTGTTATATGCAG